>NC_056674.1:12278750-12607500 GCF_018350195.1 Panthera tigris
GTCACACTACTTGAAGATTATTATATCCACTTCCAAAAACCTGGACTCTCAGTTCTTTGCTGTGCCACCAATGGTCTTGTCTTCCACATCACCTCAGCCCCTGACTCCAATGGTAACACCTTACTTACAAGAAAGTAACCAGAAACCCTCTATAATCTCAAACATTCCAATCCAGTCACCAACTCTCATTTTACCAGCCTATATCCTCTTTATTCTCATTTTAATAACTTTTAGAACCCACAAGGACCTAAAATTCATCACTCCTACTCCCTTTCACTCTCCCACCTTAATTTCCCCTATGTGTGGAAAGAAGATCAGACTTCCCCTTAAATCCCAATGCCCAAAACTGTGTCTCATGTCAATCTCTAACAGCAAGGAATACTTCAAGAGTGTTTTATGTTTCCCAGTCTATAGAAAGGCAGGGAAGAGAAAACTGGGTTAGGAATCTATGCTAGATGAAGCAATCTACAGTTTGTGGTCCAAATAGGCTGTGACTTAAGTGTGTTTTTGCACACTAGCTCCAACCCCAATTTATTATCTTTCACGTAAGAGTCATATTGCAGTTCTAGTGAGAATAAGGCTATTATAATAATAATGCCAACACTCAGGATTTTTACAAAATAATTTCAGGGGTGCCTGGGTGGCTCAGTTGGTTTAACATCCAACTCAATTTTGGCTCAGGTCATGATCTCACAGTTCATGGGATCAAGGCCCACATCAAGCTTGTGCTGAAAATGCAGAGCCTGCTTGGTATTCTCTCCTTCTCTCTGCCCCTCCCCTGCTTGTGCTCTCAAAGAAACTTAAAAAAAAAAAATTAAGACTTTGGAGATTGATCAGTTGCTATAATTACTTATCTGTGCAACATCTCATGAATTACCGTGATGTAGTTGGAAAACACTGCTTTAGAGGTGAACTGCTTAGTGGTGTAAATATATGTAAACAAGTAACCATATATGAAGTATAAGAATGAGAGAAGCATTTTAAATCTGCTGACCAAATGGTCCCTGTTGCACCAAAACTCCAGCAGATGACAAGTATAAATTCTAGACCAAATAGTACAAGAAAAACTATCCAAAGGCATTTGAGAGTGAACAAAAGGCACGCAGATTCTGGAGATGGTCAACACTTGGAAGAAAGAAATAACACAAGGTCAGTTTCCTGATTTTCATGGCTTTTACCCAGAGAGCAAGTCCAGTCTGCACTATTTTGGTCAACTAAAACGTAGATGGAAAATCATAAGTTTTCCAACAAAATTGTTCAAGGCCTACACAACTGCTGCTGGAAAATAAAGTGTGTAGAATATCCTGGAAGAGGGCCAGAGAGGTGAAACCCCAAGTTCTGTATATAAGCATTTCCCAAATGTCTTGTTGACTCCTCAACTAGACAGAGGAGACAAATAATCCAAGCCAATACTAACAGAAGTTAATTAAAATTTGATCCACCACCCACGGGAAAAGGAACATTTTTGGTTCGAGTCGAGCTAAATTAAGTGCCTAATAAAAATACAAGAAAAGAAAATACTCTAGAGGAACATAATGGAATCCAGAGTTTCCTGAATATATTAATCACAATGTCCAGGATATAATTCAAAATTACTAGATATGTGAGAAAACAAAAACAGGAAAACATGACTCATTTTCAAGAGAAAACAAATCTGTGGAGGTCAACACTGCAATGATCCAGATGTGGGAATTAGACAATGATTTTTAAAAGTTATTATAACTATGCTTAAAATGTAAAGGAAACTATGCTCACCAAAGAAGGAAAAAAAAAAACAAGAAACCTTAGCTGGAAAATAGAAACTATCAAAAAATAACCAAATAAAAGGTCCAGGGAGAAGACAGTGGAGGAGTACCCTAAGCTTACCATGTCCCACACATACATCTAGATAACACCCACATCACTATAAATACTCCAATAATGACCCAAAGACTGGCAGAACAGACTCTCCAGAGCTCCATGTAGAGAAGAGGCCACATCAAAGAGGGTAGGAAGGGCAGAGACATGAAAGCTAAATAGACTTATGAAATAGTCTGCAGGAGGGAGGGATGCCGTGGGTGCAGAGAGGGGAGAGGACCAGACCCCATGCCAGGTACCCCAGCCATAGGGGACCCACACAGGAAAGATAAATCCCCATGACATTGGGCTTTAAAAACGAGAGGGGCCAAATTTCTTTAGTTTTTACAACTAACGGGGTTTAACAACTGGAACTTTAAAGGTCAGCAGGTGGCTCTGCAAGAGCTTGGAGGGCAATAGGAAATGGAGTCCTCACCCTTAAAGAGATAGCACAACAAACAGCCCTAAAGAGATACGGCAAGAAGCAGCAGTTTGAGAAATGCCTGGAGTATATGAAAAGGAGATTTATTATTCTCAGAGCATGTGCTGGAGAGGCAGATCTCATTGGGAGACTTCTCTGGGAACAAAGGAGTTGGTAGATGCCATTTCCCAACCCTACCCCCCAGCCTAGATATACACAGCCCTAGATATAAAGCAGGAATTCTGGGTGGCTGCAAGTCCCCTCTTAACTGACCGGTGCTGACCTTGCTGGTATCACTCACTCACTCTGCCCCCACATCTCCTGAAGATCTGCCCGCCCCCCGCCCCACCCCCGCCATACGGCTTTGGCCAGATCCTATCCAAAGAAACATCCCCAATAAAGACCAGCACCACTCCAAAGTGACCCCTGCCCAAGGAAATGGGGAACACAACCACACACGCCAGTCTGACTGTGGCCCCAGCAGAGGGCTTGAAGGCACACATTGGGCCTGACTGCAGGCCCCATCCACCAATGAAAGCTTCTCAGAGGACAACACAAGGAGAGTGCCCTGCAGGCCAGTGCTACTGCGTCTCTTCCAATGATAAAAACTCAGTAAGCTAGGAAGAGTGGGGGAACTTCCTGAACTTGATAAAGAACATCTACAAGAAAACCTAGCACAACATAATAAATTAATGGTGGTAAGCTAGAAGTTTTCCTCTGAAGATCAGAGATCAGGCAAACATGTTCACTTCACCATTCCCATTGAATATTGTACTGGAAGTCCTAGCTAACAAATAAGAAACGGAAATAAGAGGTATGCAGCTTGAAGAGGGAGAAATTAAACAGCCTTTGTTCACAAAGACTATGTAGAAAATCCCAAAGAACTGAAAAAAACAAAAACAAAAAACAAACACCTCCTTCTGGTTAGAGCAAGGTACAGGATACAATATACAAAAGTCAATTTCTTCCCTGTGTAACAGCATGGAAAGTTGTAGTTTGAATTAAAAACAAAATAGCATTTATGTTAGCTCTAAAAATGGGAAATACTTATATACAAATCTAACAAAATACGTATAAGAACCACATGAGGAAAATTATAAAGCTCTGGTAAAAAAAAATTAATGTCTGGGGCGCCTGGGTGGCTCAGTCGGTTGAGCGTCCGACTTCGGCTCAGGTCATGATCTTGCAGTTCGTGAGTTCGAGCCCCGCGTCAGGCTCTGTGCCAAGAGCTCAGGGCCCGGAGCCTCCTTCGGATTCTGCGTCTCCCTCGCTCTCTGCCCCGCCCCTGCTCATGCTGTCTCTGTCTTTCAAAATTAATAAACATTTAAAAAAAATTAATGTCTAGATAAATGGAGAGATATTCCATGTTCTTGGACAGGAGGACTTAATACTGTCGAGATGTCCGTTCTCCTGATTAGATCTACAGACTCAAGATGATGCCAACAAAATTTCAGAATGTTATATTATAAATATGGACAAATGGATTCTAAAGTTTGTGTAAGAGGCAAGAGACTGAGAACAGCCAACAAAGGAAGAAGAATAAAGCCACAGGACAGGACTGACATTACCTGAATACAAGACTTACTACAAAGGCACGGTACTCAAAATGGTATGGTACTGAAAAAAGAATAGACTAACAGGTTAATGGAATAGAGCCCAGAAACAAGCCTACACAAATATAGTCAAGTGATCTTTGGGAAAAAGAGCAAAGGCAATAATATGGAGCCAAGAAAGTCTTTTCAACAAACAGTTGGGGAAGAACTGGACACCCACATGCAAAAGAAAAAAAGAAATAGACACAAACCTTACATCCTTCATGAAATCTTACTCAAAACGGATTGCAAACCTAAATGTAGAAATGTAAAACTGTCAGACTCCCAGAAGATAAGAGAAAATCTAGATGACCTTGGGTTTGGCAATGAGTTTGTAGATAAAAAACCAAAACCACAATCCATGAAAGACAAAAAATGTTAGACTTCCTTAAAATTAAAAACTCTGTTCTGCAGAAGACACTGTTGACAGAATAAAAAGACAAGCCACAAAATCAGAGAAAATACCTGAAAAACTCTGATCTAATAAAGGCTGTGTATCCCAAATATACAAAGAAGTCTTAAAAGTCAACAACGAACCAACTTAAAAATAAGCACAAGATCTGAACAGACACCTCACTAAAGAAGATACAGATGGAAAAAAAAGCTTGTGAAAAGATGTCATGTCATTGGGAACTTGCAAATTAAAAAAATGAGATACCACTATACACCTATTAGAGTGGCTAAAACACCAAATACTGGCAATACCAAATGCTGTTAAGAATGTAGAGCGCAAAAATGATATTTCATTGCTCGTGGAAAAGCAAAGTGGTACAGACACTTCGAAAGACAGCGTTTGGCAGTGACTTTAAATGTATATTTCTAAGTAAAAGAAGCCAGTCTGAACAGGCTACATATTATAGCATCCCAGCTACATGACATTCTAGAAAAGGCAAAACTATAGAAACCATAAAACGATCAGGAGGTTGAAGAAAGTAAGAGGGGAGGTTAACTAAGTGGGACATAGAGTAATTTTAGAGCCGTGAAACTATTATGTATGATACTGTAATGGGAGATACAGGATATTATGTGTTTGTCAAAACCCATAGACCTGTACAACAGAAAGAGTAAATACTCACGTAAATATAGACTTTAGTTAATAGTATGGATCAAGATTGGTTCATCAGTAGTAACAAATATATCACGACAGCAAGATGGTAATGACGGGGGAAATGGGTTGGGGGAGGAGGAGGGAAAGAATGTATGGGAACTCCCTGGCTGCTTTATTTTTCTGTAAACAATAGAATTTCACTTAAAAAACAAATTAATTAGGGGCACCTGGCTGGCTCGGTTGGGCGCCCAACTTCGGCTCAGGTCATGATCTTGTGGTCTGTGAGTTCAAGTCCCACATCAAGCTCTGTGTTGACAGCTCAGAGCCTGGAGCCTGCTTCGGATTCTGGGTCTCCTCTCTCTGTCTCTGTCTCTGTCTCTGTCTCTCTCTCTCTCTCTCTGCCCCTCCCCTGCTCGCTCACACTCGCTCGCTCTCTCAAAAATAGATTTAAAAATATTTTTTAAAAACCAAATGAATTAATTAAAAAGACAATAACAAAAACAAGTTCACTAGATTCCTAAAATAGCAAAATGCTAACAACAGAGAAAAGTATCCATGGCCTTGAAGACAGATTAATGGAAATTATCAAATTTGGGGGCACATGGTTTGCTCAGTCAGTTGAGCATCCAACTCTTTCCCCCCCCCCCCCCCACTGGGCTGTGAGTTTCTCAAATGCACAAGCCATTTATCTTTGATTTCTTTTTTTTTAATATATGAAATTTATTGTCAAATTGGTTTCCATACAACACCCAGTGCTCATCCCAAAAGGTGCCCTCCTCAATACCCATCCCCCACCCTCCCCTCCCTCCCACCCCCCATCAACCCTCAGTTTGTTCTCAGTTTTTAACAGTCTCTTATGCTTTGGCTTTCTCCCACTCTAACCTCTTTTTTTTTTCCTTCCCCTCCCCCATGGGTTCCTGTTAAGTTTCTCAGGATCCACATAAGAGTGAAAACATATGGTATCTGTCTTTCTCTGTATGGCTTATTTCGCTTAGCATCACACTCTCCAGTTCCATCCACGTTGCTACAAAGGGCCATATTTCATTCTTTCTCATTGCCACGTAGTACTACATTGTGTATATAAACCACAATTTCTTTATCCATTCATCAGTTGATGGACATTTAGGCTCTTTCCATAATTTGGCTACTGTTGAGAGTGCGAGCATCCAACTCTTGATTTAGGCTCAGGTCATGATCTTGTGGTTCGTGGGATCAAGCCCCGTGTCAGGCTCTGTGCTAGCAGTGTGGAGCCTGCTTGGGATTCTCTCTCACTCCCTCTCTCTCTGCCCCTTTCCTTGAACTCACTCACTCTCGCTCTCAAAATAAACAAACTTTAAAAAGAGAGAGAAATTATCAAATCTGAAGAACAGAGATAGCCCCAAATTTATTTATTTTTTTTTTCAACGTTTTTTATTTATTTTTGGGACAGAGAGAGACAGAGCATGAACGGGGGAGGGGCAGAGAGAGAGGGAGACACAGAATCGGAAACAGGCTCCAGGCTCCGAGCCATCAGCCCAGAGCCCGACGCAGGGCTCGAACTCATGGACCGCGAGATCGTAACCTGGCTGAAGTCGGACGCTTAACCGACTGCGCCACCCAGGCGCCGAGATAGCCCCAAATTTAAAAGAACCTCTGTGATCAGAAGGATAATCAAAAGGGATAACTTAGTGTATTTATAGTCCTAGGAGGAGGGGTAGGGGGAATAAGGCAGACAATAATTTTAAAAAAATAAAGATGAAAAATCCAAATTTGGTGCAAGATATAAATCTACAGATTTAAGAAGTGTACTTCAAACAGGAAAACCAGACCTATCTACACCGCAATCAAACTAATAAAAACCAAGGATATAAATCAAATCATGAGAGCAGCTAAAGACAAATGACATTACAGAGGGAAACAATGGTTCAAATGACTGTTGGCATTTGGGGAAAAGTCCAATCAGAAAACAACGTGGGGCCAAAAAAAATAGCAGCACTGTCTGTAAATTGCTGCGAGGAAACACACACACGCACACACACACACACACACACACACACATACACACACCAGTATTCAGAATAATGTCCTCTCAAAATAAAGATATTTTCAAATCACAGAGAACAGAGAATTCACTCCTAGCAGAACTGCACATCGAGAAATGTACATTTCCAAGCAGAAACATGGACTTCCAAGAATTAAGGAAGAACGCCAAAACTGTAAATATGTGGATAATTATAAAATGCTATTTTTCTTAATTTATTTAATATACATGATTGATGATGCATAATAACATGTGGATGCGATACATGTAAAAAATATTTTTACAGGAAATGACACAATATTAACTTTAAGACAACTGTGAAAAAGAACATAATCACTTAAGTAACTTAATGCAAATATGTACAGCCTGAATTAATAGTGAATGCTCAAAAATATTCAATTAGCTCAAAAGAAAGCAGGAAAGGAGAAACAAAGGGGACAAAAGAAGGGAGAGCAACTGGTAAAACGGAAGCCCTAAATGTAACCATGTAAATAATGGCATCAAATGTTAATTAACTATACAAATGCAAAGATTGAATGGGTAAAAAATTCACTATACGTTGTCTTCAAGAAAGGCACCTCAAGCATAAAGACACAGACAGGTTGAAAACTCCATATGAACAGTAAATGTGTGAAGACTGGCAGTTATGTTAGTATCAGATAAAGTAGATTTCCTCACAAAAACTCTCACAGAGACACAACAGGGAAATCTCACAACAATAAAAAGGTCAATACATTAGTGACACATACAATTATTAATTTTTTTTAAATATTTTTTAACGTTTATTCATTTTTGAGAAACAGAATGCAAGCAGGGGAGAAACAGAGTGAGAGGGAGACACAGAATCCGAAGCAGGCTCCAGGCTCTGAGCTGTCTGCACAGAGCCCTACCTGGGGCTTGAACCCACAAACCCTGAGATCATGATTTGAGCCGAAGTCGGATGTTCAACCTACTGAGCCACCCAGGTGCCCCATAATTATTGTTTATGTGACAAGTCACAAGGTTTTAGAATACATGAAACAAAACTTACAAAATTAAAGGGGAATATAAGAAAACCTAAAATCAGAAGTAAAGATTTTTAACCTGTCTCAAAAAGTATTACAACTGGAGTTTTTTAAATTACATCTGAAGACAGATATGAACAATATCAACCACCTTGATCTAAGTGATATTTATAGAACATTATACGCAAGAACAGCAGAATACTGTTGATGGTACCTGGGAGTTTACAGAATAAATTTGGTAATGAAAGGAAACTGTATCAATCTGGGCATGTATTAACTTAGTCATTTTACATAAAAATACCCAAATTGTAATTTTTCTTCTTGGTACATTATTCATATAATAATTTGAACTTTAATAACTTCTATTTTAAACCATTTTGACAGTTTATCTCCTAGTGTGTGTGAATAACAACCAAATGATTTTTTTTTTATAATCTTAAATGTTTCACAAGAGAGAGAAAATAGGGGCACCTGAGTGGTTCAGTTGGTTAAGCGTACAACTCTTGATTTCAGGTCATAGTCTCATGGTCCTGAGATCAAGTACCGTGTTGGAATTCACACTGGGCATTGAGTCTGCCTAAGATTCTCTCTCTCCCTCTCTCTCTGCTCCAAGTCACGCATGGGAGAAAATTTAAAAAAAGTGGAACAGGGGTGCCTGGGTGGCTCAGTCGGTTAAGCGTCCGACTTCGGCTCAGGTCATGATCTCACAGTCCGTGAGTTCAAGCCCCACATTTGGTTCTGTGCTGACAGCTCAGAGCCTGGAGCCTGTTTCAGATTCTGTGTCTCCCTCTCTCTCTGCCCCTCCCCTGCTCATGTTCTGTCTCTCTCTGTCTCAAAAACAAATAAACATTAAAGAAAAAAAACAAGTGGAACAGAAAAAAAAAATGAGAGGGATCCAGCTTCAGACAATGATGCATTTATACCATGATGAGGCTACTATGTTCTCTTTGCAAGAAAAAGGAACAAAGTTTAGATGCAGAAAAAGATCTGGAATAGACCCATTCAAGGACTGACATATAGCTGGTTTTGAGAAAATTTGGTGCCTGGTAATTTTTAAAAGTTAAATTTAAAAGATAATTTTTATTTTTTTAACTTTTTTTTTTTTGAAAGAGAGACAGAGCTTAGGCAGGGGAGGGGCAGAGAGAGAGAGAGAGAATCTGAGCTGTCAGCACAGAGCCCAGTGCAGGGCTTGAACTCATGGACCGTGGGATCATGACCCAAGCCAAAGTTGGACACTTAACGAACTGAGCCACCCAGGCACCCCTAAAAAATAATTTTTAAAGTTATCAATGGTCAACTCTTTAAATACAGAAACAAAGGATCAGGTATCTACCAAATTAAACAAAATGCTCTCACTTCTGGGCAAAAAAAAAATCTCCCAATGAATTTATCTTCCCTTCACTTTGTTCCAAGGTGCATCTCAAACAGTCTTGCTCACTTGTAAAAGTTCCCCAAGTGGCCAGTGCAATTCTAAATCATCCCTCTAGAAATTGTGCCAGTTAGGCAACTGTACAAGTTAGACTATTAGTGAGGAAATGATAGAGGCAGCAGGTGGTAAGCCTGGGATAAACATTGGGGTGCATGTGCCCCTTTAATGGATAAAGAAGAAGTGGTATATATCTACAATGGAATATTACTTGATGATCAAAAAGAACGAAATCTGGCCAGTTGCAACAACGTGGATGGAACTAGGTGGTATTATGCTAAGCGAAGTCAGAGAAAGACAAAATGTCATATGTGGAATTTAAGAAACACAACAGACGAACATAGGGAATGGAAGAAAAAATAAGATAAAAACAGACAGAGAGGCAAACCATAAGAACCTCTTAAAGAGAACAAATTGATGGGGCGCCTGGGTGGCTCAGTCAGTTAAGTGACCCGCTTCAGCTCAGGTCATGATCTCACGGTTCCTGGGTTCCTGAGTCTGAGCCCCGTGTTGGGCTCTGTGCTGGCAGCTCAGAGCCTGGAGCCTGTTTCGGATGCTGTGTCTCCCTCTCTCTCTGACCTTCCCCCGTTCATGCTCTGTCTCTGTCTCAAAAATAAATAAACATTTAAAAAAGAGAGAGAGAGAGAGAACAAATTGGGGAGTACTGGAGGGAGGTGGGGGAGGCAGGTGGGGGAGGGGGGTGGGCATTAAGGAGGGCACTTGTTGGGCCGAACACTGGGTGATGAATCACTAAGTTCTACTCCTGAAACCAATACTAAACTGTATGTTAACTAACTTGAATTTAAATACATTTAAAAACAAACAAAAAAGAGACCCCATGAGTATTGACCAGGCAGTAAGGATCGTGCTTGTATAACTTCATGTCTCTGGAGCTCAGCCAAAGCACAACAGCCACCAGTTTGGGCAGACAAAACAAAACAAAGAAGTTCTCAGCGACGCAAACACTAGGGAAGAAGTTGTTATACCATTTTGATAGCGACCTGAAGCAAAGTTTGTGTCCAAAAGGCTATGGTCTGAGGAGACCCTCTGACTTTCCCGATCCCTACAGCAGCTTGACCAGAGTCATGGAACCTGTGCTCATTCTATCAATGAGCAGACAGACCACAGGAGCAGGTGTTAAAAGCCTGGAAAACAATTTCACCAAGGAGCAGTTCAAATTTCATCAGATAGCTACAGCAAAATATCCCGGGGGACTTCAATCCTAGAAAAACAAACCCAATGCCAAATTGCTTCATTGAAACCTCAGAGGTAAGTTCTGCATGAACTTGCCTTCTGGGCAGCACCTTGAACTCAGCTGGGGGTGGAAATGGTTCATACATACACACTGTTATTGAGCAGGAAGTCCCCATCCAAGGCAGCGAGGGCTTCAATGGGATTATAGTGAACCTCCATTCTGTCAATGCCCCCTAGTCATTATCTTCGCTAAACCTTCAGATCGCTATCCAAACCGTAGAAGAACTTCATTATTTGTTTGTGTCCCTGAGAACTGCTGTGTTTAATCTGCCCTACTTGGTGATAACTGGACTTTGGCTCAACTCCAGAGGCACGGAGTTCCACCAGAAACACTCCTGCTATGTAGCCGAACAAGTTAGGCTGATTACTCATTGCAGCGAGGGACAGCAAAGACCGCAACCAAGGGATTTTCAGTGAGTTGTGTGAGGTGATATCGCGGAGGCTTCAAAAAAGTGGGGCTTTGCTCTGGGTTGGGTGTTGTCAGGGGGTAGTTCTGTGATTGGGTATATTCATAAATGTTATGTAGGAGGGAAGGTTGGACCAAGGCTAAGGGTAGAATTGGTGAAGAAACGGCAGTCACTCAAAGCAGCTGGGAGAGGGTGCTAGTTAGCCATTTCTGTCATTTGGGTAATACTATTTTGTCCCTGCTGAGACAGGATTGCAGAGTGGTCTTGTTTTTGCCTTGATGCATCATGGCGAAAAAGCAGCCTTGTTCAAAGCTGAATTTCTGTGAAATCATTTCTTTTCTTTTTTTTTTTTTTTGAGAGAGAGCGAGTACAGGAGGAGCAGGGGAGGAGCATAGAGAGAGGGAGAGAGAGAATCTTAAGCAGGCCCAGCACAGAGCCCAACGCAGGGCTTGATCTCACAACCACGAGATCATGACCGGAGCCAAAATCAAGAGTCGACTCTCAACTGATTGCCCTGAAAACTGTTTATTTTTCAAAAGAAGGCAGGAAAAGGCGAGCAGTGGGAACAAACAGAAATCAAATGGCAGACCAAATTACAAACGTGAAGGGAATTCCAAACATTTCAGTAAATACGTCTAAAAATACAACAATGAGAAGACAGATTGTCAGAATAAAATTTTTTTTCATGACACAACTATACGTTGTTTACAAGAGAGGAGCTTCAGTTACAATGATATAGGCAGGTTAAGAGTAAAATGATGGGGTAAAATTTTACCATGTAACAATCACAAGAAAGCTGTGGCTGTTTGGGAAATGCAAATTAAAGCCATGCCAAGATACCACCACATACTCGGAAGAGTGGATTAAAAAAAAAACCTGACAATCTGAAGGGCTAGTGAGGTTGGAGAGCAAATGGATCTGTTACAGGTCGCTAGTGAGAATATAAAATGGTACAGTCACTCTAGAAAAGTTTGCAGCTTCTTTAAAAACTAAACATGCCATATGACCATATGACCAAAGCGTATCGGCAAATGTTCACAGCAGCTGCAGTTATAATATCCAAGTGGACCCTGGCTAGCTCAGTCTATAGAGCATGTGACTCTTGATCTCAGGGTCATGAATTTGAACCCCACTTTGGGTGTGGAGCCTATTTAAAAAAATAAAGTATAATACCCCAAATTATAATAATAGAAGACAGATCAGTGGTTTCCAGGAGTTGGGGTTGGATAGAGGGTCTATTTATAAAGGAATAATACCAGGTGGGCCAGTTCTATATCCTGAGTGTTGTGGTGGTTACCAAAACCTGTATGTGGAATAAATTTTCACACACACACACACACACACACACACACACACACACACACACACACTTTCTGCATGCAAACACTGATTAAAATATGCAGCTCTCTGCCAAGCCAGCAATTTTGCTCCTAGGCATTTATCCTGGAGAAAAGGAAACATGTTCACACAAAAATCTGTGCACAAATGCTCATGGCAGCTTTATTTGTAATAGCCGAAAAAATGTAATCAGTGCCCATGTCCTCCAACTGGTGAAAGGTTAATCAAACTGTGGCATATTGCATGGGATACTACGTTATCCTAAAGTGTACTGAACTACTGATACCCACAATTGGATGGATCTCCAGGGAATTTTGATGAGTGTAAAAAAGTTAATTTCCAAAGGTTACCTGCTCTAAGATTCCTTTTATATAACATTCCTGAAATGACAAAATTACAGAGATGGACACAGATAGTGATTGCCAGAGGTTAGGGATGGGGTGAAGAAGTTGGAGGTGGTAGGTAGGGTTATAAATAAGACAAGAAGTGTTCAATATTTTGACTATAGTTGTGGATACATGAATCTACACGGCACTTGACATACACATAATGTGTACCAGTAAAACTGGAGAAATCTGATTTAGGTCAGTGCATTGTATGAGTGTCAATATCTTGGTTGCATTATTATATCATAGTTTTGCTAAATTTTTCTATGGAAGGAAACTGGGCAAAAGGCACAAGGGGTCTTTCTGTATTGTGTCTTATAACTGCATGGCAACCTAAATTACCTCATTAAAATTTTCAAGTAAAAAAAGGAAACCATCAAAACCCTAGAGGAGAAAGCAGGAAAAGACCTCTCTGACCTCCGCCGTAGCAATCTCTTACTCGACACATCCCCAAAAGCAAGGGAATTAAAAGCAAAAATGAAATGGGGCGCCTGGGTGGCTCAGTCGGTTGAGTGTCCGACTTCGGCTCAGGTCATGATCTCACAGTCCATGAGTTCGAGCCCCACGTCGGGCTCTGTGCTGACAACTCAGAGCCTGGAGCCTGTTTTGGATTCTGTGTCTCCATCTCTCTCTGAACCTCCCCCGTTCATCTCTCTCTCTGTCTCAAAAATCAATAAAGGTTAAAAAAATTTAAAAAAAATGAATTACTGGGACCTTATGAAGATAAAAAAGCTTCTGCACAGCAAAGGAAACAACCAACAAAACTAAAAGGCAACCAACGGAACGGGAAAAGAGATTTTCAAATGACGTATCAGACAAAGGGCTAGTATCCAAAATCTATAAAGAGCTCACCAAACTCCACACCCAAAAAACAAATAACCCAGTGAAGAAATGGGCAGAAAACATGAATAGACACTTCTCTAAAGAAGACATCCGGATGGCCAACAGGCACATGAAAAGATGCTCAACGTCGCTCCTCATCAGGGAAATACAAATCAAAACCACACTCAGATATCACCTCACGCCAGTCAGAGTGGCCAAAAGGAACAAATCAGGAAACTATAGATGCTGGAGAGGATGTGGAGAAACGGGAAACCTCTTGCACTGTTGGTGGGAATGCAAACTGGTGCAGCCACTCTGGAAAACAGTGTGGAGGTTCCTCAGAAAATTAAGAATAGACCTACCCTATGACCCAGCAATAGCACTGCTAGGAATTTACCCAAGGGATACAGGAGTACTGATGCATAGGGGCACTTGTACCCCAATGTTTATAGCAGCACTCTCAACAATAGCCAAATTGTGGAAAGAGCCTAAATGTCCATCAACCAATAAATGGATAAAGAAATTGTGGTTTATATACACAATGGAGTACTACGTGGCAATGAGAAAGAATGAAATATGGCCCTTTGTAGCAACGTGGATGGAACTGGAGAGTGTGATGCTAAGCGAAATAAGCCATACAGAGAAAGACAGATACCATATGGTTTCACTCTTATGTGGCTCCTGAGAAACTTAACAGAAACCCATGGGGGAGGGGAAGGAAAAAAAAAAAAAGAGGTTAGAGTGGGAGAGAGCCAAAGCATAAGAGACTCTTAAAAACTGAGAACAAACTGAAGGTGGATGGGGGGTGGGAAGGAGGGGAGGGTGGGTGATGGGTATTGAGGAGGGCACCTTTTGGGATGAGCACTGGGTGTTGTAGGGAAACCAATTTGACAATAAATTTCATATATTGAAAAAAAAAGGATGAAAACAAATAAAAATGTGTACAGTTAGTAATATTGTATCAAGGGCAATTTCCTGGTTTTAAAACCAGGAGCGTACAATGGTTATGTGAGATTTTGTCATTGTGAAAAGTTGTGTGGCAATACTATCCTTCCCCCTTGCCCCCGTCAAGTTCTTAGGTCTTAAAGTATTTCAAAATAAAAAGTTTTAAAAAGAAAAAAAAAAAGTCAAAATGGCCACATTAATATAAGACATACTAGTCTTATAACAACAAAACTTACCAAGGATAAAAAGAGATATTATTCAGGAACCTGGGTGGCTCAGTAGGTTAAGCATCCAACCCTTGATATTGGCTCAGGTCATGATCTTGGGGGTCATGAGATCAAGCCCCCTCATTGGTCTCCACACTGAGCATGGAGCCTGCTTGGCATTCTCTCTCTCTCTCTCTCTCTCTCTCTCTCTCCCTCTCTCTCTCTCTCTCTCTCTCTCTCTCTCTCTCTCTCTCTCCCTCTCCTCTCACAAAATAAATAAACATTAATTTTTTTTTTTTTTTTTTTTGAGAGAGAAAGACAGAGAACGAGTGGGGGAGGAGCAGAGAGACAGGGAGACACAGAATCTGAAGCAGCCTCCAGGCTCTGGAGCCCTACCCAGGGGAACTCACCCACTGCCAGATCATGACCTTAGCCAAAGTGGGATGCTTAACTGACTGAGCCACCCAGGCGCCCCAATAAATAAACATTTTTCTAAAAAAAGAGATATTATGTAATGATTAAAGGTCAATTCATTAAGTAAATGTAACAAGGATAAACTATAAAGCCACCTAACAGTGAAACTTGAAAAGACTTAAATAGAAAGCTGAGGAGAGGAGTTAAGATGGCAGGAGTGGGGAGACGGTAAGCTTGTCTCCTCCCTCAAACACAGCTAGATAGTCACCAGATCACTCTGAACACCCAAGAAAGCAGTCGGAGGTCTGAGGGAACAAAAACCGCAAGTAGAAAAGCTACCACCTTCTGGAAGGTAGGAGGTGTGGAGACATATAGCTATGAGTATGGCAGTGGGGAGGGAGCCTGTTTACAGAGCCTACTGCAGAGTGTTACAAGCAGGGGAGGGCAAAATCTGAACTTTTAGAAGTCTGCTACAGTGGGGGATGTGCCTTAAAGGCTTTGCTCAGGTGGCAAAGCAGGGTGGAATCCCAGGAGTGACAGCATGACCTGAGGATCCTTGGGTCGCAAAGACAGGTGGTGCCACCATGCTGCGCAGTTTTCAGGCATAGGAACGGGGACTGGGCCCGAGGGCAGAAAGCGGAGTTGCCGGCTTTCTGCTCTGTTTTGATATAAACCCTAAACTGCTACATGGTCATGTGACTGCTTTCCTTGCAAGGGCCAGCAAAAGTACAGTTAGACCTTCCCGCGTAGCAACAGAGCAGGTCTGCACTGTGGGAGTCCCTAAAATTTGGAGTTTTGAAAATGAATTGCACACCTGAGATTAAAAAAAAAGTTTGGATACAGGCAAGGTAAACACAGGGTTCTGATGGAAACCAGGGACACAAGAGGGGTGACTGACTGCTGTTCTGTGAGGGTTCCCTGAAGAGTGGGGGGACATGATCTTTCAGCTCCGGGACGAGAAAACAGGGCAATGCCATATTTATCCCCTCCCCCCAGTCAGAGCTGAAAGCCTTCAGGGAGCAAAACAGCGCCACCTAATGGAGGCCAGAGCCACTTACGCCAAGCCCTACCCCAATGCCCCCGGAAGCACAGTTCCACTGAAACAAGTCAGCCTGAGAATCAGCCCAGCAGGTCCCTCCCCAAGAAAACCAGCACAAACAATTCCCTGGCACCAACTCTACTGATTATAGAGTGCTACAAAGCTTCAGCTCTAGGGGAAATAGGATCTAGCTTCCTGTTTACTTTTTTTTCATTTATTTTCTCATTTTTTTCACTTTCTTTTTAAATTTTATATATATATATATATATATATATATATATATATATATATATATATATATATATAATATGTATTTGTTTATTTTAATTTTGTTTTATTTTATTTTTAGATCAAGATTATTTTAACAAGCAGACAGAAACACATCCATGATCTAGTTTTTGGGTTTTTGTGGTTGTTTTTGTGGTCTCCCTCTCTCCCTCCCCCTTTCCTTCCTTCCTTCCTTCCTTTGTTCTTTTCTTTTTGGACAAAATGACAAGATGGAGAAATTCACCCCAAAAGAAGGAACTGGAAGTAGAATTCAAGGCCAGCGTTTTAATCAATACAGATATAAGTAAGAGGACTGAAATAAAATTTAAAACAAAGATTATAAGGATACTAGATGGGCTTGAAAAAAGCATAGAAGATACCAGAGAATTTCTTTCTGCAGAAATAAAAGAACTAAAATCTTATCAGGCCAAAGTTAAAAATGCTATAACTGAGATGCAAATTTGAATGGATGTCATGAAGGATGGATGAGGCAAAGGAGCAAATTAGCAATATAGAAAATAAAATTATAGAAAATAATGAAGCTGAAAAGAAGAGGAAAACAAAGGTTATGGATCACGAAGGCAGACTTAGGGAAATCGGCAACTTATTAAAACGTAATAACATTTGTATCATAGGAGTTCCAGAAGATGAAGAGAAAGAGGGGCAGAAGGTTTATTTGAAAAAAATTATAGCCAAAAACTTTCCTAATTTGGGGAAGGACACAGATATCAAAGCACAGAGAAGCATAGAGAACTCCCATTAAATTCAACAAAGCCAACCATTGCCAAGGCACATCATAGTCAAATTCACAAAATACTCAGACAAGTAAAGAATCCTGAAAGAATCAAGGGGAAGATAGTCCTTGCCCTACAAGGGAAGAGAGACCAGGTTTGCAGCAGCAGATCTGTCCACAGAAACTTGGCTTAGCAGAAGGGAGTGGCAGGATATATTCAACGTGCTGAATCAGAAAAAATATGCAGCCAAGAATTCTTTATCCAGCAAGGCGATATATCATTCAGAATAAAGGAGAGATAAAGACTTTCCTAGACAAACAAAAACTTAAAGGAGTTCATGATCACTAAACCAGTCATATAAGAAATTTTAAGGGAAACTCATTGAGTGGAGGAAGAAAAAAAACAGAAAAGACCAAAATCAACAGAGACTGGAAAGGACCAGACAACGTTACCAGAAACACCAACTCTATAGGCAACACAAACAAAATTCATATCTTTCAATGATCATTCTGAATGTAAATGGACTAATTGCCTCCAATCAAAAGGCAATAGAGTATTAGAATGGGTTAAAAAATAAAAACAAGACCCATCTATATGCTGCCTACAAGAGACTCATTTTAGACCTAAAGACATCTGCATACTGAAAGTGAAGAGATGGAGAACCATCTATCATGCCAATGGTGGTCAAAAGAAAGCTGGAGTAGCCATACTTATATCAGACATACTAGACTTTAATATTTTTTAAATTTTTAAATGTTTATTTATTTTTGAGAGACAGAGGGAGGCAGAGCATGAGCAGGGAGGAGCAGAGACAGGGAGACACAGAATCTGAAGCAGGCTCTAGGCTCTGAGCTGTCAGCACAGAGCCCAACACGGGGCTTAAACCCATAAACCATGAGACCATGATCTGAGCCAAAGTCAGATGCTTAACTGTCTGAGGCACCCAGTTGCCCCAGACAAACTAGACTTTAAAACAATTGTAGACTATCACAAGAGATGAAGAAGGGCATTATATCATAATTAAGGTGTCTATCCATTAAGAAGATCTAACAATTGTAAATATTTATGCCCCCAACTTTAGAGCACCCAAATATAGAAACACATTAATCACAAACATAAAGCAACTTGATAATAATGCAGTAATAGAAGGGAACTTTAACACCCCACTTACAACAGTTGACAGATCATCTAATATCCCCGATGAAACCAAATGCAAAAATTCGCACCAGATATGAGCAAATCGAATTCAATAGTATATTTAAAAAATCATTCACCATGATCAAGTGGGATTTATTCCTGGGTTGCAGGCCTGTTTCAATATTCACGAATCAATCAATGAGATACACCACACTAATAAAAGAAAGGATAAGAACCATAGGATTCTGGGGGCGCCTGGGTGGCTCAGTTGGTTAAGCGGCCGACTTCGGCTCAGGTCATGATCTCACGGTCCGTGAGTTCAAGCCCCACGTTGGGCTCTGTGCTGACAGCTCAGAGCCTGGAGCCTGTTTCAGATTCTGTGTCTCCCTCTCTCTGACCCTCCCCCATTCATGCTCTGTTTCTCTCTGTCTCAAAAATAAATAAACATTAAAAAAAATTAAAAAAAAATAACCATAGGATTCTGTCAAGATGTAGAAAAAGCATGTGACATGGGGCACCTGGGTGGCTCAGTTGGTTAAGCGTCTGACTTCGGCTCAGGTCATGATCTCGCGGTCCGTGGGTTCGAGCCCGGCATCAGGCTCTGTGCTGACAGCTCAGAGCCTGGATCCTGTTTCAGATTCTGTGTCTCCCTCTTTCTCTGACCCTCCCCTATTCATGCTCTCTCTCTGTCTCAAAAATAAATAAATTTTTTAAAAAATTAAAAAAAAAGAAAAAGCATGTGACAAAAATACAGCATCCATTCTTTACAAAAATCCTCAAGAAAGTAAGAAAAGAAAGAACATACCTCAACATCATAAAGGCCATATACTAAACACCCACATCTAATATCATCCTCAATAGGGAAAAACTGAGAGCCTTTCCCTTATGGTCAGGAACAAGACAAGGATTCCCACTCTCATCATTACTATTTATAGTACTATTTATAGTACTGGAAGTCTTAGCTTCAGCAATCAGACAACAAAAAGAAATAAAGGACATACAAATCAGGAAGCAAGAAGTCAAACTTTTACTATTCGTAGATGGCATGATACTCTATGTAGAAAACCTGAAAGACTGCACAAAAACTGCTAGAATACAAGAATTCAGCAAAGTTGCAGGATACAAAATCAACACGCAGAACTTGGTTGCATTTCTATATACCCAATAACAATGCAAAAGACATGAATAGACACTTTTCCAAAGAAGACGTGCAGATGGCTGACAGACACAGGAAAAGATGTTCCACATCACCCATCAGGGAGATACCAATCAAAACCACAATGAGATATCACCCAACACCTTTCAGAATGGCTAAAATTAACACAAGAAACAACAGGTGTTGGTGAAGACGCAGAGAAAGGGGGAACACTTTTGCACTGCTGGTGGGAATGCGAACTGGTGCAGCCACTCTGGATACCAGTATGGAGGTTTCTCAAGAAACTAAAAATAGAAGGGCACCTGGGTGGCTCAGTCATTTAAGCATCTGACTTTGGCTCAGGTCATGATTTCATAGTTTGTGAGTTTGAGCCCCATGTTGGAATCTGCTTGGGATTCTCTCTCTCTGTGTCTCTGCCCCTTCCCCCATTTTCTCTCTTTCTCAAAATGAATAAATTTCAAAAAAAAAAAAAAGAAAAAAACTAAAAATAGAACTATGCAATGATCCAGCAATTTCACTATTAGGTATTTACCCAAAGGATACAAAAATACAGATTTGATGGGGTAAATGCACCCCAATATTTATAGCAGTATTATCAACAATAGCCACTATGGAGAGAGCCCAAACTTCCCCCGACTGATGAATAGATAAAGATGTGGTGTAAATATATACAATGGAGTATTACTCAGCCATCAAAAAGAATGAAATCTTGCAATTTCCAATGATGTGGATGGAACTAGAATGTAGTATGCTAAGTGAAATAAGCCAATCAGAGAAAGACAAATACCATATGATTTAACTCATATGTGGAATTTAGGAAACAAACCAAATGAACACATGGGAAGGGGTGAAAAAGAGAAGAGAGAGAAACAAACCACAAGAAACTCTTAATGATAGAGAACAAACTGAGTGTTGATGGGGGGAGGTGGGAGAGAGATGGGCTAGATGGGTGATGGGTATTAAAGAGGGCACTTATTGTGATAAGCACTGGGTGTTTTATGTAAGTGATGAATTCTACTCCTGACCAATATTGCACTGTATGCTAAATAAAGTTTAAATGAAAATAAATAATACATAAACAAAAATTAAAATATAAAATGGCAAAATGTAGTCATACAGAAAAAAATTTAAAAGCAGCAAGAGAAAAGAAAACAGTTATATAAAAGGGAAACCCCAGAAGGCTATCAGGGGATTTCTAGCAGAAACTGCAGGGCAGAAGGGAGTAGCATGACATATTCGAAGTGCTGAAAGAAAAAAATCCTGCAGCAAAGAGTACTCTAACCAGCAAGTCTATTATTCAGAATAGAGGAGAGAGAAAGGGTTTCCAGGCCAGCAAAAACTAAAAGAGTTTGTGACCACTAAACCAGCCCTGCAAGAAATATGAAAGGGGACTCTCCAGAGTCACAGAAGTGACTGTATGAAGGTAGGAAACACAAAAGCAGGATTGATAAATATTTCTGTAAAAATATCAGTCCAAGAACTCACAAAGTAAAGGAATGTAAGTATGACTCCATAGACCTAAATGAGAGGAGTAGGAGAGTAAAGAATGGTTTCAAACTTAAACGACCATCTACTTAATATAGACAGCTATATGCAGATGTTATATGCAAACCTAATGGTAACCACAAATCAAATACCACTAATAAATATGCAAAGAACAAAGAGAAAGAAATCCAAATATATCATTAAAGAAAACCAGCAAACCATAAAGAAGGGAAAAAGAAAGGATCAGAGAAAAACTTCAGAAACAACCACAAACAAGCAATAAAATGGCAATAAACATACATCAATAATACTTTGAATGTAAATTGACTATATGCTCCAACCAAAAGACATTGGGTACAGAATGGATAAAATAACAAGACCCATGTATATGCTGTCTACAGAGACTCATTTTAGACCTAAAGATACCTGAAGATTGAAAGTGAAGGGATGGAGAAACACTTATCATGCAAATGGACATCAAAAGAAAGGCAGAGTACCAAAACTTCTATTGGACAAACTAGACTTTAAAAAAAGACTGTAATGAAAGACAAAGGACACTATATCATAACAAGGGGGACAATTCAACAAGAGGATATAACAATTGTAAATATTTATGTATCCAATATAAGGGCACCAAAATGCATAAAACAGTTAATAACAAACATAAAGGAACCAAACAATAGCAATACAATAGTAGGGGACTTTAACATCCTACTTACGTCAATGGACAAATCATCCAATCAGAAATCAACAAGGAAACAATGGCTTTGAATGACACAATAGATCAGGTAGTTTTTTTTTAATGTTTATTTATTTTTGAGAGAGACAGAGACAGAATGCGAGTGGGTTAGGTGCAGAGAGAGAGTGAGACACAGAATCCAAAGCAAACTCCAGGCTCTGAGCCGTCAGCACAGAGCCCAACATGGGGCTCGAACTCATGAGCTGTGAGATCATGACCTGAGCAAAAGTCAGCCACTCAACCGACTGAGCCACCCAGGCGCCCCTAGATCAGGTAGATTTAACAGATATATTTAGAACATTCTGTTATAACACAGCAGAATACACATTCTTTTCAAGTACACGTGGAACATTCTCCAAAATAGATCACACTTTAGTCCCCAAGTCTCCACAAATTCAAAAAGATTGAAGTCATCCCATGCATCTTTTCTGACCACAATGCTATGAAACTAGAAATTAACCACAAGAAAAAATTTGGAAAGACAACATATACATGGAGGTTAAATAATAAGCTATCAAACAATTAATAGGTTAACCAAGAAATCAAAGAAGAAATCCAAAAGTACATGGAAACAGATGAAAATGAAAACATAATGGTCCACACTTTCTTACACCATACACAAAAATAAACTCAAAATGGATGAAAGACCTAAATGTAAGACAGAAAATCATCAAAATCCTTGAGGAGAAAGCAGGCAAAAACCTCTTTGACCTTGGCTGCAGCAACTTCTTACTCAACACGTCTCTGGAGGCAAGAGAAACCAAAACGAAAATCAACTATTGGGACCTCATCAAAATAAAAAGCTTCTGTACAGCGAAGGAAACAATCAGCAAAACTAAAAGGCAATGGACAGAATGGGAGAAGATATTTGCCAAGGACATATCAGATAAAGGGTTAGTATCCAAAATCTATAAAGAACTTATCAAACTCAACACCCAAAAAACAAATAATCCAGTGAAGAAATGGGCAAAAGACGTGAATAGGCACTTCTCCAAAGAAGACATCCAGATGGCCAACCAACACATGAAAAAAATGCTTAACGTCACTTATCATCAGGGAAATACAAATCAAAATCACAATGATATACCACCTCACACCTGTCAGAATGGCTAACAATAACAACTCAGGCAACAACAGATGTTGGCAAGGATGTGGAGAAAGAGGATCTCTTTTGTACTGCTGGTGGGAATGTAAACTGGTGCAGCAACTCTGGAAAACAGTATGGAGGTTCCTCAAAAAATTAAAAATAGAACTACCCAACAACGCAGCAATTGCACTAGTGGGTATTTATTCAAGGATACAAGTATGCTGTTTTGAAGGGACACATGCACCCCAATGTTTACAGCAGCAATATCAACAATAGCCAAAGTATGGAAAAAGCCCAAATGTCCATCAATGGATGAATGGATAAAGAAGATGTGATGTTTATATATACAATGGCGTATTACTCAGCAATCAAAAAGAATGAAATCTTGCCATTTGCAACTACATGGATGGAACTAGAGGGTATTATGTTAAGCAAAATTAGACAAAGATAAATATCATATGACTTCATTCATATGAAGACTTTCAGACACAGAACAGATGAACACAAGGAAAGGGAAGCAAAAATAATATAAAAACAGGGAGGGGGACAAAACATAAGTAACTCTTAAATATGGAGAACAAACAGAGGGTTACTGGAGGGGTTGTGGGAGGGAGTATGGGCTAAATGGGTAAGGGGCATTAAGGAATCTACTCCTGAAATCATTGTTGCACTATATGCTAATTAACTTGGATGTAAGTTAAAAAATAAATTTAAAAAAAAAGAAAAAAAATTAAACAAAAAAAAAGAGAAAAGAAAAATATAAAAAACAAAAAACAAAGCAAAACAACAAAACATAACAGTCCAAAACCTTTGGGATGTAGCAAAAGCAGTTCTAAGAGGTAAGTCTATAGCAATACAAGTCTACCTCAAGAAGCAAGAAAAAGTTCAAATGAACAACATAACCTTACACCTAAAGGAGCTAGAGAAGAACAAAACCCCAAACCAGGAAAAGGAAGGAAATAATAAAGATTAGAACAGAAATAAATTATACAGACGATAAACAAACAGTAGAACAGATAAATGAAACCAGGAGCCAGTTCTTTGAGAAGAAAACAAAATTCATAAACTTCTAGCCACATTCACCAAAAAATAGAGAAAAGGCTCAAATAAAATTACAAATGTAAGAAGAGAAATAACAACCATCACAGAAATACAAACAATTGTGAGAGAATATTATGAAAAACCATATGCCAACAAATTGGAAAACCTAGAAGAATGAATAAATTCCTAGAAACACATAAAACTACCAAAACAAACAAGAAGAAATAGAAAATTTGAATATGCTGATTAACAGCAAGGAGATTGAATCAGTAATCAAAAATCTCCCAACAAACCAAAGTCCAAGACCAGATGCTTCACAGGTGAATTTTGCCAAACACTTAAAGAAGATTTAATGGTTTTTCTTCTCAAACTACTCCAAAAAATAGAAGAGAAAGGAAAACTTCCAAAATCATTCTATAAGGCCAGCATTACCTAGATGCCAAAACCAGATAAATACACCACAAAAGAGAGAGAGAGAGACAACTATATGCCAATATCTTTGATGAACATAGGTGCAAAAATTCTCAACAAAATGTTACCAAACTAAATCCAACAATGAATTTTTAAAAATCACTGCAATGAAGCAATCAAGTGGGATTTATTCCTGGGTTGCAAGTGTGCTTCAATATTTGTAAATCAAGCAACTGGATATATCACATCAATAAGAGAAAGGATAAAAAGCTGTATGGTCATTTCAATAGATGCAGAAAAAGTATTTGACAAAGTACAGCATACATTCATGATAAAAACCTTCAACAAAGTAGGTTTAGAGGGAACAAGCCACAACATAATGAAGGCCATATATGAAAAACAGCTAACATCATCCTCAGTGGGGAAAAACTGAGAGCTTTCCCCCGAAGGTCAGGAACAAAACAAGGCTGTCCACGCTCACCACTTTTATTCAACATTGTACTGGAAGTCCTAGCCACAGCAATTAGACAACCAAAAGGGAAAAAAAGGCATCTAAATTGGTAAGGAAGAAGTAAAACTTCCATGATTTGCAGATGACATGATACTCTAAATAGAAAACCCTAAAGACTCCACCAAAAAACTATCTGAACTGATACATGAATTCAGCAAATGTTGGGATAAAAAAATCAACATAGAGAAATCTGTTGCATATTTTTTTTTACATTTTTTAAACATTTATTCATTTTTGAGAGAGTGCGAATTGGGGGGAGGGGCGCAGAGAGAGAGGGAGACACAAAATCTGAAGCAGGCTCCAGGCTATCAACACAGAGCCCAATGTGGGGCTCAAACCCACCAACTGTGAGATCATGACCTGAGTTGAAGTCGGCCGCTTAACCAACTGAGCCAACCAGGCGCCCCTGAAATCTGTTGCATTCCTATACACTAACAATGAAATAGCAGAAAGAGAAATTAAGGAAAGAATTCCATTTACAGTTGCACCAAAAGTAATGAGATACTGGGGCTCCTGGGAGGCTCAGTCGATTAGGCGGCCAACTTTGGCTCAGGTCATGATTTCGCAGTCCATGAGTTTGAGCCCCGTGTCAGGCTTGTGCTGACAGCTCAGAGCCTGAAGCCTGCTTCAGATTCTGTGTCTGCTTCTCTCTCTAGCCCTCCCCCGTTTGCACTCTGTCTTTCAAAAATGAATAAATGTTTAAAAAAAATTTTTTTAAATAATGAGATACCTAGGAATAAAGCTAATCAAAGAGGTGAAAGATCTGTACTCTGAAAACTATAAAACACTGATGAAATAAATTGAAGATGTCACAAAGAAATGGAAAGACATTCCATGCTCATGGATTGGAAGAACATATATTGTTAAAATGTCTATATTACCCAAAGAAATGTACACATTTAATTCAACTCCTATCAAAATACCAAAAGCGTTTTTCACAGAGCTAGAACGAACAATCCTAAAATTTGTAGGGAAACAAAAGATCCCAAATTGCTAAAGCAATTTCAAAGAAAAGCAAAGCTTGAGGCATCACAATTCCAGACTTCAAGTTAAATTACAAAGCTGCAGTAACCAAACCAGTATGGTACTGGCACAAAAATAGACATATAGATCAATAGAATAGAACAGAATAGAGGACCCAGAAGTAAACCCATAATTATATGGTTAATTAATCATCTACAAGGCAGAAAATATCCAATGGGAAAAAGACAGTCTTCTTCAACAAATGATTTTGGGAAAACTGGACAGCTACATGCAAGAGAATGAAACTGGACCACTTACACTATGCACAAAAATAAATTCAAAATGGATTAAAGACCTAAATGTGAGACCTGAAACCATGAAAAACCTAGAAGTGCACATAGGAAGTATTGTCTCTGACATTGGCTGTAGCAACTTCTTTCTAGATAGATCTCCTGAGGCAAGGAAAACAAAAGCAAAAATGAACTATTGGGACTTCATCAAAATAAAAAGCTTCTGCCTGCACAGTGAAGGAAACAAGAAAACAAAAAGACAACTTACCAAATGGGAGAAGATTTTTATAAATGACATATCTGATAAAGGGTTAGTATCCACAATCTATAAAGAATTTATACAAATCAACACCCAAAAACCAAATAATCAAATTTTAAAATGGGCAGAAGACATGAACAGACATTTCTCCAAAGAAGATATACAGATGACCAACAGACACATGAAAAGATGCTCAACATCACTCATCATCAGGGAAATGCAAATCAAGTCTATAATGAGAGGATGGCTAAAACCAAATAAGTCAGAGAAAGACAAATATCATATGATTTTACATATGTGTGGAATTTAGGGAACAACATATGAACATAGGGGAAGGGAAGTAAAAATAAGATAAAACAGAGAGAGAGGCAACTGTAAGAGACTCTTAAATACAGAGAACTAAGGGCTGCTGGAGGAGAGGTTGGGGGGGGGGGATAAGCTAAATGGGTGATGGGCATTAAGGAGGGCACTTGTTCAGACGAGTACTGGGTGTTATATGGAAGTGACGAATCCCTGGATTCTAAACCTGAAACCAATACTACACTGTATGTTCTAACTTGGATTTAAACTAAAAAATCAAATAAAATGCAAGAAACAACAAGTGTTGGAGAGGATGTGGAGAAAAGGGAACTGTCGTGCCCCATTGGTGGGAATGCAAACCAGTAGGGCAACATGGAAAACAGTGTGGAGTTTGCTCAAAAAGTTAAGAACAGGGGCACCTGGGTGGCTCAGTCAGTTAAGCATCTGACTTGATTTCGGCTCAGGTTATGATCTCAAGGTTCATGAGCTCAAGCCCCATGTGGGACTCTGCACTGACAGTGTGAAGCCTGCTTAGGATTCTCTCTCTCCCTCTCTCTCTGCCCATCCCCAGGTCATACTCTATTTCTCTCGAAATTAACAAATAAACTTTTAAAAAAGCTAAAAACTACCTTACAATCCAGCAACTTCACTACTGGGTATTTATCCAAAGAATACATAAACACTAATTCAAAGAGATACATGCACCCCTGTGTTTATAGCAGCATTATTTGTATAATAGCCAAGATATGGAAGTAGCCCAAGTATCCATCAACTGACAAAGAAGATGTGAGACACACACACACACACACACACACACACACACACACACACACACACAGTGTGATAGCTTTGAAGTAAGCTTTGAAAGGATAATTGACTATTTGAAACATAAATAATATTTCTGGAAGTTTATCACACACACAGTAAAATGTGTAATCATGGCAAAAGGATAGAAGGGAGGGATGAGAAGTGTACTGTTGTAATAATCTGACACTATACTTTAAACAGTATTGTATTATTTTGTAGATTATGATATTGCATATTAGAAACGCTAGTCTAAAAGCAAAACAAATGGTTATAATTAGTCAATAGAGATAAAATAGAATCACAAAAAATAATCCAACAGAAAGTAGGAGAAAAGGAATAAAGAACATATGAAATATAAATATAGGAAGATGCTAGATTTAAATCCAGACCGGTCAACATTCACATTAAGTATAAATGGTCTAAACAACGAAATAAATAGGCAAATATTGTAATATATTTGTATTTGTATTGTATTTGTATTGTAATATTGTATTTTTTTAAGTTTATTTATTTGTTTTGAGAGAGAGAGAGATTGGGGAGGGAGCAAGGGAGGGAGAGATAGGGAGAGAGAGAGAATCCCATACAGGGCTCAAACCCATGAACCATGAGATCATGACCTGAGCTGAAATCAAAATTTGGATGGATGGATGGATGGATGGATGGATGGAGAGATGGATGGATCGATAGATAGATATATAGATAGATAGATAAATAAATAATTAGAGTTGCATACTTAAATGAAAGAGTCACTTGGGTGCCCCTAATATTGTATTTTTGAAAAAGCAATACCCAACTATATGTTGTATACAAAAACATATTTTAAATACAAAGATGCAGATAGGAAAAATAACATAATGGAAAGAGATGCAAATACTTGTGGGGGAAAAAAGCTACAGTGTCTATATTATTATAAGAGTGAAGTTTAGAACAAAAAAAATATTAACAGGTATAAATAGAGACATCCCACAATGATAAAGGAGCAAATTTATCAAGAAGACATAACCAATGTAAATGTGTATACATCTAATTAAGGTACTTAAAGATACATGAAGCAAAAGAAGATCTTGACACAGCCATGATTAGAGTTAGAGACTTCCATTCCAACAGAATAAGTAAATAGATAATCTGTAAGGATTTAGAGAACCTAAACACCACTATCAACCAATTTGACATAACTGGCACTTGTAGATCACTGTGACCAATAGCAGAAAAAAGTTCCTTTAAGATACAGTGCAACTTTCAAAAGAGTTGAATCAGAAATAAGAGATGGGACAGAAAAGAAATCACAAAAATTAAAAGTAAAGTAAAATACAGGGGCCCCTGCGTGGCTCAGTCGGTTAAGTATCTGACTTCAGCTCAGGTCATGATCTCATGGCTTGTGGGTTTGAGCCCCACATCGAGCTCTGTGCTGACAGCTCAGAGCCTAGAGCCTGCTTCAGATTCTGTGTCTCCCTCTCTCTCTGCCCCTCCCCTGCTCATGCTCTGTCTCTCTCTCAAAAATAAACATTAAAAAAAAATTTTAAGTAAAATAACAAAAACATTAAAGTAAAATACAAAAGTAACTTATGCAACTAAAGTGATGCAAGAATTTATAACATTAGGTGTTTATATTGCAATAGAAGAAATCAACCACCTAAGCTTTCACATGCAGATACTAGAAAAAGAAAAGTCAATTAAATCCCAAGTTTAATTTGGAAAAAAAAATAATAAAGTGGAAATACATGAAACAAAAACCAGAAACACAATCGAGACAAATCAGTGAAACAAAAATTTGATTCTCAGGGCACCTGGATGGCTCAGTCAAACTTCCAACTCTTGATTTCAGCTCAGGTCATGATCTCATGGTTCATGAGAACTGAGCCCCCCATTGGACTCTGTGCTGACAGCACACAGCCTACTTTGGGTTCTTTCTTTCCCTCTCTCTCTGCCCTTCCCCTGCTCATGTGCACACACTCTCTCAAAATAAATAAACATTTAAAATTTTTGTTATTCTTTGACAAGACCAATAAAGTCAAATCTCTAGCCAGTCTAATTAGGAAGAAAGAGACAAGACAAAAATTATCAACATCAGGAAGGAGAGTGGATATCACTTCAGATATTAAAGCCATTAAAAGATAAAATATTATTAATACCTTCGTACCCATAAAACCTAGATGAAAAAAAAAATCCTTGAAAGATATAAAATGTCCATAACAAATCCAAGAAAAAATAGAACAATGGAATAGCTCTATATTTTATTTTATTTTTTAATGTTTGTTTATTTTTGGGAGAAAGAGAGAGAAAGAGAAAGTGTGAGCAGGGGCAGGGGAGGGGCAGAGAAAGAGGGAGACACAGAATCTGAAGTGAGATCCAGGCCCTATGCTGTCAGCACAGACTGTGAGATCATGACCTGAGCTGAAGTCAGACGCTCAACCAACTGAGCCACCCAGGCACCCCTCTATATTTTAAAAAAGGAATCTATAGTTAAATATATTCCTTAAAATAGAAAAAAACTAATAAAAATTTCAAGTCTCATATTGCTGGTGAATTCTACCAAAGAGTTAAATTAATATGAATTCTATACAAAATCTTTTGGAGAATTGGAGGAAATTATTTTCCACTCATTTTATGAAGCCAGCATTTCTTTGATACCCAGACCAGGCAAATATATTACAAGAACAGCAAAATATTTTTTTGTACAGCAAAGGAAACCATCAAAACAAAAAGACAGACTACTGAATTGGAGAAGATATTTACAAATGATATATCTGATTAAAGGTTAATATCCAAAATATGTAAAGAACACATTACACTCAACACCAAAACCACAAAAAATCTGATTAAAATAGGCAGAAGACCTGAATAGACATTTTTCCAAAGAAGACTTACACATGGCTAATGGACACATGAAAAGATACTCAACATCACTCATCACCAGGGAAATGCAAATCAAAACTACAATGAGATATAGAGGTCAGAAGAAGTCACACGTTTTCCAAGTGCTGGAAAAACAAACAAAACTCATCTTGAAATCCTATATCCAGCAAAACTATCCTTCAGGATGAAGGTAAAAGACATCCTTAGATGAAGGAAAGGAAAACTAAGAGAATTTGTTGCTAGCAGACCTATATTTAAAGAATGGCTGAAAATTTTTCAAACAGAAAGGAAATGGTACAAGAGGGACTCTTGGAACCTAAGAAGGAAGCACAACACAAGGAACAGAAATTTGGCTACAAAAAAAGACAATCCTCTTGAGTTTTATAGACATATTAGATGATTGAAACAAACACTATACCACCACCTGATACTCAAGACAATGATATTTAAAAGTGGGGAAGGTAAAGGAACATAAATGGAAGTAAGGCTTCCATACCTCAAAGTGGTAAAATGCCTATGTCAGCAGACTGTTTTAAATCACATATGTATATTGTAAAATCCAGAGCAACCATTAAACATATAAAGAGATACCCTTAAAAACGCTGTAAATAAATTAAGATGAAATCCTAAAAGCCCTGTATATCTACTTGGGATTCTGAGCATCAGATAGCTAAGTGTATGTAAGAGTATAAAGTCATTCAGGGAACAAGGTAATATATGCTATTGGAGCATGGACTGTTTCCACTAAGAGGAATTATTCATTGCTTTCCCACCACTAGTGGGGAACAGAAGCAACCAAGATGGAGTCAACCACTTACTGCTGTTTATTTAGCATTCTTCTGGGATCAACCTATATCAAATCTCTGAAACTAAAATTATGTGAAAACTGACCAATACCTTATCACAGTACAACAACTCAACATATTTTTACTTCTTCCTCAGCTCACCACTCTACCTATTTCATTTGCATAAATAGCCCAAAGGTAATTTATCTTCGGGAAGTGCTAGATCATATATGGATAGTTTGGTGTGTTAGACAAAGAAATGCATTTAAAACACAAGTATGAACTCACTATGTTTTATAAATAAGTATAGACAGGGGCGCCTGGGTGGCTCAGTTGATTAAGCGTCCGACTTCAGCTCAGGTCATGATCTCACAGTCCGTGAGTTCAAGCCCTGCATCAGGCTCTGTACTAACAACTCAGAGCCTGGAGTCTGCTTCAGATCCTGTGTCTCCCTGTCTCTATGCCCCTACCCCACTCCCACTCTGTCTCTCGCTCTCTCAAAAATAAAATAAAAACAAAAAAATTTTTTAAAGTGTAAACGCCTTAATTTTATCATAAAGGTAAAAAGGCCGGCATTTTCCTCTATGTAGTGTGTGAGAATTAAAAAGACTGTAAATTTCCCTCAATCTCTTATGTTTTGTGACCACAATGAATTATTTTTTCTAAACAGAATCAGGCACAATCCTCAAACAAGGCAGTGTAAGTGTACTGGTTACGAGTTTGGGCTTTGATGTTATACGTACCCAGACAAAAATGCTCTGTTTTATGTACTTGCCAGCTGAGTGGCCTAATTTAACACCCTGGGCCTCAGTCCCTTCATTTGAAAAAAGGATATGGAACCATATACGTTACAGAACTATTGTAGGAAACAATATGTCAAATGCTTTGGCATATAAGCATTCTGTGATGGAAACTGTTGTCAGAGGTAAACATAATTATGGAAATAAGGTGAAGCATTTCAAGAGGTCAGATTATTTGGGGTTATGGCACAAAAATACATTAAGTTCTATAGTCAATGGAACGGGTTACCTCCGAAACCAAAATTCTCCTGTGTTATTTGGGACGCTAAGATCATTTACCACATGACTACAATGCTGAGTCATTCTCTGTCTCCTACATTAGGACAGTGGTCACCCCTTCCTCATTCAGTGTAATGTGTTCCATAAAATAGGGTTGAATCCTACTTCATTTGCATACTGTAACTATGACACTGGTGATTTTTTTTAAAGCTTATTTTAAGCCATGTGTTCTTTTCTTTGAGAGAAAACTTCTAACAAAGTAATCATTTTAAGAATATCATGTCCATGGGGCGTCTGGGTGGCTCAGTCAGGTGGGCATCCGACTTCGGCTCAGGTCATGATCTCTCAGTCCGTGGGGCCCCGTGCTGTCAGCTTGGAGCCTGGATCCTGCTTCGGATTCTGTCTCCCTCTCTCTCTGCCCCTCCCCCACTCACACTCTGTCTCTATCAAAAAATGAATAAACGTTAAAAAAAAAACTTTAAAAAAAAGAATATCATGTCCATAATTTTAGGCTATACTAGAAATGCAAGCTTATCTTCTGTTTTAATACCAAGCCACTATATGCCAAAATGGCCACCTCAAACAATTATCTAATAAAATCACACATTCAAAAAAAAAAAAAAAAAGAGAGAGGGGTGCCTGTGTGGCTCAGTCGGTTAAGCATCTGACTTCAGCTCAGGTGATGATCTCACGGTTCCTGGGTTCAAGCCCCATCAGGCTCTGTGCTGACAGCTCAGAGCCAGGAGCCTGCTTCAGATTCTGTGTCTCCCTCTCTCTCTTCCCCTACCCTGCCCGCACTCTGTCTGTCAAAAATAAGTAAACATTAAAAAAAAAAAAACAACATATCACCTTACACTTGTCAGAATGGCTATTATCAAAAAGACAAGAAATAACAAGTGTTGGCAAAGCTGTGGGGGAAGAGAAACACTTGTGCACTGTTGGTGGAAATGTAAATTGGTGCAGCTACCGTGGAAAATGGTATAGAGGTTCCACAAAAAATTAAAAATAGAAATACCATATAGGGGTGCCTGGGTGGCTCAGTTGGTTAAGCAACCGACTTCAGCTCAGGTCATGATCTCATGGTTCATAGGTTTGAGCCCTGCATCGGGCTCTGTGCTGACAGCTCAGAACCTGGAGCCTGCTTCAGATTCTGTGTCTCCCTCTGTCTCTGTTCCTCCCCCATCTCACTCTGTCTCTCTTTCTCTCAAAAATAAATAAAGATTTTTAAAAATAAAAGAAATACCATATGATCCAGTAATCTGCTACTGGGTATTTACCCAAAGAAAATGAAAATATTAATTGAAAAAGATATGTGAAGCTTTATGTTTATTGCAGCTTTACAACAGCCAAGATGTAGAAACAACCCGAGTGTCAATCGATAGATGAATGGATAAGGAAGATGTGGTGTGTGTGCATGTGTATATGTGTGTATGTATAAAATGGAATATTACTAAGCATCAAAAATGAGATCTTTTCAGTTGTAACAGCATGGATGGACCAAGTAAAATAAGTCAGAGAAAGACAAATATCATATGATTATACTTATACATGGAATTTTCTAAAAAAGAACAAAAATCAGAAACAGACTCAAATACAGAGAACTGACGGTTACCAGAATGGAGGGACTGGGGGCTGGGCAAAATGATTAAAGGGGAATGGGGGATACAGGATTTCAGTTATGGAATAAATGAGTCATGGGGAGTAACAGGTGCTGCATGGGATGGAGGAGAGAAAAGCAAACTATAGACTAATGTAGCTCATGAATATACATGAAAATTATATCAAAACATCAGGAAGTCACATCCAGCAATATTTACAAAGGATAAATTCATGACCAAGTAGGGATCATTAAGAGAATGCAACATTGATTTGACATTTAAAAATATATCAATTTGGGGCGCCTGGGTGGCTCAGTCGGTTGAGCGTCCGACTTCAGCTCAGGTCACGATCTCACGGACCGTGAGTTCGAGCCCCGCGTCGGGCTCTGGGCTGATGGCTCAGAGCCTGGAGCCTGCTTCCAGTTCTGTGTCTCCCTCTCTCTCTGCCCCTCCCCCGTTCATGCTCTGTCTCTCTCTGTCTCAAAAATAAATAAACGTTTAAAAAATAATAATAAAATAAAAAATAAAAAAATATAAAAAAATATATCAATTTAATTCACCATGTTAATAAGAGACTAAAAAGAATGACCTCGTAGCCATTTTAATAGCCATAAAATTCAACACCCGTTAATGATTAACACTCTCAATTAACTATGAATAGAAAGGAATACCCTCTTATAAAAAGGTATCTGTAAAAACTCTACAGCTAATGTTATACTAAATATTGAAAATTCTTTCAAGCATGCTTTCTTGCTAAGATTGAAAATAAGGCAAAGATGTCTAATTTCACTATGTGTATTCAATATTGAACTGAAGGTCCAAGTTAGTACAAAAACTTATAGGTGTACAGGCTATTAAGAAATAAAACTATTTGCAGATGACACAGACATCTGCTATTTTAAAATACAGTGGAATAATGATGGAATAGTTGAGGTATGGTAGAGTCAACAGATCAGGAGACATTGCCATCGAACAGATATTGATAATAACATCTTGGTCTATTTCTTGGGTCAAGGTGGCAGGTCTGGAAGTTCTTGGAGGGTATGAACTGAAATTTTCATAAAGCCTATGTAAAAATTAGGGGTATTTGTGTCTAACCAAGGTGAAGGGTTCCTGTTGCAAATAGGTTTTAAATCCTAAAAATTACACCGATTTGAGTGCATAGTGCTCATAGGTTGTCAGGTTGCTTGCCAGTTGAAATATCCATCATTAGCCTTTAGGCAAGCCTTCTAATTTGGTCAATTACTCAGGGCTCTTTACCTCAGTTGTTGGACTGGTGAGTGATAGGCAAGCAGGTAAGGTCTTTAGATCGTAGGGCTTGTATTAGCCAAACTTGATGGCATGCAAACCTCAGCATTTGCCATGTCTGGTTGAAACTGGCTTACTTGGAAGGTTTGAGACTCCTGGTTGCAAACCAAAGAAAACATCCAAATCAACAGTAACCAGACCAACAGTCAACAGAATGGTGTGCAACTGCACTTGATAGGCTTTGTTGTAGAATGTTGGGATTCCTTGGCATGTATTATTACCAAAGAGGGGCTGTCTGGTTTCATCATTATGGGATATGGTGTTGCTATAGGCTGAATTGTGTACACCCACCCATATATATGTCCACACCAGTTCATACTTCAAATCCTAACACCTAGTACCTCAGAATTTGACCATGTTTGAAGATAAGGTTTTTAAAGAGGTGTTCCAGTTAAAATGAAGTCTTTCGGGTGGGCCTTAATCCAATTTGGACACACAACAGGACACCATGTATGCTTGGCACAAAGAAAAGACAATGTGAGGACACAGCAATAAGGCACCATCTCCAAGTCCAGCAGAGAGGCCTCGAAAGAAGCCAGACCAGCCCACATCTTGATCCTGGACTTCCAGCCTCCAGAGAAAATTAATTTCTGTTGTTCAAGCCACCCAGCCGGTAGTATTTTGTTATGCTAGCCATAGCAAACTAATAGTGCTGACTTTTATTATGTCTAAGTGTAATATTTTATGTGCTAAGTGAAGTTTTCTGTATTGCCTTCTGGCAGTTCCTACAGCCCTTAGAGATGCACCTGGAATACTAATTTCCTGAAGAGGATCAGAAGAACAGAGATTATCCACCCCCTTTAACCTGAATATTCAGGTAAGTTTTTAGGGGGTAGTAGAAGTTTAGGCTCAGATGGGTCCCAAGAGAGTACACACCTTCAATCTGGTTTCCAGGCCTAGAGGATGGAAACAAGATCAAAAATTTATGTTTTCTGCTTAGATGATCTGTCCATTGCTGTAAGTGGGGTGTTAAAGATCCCTACTATTATGGTAGTATTAACTATGAGCTTCTTTCTTTGTGATTAAGTGATTTATATATTAATAAATCAATTCGGTGCTCCACGTTGGGGCATAAATATTTACAATTGTTAGACTTCCTTGGTGGATAGATCCCTGAATTATGATAGAATTCCTTTCTTCATCTCTTGTTACAGTCTTTATTTTGAAATCTAGATTGTGTGATAGAAGTATGGCTACTCTTTCTCTGGGCAACCATTAGCACGATAGATGGGTCTCCATCCCCTTACTTTCATTCTGAAGGTATCTTTAGGTCTAAAGTGGGTCTCTTGTAAACAGCATATAGATGGATCTTATTTTCTTATACATATCATTTTCTAGGTGTGAAAAAATAGTTTGGTCCTGATCTAGTTGCATTTCAGCGATGAGAGAAGCTGAGAACTTCCATGTTGCTCTGCCATCTTGGCTATCATTCAGTTTCTTAATTAAATTAGCATTATGGGACCTGTCAGAAATATGAAAGTTTTATCAAATGCCTTTTTCCAAGAGCTAGCAATGCATCTTTGGGGAAGTGAAATGTGTGCCTTGGTAACTATCAGTAATTTCCAGAATTCTAAAGAGAAAAATGAGTATCCTGGCAAGGCCATATCTTATGGCTTTAGTATATGTAGAGATGTATAATTTGATTTGTACTTTGGATGGAAGAGATTACCAGAGTCCTTTATGCTAGGCAGGGACAATTTTTAGGCAAAGGTCCAATAGTTGGTGAGAAACATGAAGATGGGTCATTTATTGGCCCGGGCATCAGTGCTAAGATGACTTTTCTCAGATTTGGCCAGGTGTGTTGATGCCTGGATCCCATTTTTCTTAATGTTTATTTTTGAGAGAGATGGCATGAGTAGGGGAGGAGCAGAGAGAGATGGGAACAGAAGATCGAAGTGGGTTCTGTGCTGACTGCAGAGAGCCCAATGCAGGGCTCAAACTCACGAACCACGAGATCATGACCTGAGCTGAAGTCAGATGCTCAACCAGCTGAGCCACCCAGTTGCCCCCTGGATCCCATCTTTTATCAAGGACATCCTGGCTAAGGGATGGAAAGCAGCAACATTCTATTGATCTCCATAGGGTAGTTCTTTTGAAAAAGCACGGAGTTAGAAGACTCACACTACCTAATTTCACAACTTACTCTGAAGCTAGAGCAATCAAGACAGGCTGCTATTAGCATGGAGGCAGATATACAGCTCATTGCAACAGAGAATCCATAATTAGTACCACACATATACTGTCAGTTAACTTTTGATAAAGGTACTAGGGTAATTCAATAGAGAAAGGGTAGTCTTTGAACCAATTTGACTGAAACACTTGAACAACCACATGTTAAAATATATGAATCTTCATCCTTTGTACCCTATTTATGAAATTACTCAGAATGCATCATAGGCCCACATTAAAACTGGAGATATGAAGCTTTTTTAAGAAAACATAGGAGAAAATATTTATAAACAGGCTATTCAAAGATTTATACTGGATACAGAAAGGATAAATCAGAAGAAAAACTTGATCAATTCACTTTCATTAAATTAAAGGCACTATTAACAGAATTTAAATGTTAGGCTACATAGTGAGAAATGATAGAAAGTGAACTGAAAGAACTTGCATCCAGAATTTACAAAGAAGTCTTAGAATTCAATGAGACAAATGATCGATTTTGTAAATGGAAAAAATGTGCTCAAACACTTTCAAAAGATAGAGGAATGGCCAATAATCACATGGAAATGCTCGGTATCATTAGTCCTAGGGAAATGCAAATTAAAACCACAATGAGATACTACCGTACACGCATTAGAATGGACCGAATTAAGCAAAAAAAAAAAAAAAAAAAAAAAAAAAAAAAAAAAAAAAAAAGGATAATACCAAGTTCTATTGAGGATACAGAATTGAAACTGTTGCACAAAATATAACAGCACTTTGAAAAGTAGTTTGACGCTTTGCTATACAAAGTTGACTAAGACTTGCCTCAAGACCCAGCAATCTCACTCCTAGGTAGTTACTCAAAAGAAACGATAACACATCCAAAAACTACAGTGCAGGTGTTTACAGCAGTTTTATTCATAAGTGACAAAGGCTGGAAATAAACGATTTGGAGAAACTGGAGCCGTCATACATTCCTGATGGTCCTCCCCCATTCATGCTCTGTCTCTCTCAAAAATAAACATCAAAAATTAAACACACACACACACACACACACACACACACACATAGGCCAGTCCTAAAGTACTACATGTTAGAGGCTTCCATTTTTAGGACGGGTGGAGCAGGGAGCTAAATGGTACAAGGTTCCTTTCTGAGGTGATGAAAATGTTCTAAAATTATGGTGATAGTTACACATACCTGAATATACTAAAAACCACTGAATTTTTAAATAGATGAACTGTAGGATATGTGAATTCTACCTCAAACTCGTTATAAAAATAGGGAAAGAAAGTACCTATAAAAATCATACTTTTTCTTTATTGCTACTGTAGTTATCAAGGTCTATTTTTATTTTTTTTTTTTAACGTTTATTTATTTTTGAGAGAAAGAGAGTGTGAGGGGGGAAGAGACAGAGAGAGAGAGGGAGACACAGAATCGGAAGAAGGCTCCGGGCTCCAAGCTGTCAGCATAGAGCCCAATGCGGGGCTCGAACTCACGAACCGCGAGATCATGACCTGAGCTGAAGTCAGACGCTCAACCGACTGAGCCACCCAGGCGCCCCTATCAAGGTCTATTTTTTAAAAAGCATTGAAAACAGCTGATTTGTAGGCAGAAGAGTAACACAGACATTTTTATTCACTTTCACACTATTTGTGAAACAACAGTGAGCAACAAAAAGTATAAATGAAATTCAGTCATAAAAAGCACATGTTCGACATATTACAAACACCAAATATTTGGGGGTCATCTTTTAGTCCTCATCAAATTGACAAAAGATGTGCCCGCTCATTGCCAAATGAGGAAAAAAAAAGCACAACTCACCTGGAACTTGGTCATTGCCTCCTCCTTTTTCTGCAGAAGGACAGAGTCCCAAGAAAACGCAACTAGATAAAGGAAAAGAAGTCATGAGAGAAAGGCCAGGAATTCTCCAGCCTGTTTGACATCTTTGTGAAAACTGGAAAAAAATAAAGAGCCCCCCGTACACGAAACAGACGTAGCCCCAAGTGCCCTGGTAAGCAGAGCATGGGCTGGGTTCCCGTTACCGCTAGTTTCCTCTGGGATGAGAACAGCGGGGTCTAATAATGCCAACCACCGTTCCTCAAAGCTCCCTCTCCCCCACCCCCCATCCATCCTCAGTTTGTTCTCAGTATTTAAGAGTTTCTGATGGTTTGCCTCCCTCCCTAACTTTTCCCCCTTTCCCCTCTCCCATGGTCTTCTGTTAAGTTTCTCAGGATCCACATATGAGTGAAAACATATGGTATCTTTCTCTGCCTGACTTATTTCACTTAGCATAATACCCTCCAATTTCATCCACGTTGCTGCAAATGGCAAGACTTCGTTCTTTCTCATTGCCGAGTAGTTGTGAGGTTTAAACATGGGGGTAGAAAGAAAGCTGTTATAATTCTGTTTGTGGGGGTTGGGGACCCCATCTCCTGCCAACTGCAGAGAAGCAGAGGCTATGTTCCCCATCAGAGAGCTATCCTTGCAAATGGGCTGAGAAGACACCAGAACACCAGGGAACTTCATCTTTGAAAAGTGTGAAATCTTGACTGGTGGCTTTACTTATTATTTGTTGCCTCGTAGGTGTTTTTTTTTTTTTTTTATGTTCATATTTGTTTCATAGAAAGGGATAATTCCTGGTGGGTTTTCTTCTGGAAGCCGCAAGAGGCTCAAAGGCACATTCTCTTCTTTGTTCTTGGACTAATGAAAGCTTTGAGTTCTATTCATCATATTGGCAAAAACTCGGAGTCCCTGTTTAACAATCCTTAAATAGCGACAATAAAACTCAACCCACAGAGATGTTGGGGGCTTTTTTGAGCTTATCTCTGTAAGGCCTGGCACGTTAGATACATTCTCAAAAAATAATGAGGATTTTGATGACTGTTGCTCCTGAGAGATAGGAAGACAGAGATTCAGTGAGAATAGGTCACCCAAGTCATAAAGCTGTCAAGTGGCAGTGGCTGGACCCAAATCTGGCTGAGTCTAGAACCTCTCTGCTCTTTGTCACTGGGCTGCTGTAAAGACAAAGAGGAGAGGGGGAATACTCACCGATTCAGTAAAAGGACAGTCCTGGAGTGGATTCGTTTCCTATGGAGGCTGTAATGAGCTAACTTTGTACTAATTTAAGTGAACATATATTTATTCTCTCACAGTTCTGGAGGTCAGAAGTCCGAAGTGAATCTTACAGGGCTAAAATCAAGATGTCAGCAAAGCTGACTCCTTCTGGAGGCCCCACGGGGAAAATCCGTTTCTTGCCCCCTCCAGTTCTAGAAGCTGCTTGTGGCAACTTCCTCTACCTTCAAAGCCAGTCTCATAGCATTTTTTCTTCCCTCCAATCACCTGCCTTCCCCTTCTAAGACCCTTGTATTACATTGGGTTCACCTGGATAATGCATGGTACTCTCCCCAAGACCCTTAACTTGATTACACCTGCTAAGTCCATAGAAGAGAACACATTCACAGGTTCTAGGGATTAGGACACGAACATCTTTGGGAGACACTATACCGCCCACTGCAAGGAATAAAGGACAAACACGGAAAAGAAAGAAAGCTCCTGCTGACAAATGCTCTTTCTTTTCTCTGCCAGATAATACAGAATAGGGAAGGGGGTGGCTTCTGGAGCCATATCTTTGAGGCTCTACCACCAACCTGCTACCTGTCTGTGCCTTGTTGCCACATCTGTGTAAAAGGAAGACAAGGTGTAACTTCCTCATAGGCCTGCGGGGAGGCATAATGCAGTAAATATACATCAAAACACACAGAACCGTGTAGGGCATGCAGGAGGAAGTCTTTGAGACATGTTACCTGCTATTGTTAGTTTCTCTTCCTACTTGGAGACATTCCTTCCCAAGTAACTTCCTCTGGCCGGCCCCAGGATCATCAGATGCCTTCTTCTCAGGCACTGGGAGTTGCATGGAGATCGGACTATCCCAGATGTGTAGTGGGGAAAACTCTCCAGGCCAAATAAGGGTCTGGTGCACCGGGCTCAGTTTCATCCATGACGTCCATCAGGGTCTGTTTTCTAGACCCAGCTTTCCAGACATGACCTCTCCCAAGCCAAGTCCTTTCACCACTTTGCTCAGGATATTGGCTCCACCTGGGGGGCTCTCCTTCCCTTCACGTTTGCAGGGCAGACATGAGACCTTGCACGTGCCCCTCAAAACCCTACTCAGGTGATGCCTTGATGAAGCTTCCCCTCACCCTCCAGGGATATTTTATTAATTAAACTCCTGCACTGCCTGAGAGGCGATTAGTTCTTCCTCTGTTTCGTATCGACAGCCCCTCAAACACATGAGGGGCGGACTGCACAATGAATGGAGGGACGGGGTGAGCCCATAGTTGGACGGGGAAGGTGTGACTGTTGAGGTTCCCAGGTCAGGGGACTTGGAGAGCAGCAGCGTCACTTTCTGGGTGCTGCTTCTGGGTTTCTCCCCTTATCTACTGCTCTCAAGCACCTCGAGGACATCTTGGGATGTCTTTGAAGACATGAAACATTTCCTGTGACGCCCTGCTTTGGCCACCTACTCCTCCCCCACAAGGTGCCTGCTAGATCTTCTTACCCCACCTGAGAAAAGAAAAGCCCTTTTCTGTCTCCGTTTGAGACACTTTCAGATTTGGGAAATCGGAGCATTCGCCCTAATGAAAGTCCCTTTGAACGAAGTCTCTCCTCACTGAAGTCCAGATGTGTTTCTAGTTGACAGGTCTCATGAGCTAGGGATGCAGTCTATTGACATCTAGTGTGGATCAGCAAGCACCTCAGTGTCACATGACTCCATCAGGCAATAAGCTTTTTTCTGGGGGTGTTTCTGTGCGATCCAGAGGGCCCAGCGGCACCCATAAAGGGTTTTCCACTTTTAAAAAATTTTTTTAATGTGTACTTATTTTTGAGAGAGAGAGAGCACGCGAGAGAGCAGGGGAGGGGCTGAAAGAGAGGGAGACACAGAATCCAAGGCAAGCTCCAGGCTCTGGGCTGACAGCACAGAGCCCGACTTGGGGCTTGAACCCACAAACCGTGAGATCATGACCTGAGCTGAAGTCAGGTGCTTAACCGACTGAGCCACCCAGGTGCCCCAGGGACTTATTTATCTACTAGTTGCCAGAGGTAGCCTTAACCAACATCTCTCCCATTACCCCACTCCTAGTCCCTGGTAACTGCCATTTTACTCTGCTTCTGTGACTTTAGTTTTTTTGTTTTTTGGCTTTTTTTAGATTCCACATATAAAAATTATACAGTATTTGTCTGTCTCTGTCTGACTTATCACACTTAGTATAATGTGACTGATCCGTGTTGTCCCCAAATGGCAGAATTTCCTTTTTTCTCATGGCTGAATAGTTCATATCTACATCATGTCTTCTTTATCCATTCATCTGTCGATGCCACTTAGGTCGCTGCCATAGTTTGGTTATTGTGAATAATGCTGCAACATACACAGAGGTGCAGTACCTCTTTGGTGACCTGTGTTCATTTCCTTTGGATATATATACCCCGAAGCTGGAGCATCCATGATGTCACAATTTAGGGCCCCCCAGAGGGGTACACAGTGGCACAATCTGAGTCAGTTTCCTGAGTGGAGCGATCCCAACCCACTTCAATTCAACACAGTCCATGCTGGGGCTGGAACAGCTCGGGAGGACGGTATCAGATTTCAGCCCAGAGACGGTCCAGGCAATGAGGACCTGTGATTTCAGCATTCCAAAAAAGCCACCTGCTTCTCTCTGGCAGCAGCAAAGCTGAGACTATAGGGCCAGATGGCTGTGCCCAAGTCCAAGTAAGGCCATCCTGAGCCCTTTCTACCTTGTTATTCTTAGAGTCCAAACTGACCTCTCAAAAATATGCACACCAGGCTGGAGAAGCATCTGCCTCTTGGGGTTAGACATCTGATTCTCCGAGAGCTCATTAGCAGCTAAAAACTGCTTTTGAAAACTCCAAAAGTGTATCTCCACAAGGAGATGGCCTCTCTTTTCATGTTGCCTCCTTTTTCCCAGAGGCTCCAACAGACAAGACTCATAGCAAAAATCATCAATTACAGAGACCTATTCTGTTCCCAAAATTCAAAGTTTAATTTTTTTTTAATTTTTAAATGCTTACTTATTTTTGACAGAGTGTGAGTGGGGGAGGGGCAGAGAGAGAGGGAGTCAGGGAATCTGAAGCAGGCTTCAGGCTCTGAGCTGTCAGCACAGAGCCTGACGCAGGGCTCGAACCCATGAACCGTGAAATCGTGACCTGAGCCAAAAGTTGGACGCTTAACCGACTGAGCCACCCAGGCGCCCCCAAAGTTTAAATTTTAACCTGCTGACAGGAAGCAGGAAGCAAGGGAGTTGTGGCCTCTGACACATCTTCTGCAGCTTTCTCTGACTGAGATGATCCCTCTAGCGTTTAGGTTATAATCTTAGAAACTTGCATCAATTTGTATCATACATCCTAGCCACAAAATACAAAGCCATGTCTTTAAAAGTCCCCTTTGTTTTACCCCCTCTTTGTAAGCTTACTCAAACCCCGGGCAGTAGGTCTCACATTTACAAGGTTAACAATGGCTGGGGAGGAGGGTTGTGACAACACCATGAAAGTGTGTTCTCTGAGGGAACCTCAGTCTTTCCCTCCTCCATCCACCCTCTTTATTTCTCTGGTTTATCTAAAATTTTGTCTTGTGGGGTGAAGACACAATTTTCTAGAGAAAGAAAAAAAAACCAGTCCAAGCTTCCAAGAGTCCTCTCCATGTGGGTCAAACAAGACACTCTTGATTCCCCAGCAATGGACTGTCACAACACATGTGAAGTATGTCTACCAGGGGACACTCAGCACCATTAGACATTCAGTACCTAAGATTTAATTACAGGCTAGTCACATAGACACACTCTGCCTACAATGCATCCACATTCCTGACATCCAAAAAGAAACCAAGTGTTCGGCCTACACCACATTGTTTGTACAGTTTAGGCCCAGTGAACCACTTTTTATCACTTAGGGAATGGTGGAAACCCTACAGAAATCCCAGGTCTCAGATGTCAGAGGTAATGAATATCTTTTACAATATCTGCCCTCTCATTGTTTCCTTATATTTGACACAGAGAAATGGACACTGCCTACTATTTGGTAATGAGGTAGGGAAATAGGTTTCTCATGAGTCTTTTGTCAGAGTATATTGGCATAGCCTTTCTAGAAGACTCTCAGACAATGTGGATCAAAATATAAAATGTGGGGTGCTTGGGTGGTTCCATTGGTTAAGAATCAGACTCTTGATTTTGGCTTCGGTCATGATCTCACAGTCATGATATCAAGCCCCATGTCAGGCTCTGTGCTGGTCATGGAGCCTACTTAAGGTTCTCTCTCTGGGTTCCTCCCCCACTCATGCACACTCATGCTTTCTCTCTTTCAAAAAAACATATAAAATGTGACAATGCTATGCTAGGAAGGGTATGAAGAAACTGAATCACTCATACATTGCTGCTGGGAATATAAAATATCAGATACTCTGGAAAATAGTTTGGGAATTTCTCTTAAAACAAAACATGCAGGGTGCCTGGGTGGCTCAGGCAGTTAAGTGTCTGGCTCTTGATTTTGGCTCAGGTCATGATCTCGGAGTTCGTGAGATTGAGCCCTGCATGGGGCTCCGTGGTGACAGCTCAGAGCCTGCTTTGGATCCTCTCTCTCCCTCTCTCTCTGCCCCTCCCCTGCTCACACTGTCTCTCTTTCTCAAAATAAATAAATAAACATTAAAAATGAATAAATAAAACAAAACATGCATTGGGAAGCCTGGCTGGATCAGTCAGTAGGCCGTGCAACTCTTGATCTCAGGGTTGTGAGTTCAAGCTCCAAACTGGATATAAAAATTACTCAAAAACTAAATCTTAAAAAAAAAAAAAAAGAAAAAAAAAAACTAGGCCCATCAGCTACACTTTTGAACATTTATCCCAGAGTAACAAAAATTTATGTTCATGCAAAAACCTGTGAGTGTTTACAGAAGCTCTATTCATCGCATCAAACAGGTCAGAAAAATGTTTTTAGATTTACTATGCAAATTTAGCAAGGTCAAGATACAAAAGCCAATTATATATCTATATTCTAGCAACAAACAGACACTGAATTTCAACAATAACAGCACTTAGAATAGCACCCCCTAAATGTCAATCCCTTAGAGATAAATTTATCAAATACATGTAAGAAACCCACATACTGAAAGCTGTGAAACATAGCTGAGGGAAATGAAATGACCCAAATAAGTGAAAGAAGATCTAAATGCTCATGGGTCAAAATGACTTGTATCCAGAATATTAAAAGAACTATTACAATTCAATACACAATCGCTTCTCGGCCATTTGGCTAAGATCAAAGTGTAAAATTCAATACAAAATAACAACTTAGCTTAAAAATTGAGCAAAAGAATTGAACCTTTCAAAAAGAAAATATGCAAATGCCCAAAAGGCCAAAAAAAAAAAAAAAGGTAGTCAACATCTAAGGCATCAGAAAATATGAATGAAAACCACAATAATATATCACAACACAACTGTCATTAGGATGACTAAAATTTAAAAGATTGAAAATATCAAATGTTAGAAAAAATGTGGAGCTAACTGGAACTCTAACATATTGCCAAAAGGAATATAAAGTATGCAACTACAAATGAAAAATTATTTGACATCTCTTAAAAAGCTAAGCATATGACCCAGAGATTAGATTCTCCTCCTAGTTATTTATCAAAAATGAGAAAGAAAAGAAAAGAAAAGAAAAGAAAAGAAAAGAAGAGAAGAGAAGAGAAGAGAAGAGAAGAGAAGAGAAGAGAAGAGAGAAGAAAAGAAAAGAAAAGAGCTCAGAGCCTGGAGCCTGCTTCAGATTCTGTGTCTCCCTCTCCCTGACCCTCCCCCCTCTCAAAAAGAAAAAATTTTAAAAATAAAATAAAAAGGCTACTAACTTCACTAAACTTTTCAGAAAGGATATAGAGGTGGTGAAAAAAAAAAGCACACTAAAAAAAAAAGCACATGACTCAACATCATTTATCATGAGGGAAATACAAATCACAATCACAGTGAGATGTCGATTCATTAGACTTTTATATTTGCTAACTTGTGATTGAGATTGGGACACTGTTAGTGTTATGCCCAGAATTCGTGATCCCCAAAGACCACCAGGGAGCCGAGTCCAATGCAAAAGCAAAGAGCCTTTATTCGAGCTAGCTCGAGCTCAATCCTCTACCTGCACTGACACAGCGGTGAGATGCCGGAGAGAGAGCGAGTTTCAAAAGCACAAAGGTTTTATAGGGATCTAGGGGCAGTTGGTGGGGTGATGGTCATGGCCTTAGCCGATTGGCTGGGGAAGGGTCAGAGTCCCTTTGCGCAGGTTGCCGGGCATGGTTTGAATGGGAAGTATGAGCAGATGATTGGGAAGTTACTCCAGGGGAGGAGGCATGGTCTGAGGTTTGAGCGGGAATTTCTTTCTGCAGTTTTCCTGGAAAGGGGGCCATGCTGGGGACATAGTCACTCAAGATGGAGGACACAGAACAAAATGGAGTTGGCCGACCTAGGTCCAGGAGGGGTCTGCTGGCCGAACGTGGGTGTGATGGACCCAGGTCGCAATGCCGTCTACTTTGAGAGCGGTGGGGGTTGTCAGCACCACGGTGTAGGGTCCTTTTCAGCGCGGCTCGAGGGTCCCTCGGCAGTGCCTCTTGACGTAGACCCAGTCTCCCGGCCTGTACTGATGAGGTGTCAGGGTTGGGCCAGCCTTGTAGATGGCATGGAGGCACGGCCAAATGTCCTCATGTGCCTTCTGGAGCCCTCTCAAGGAAAGAAAAAGTTCTTGATCTTTAAACTCAGCAAGTTCAGCTCGAAGGTTGGGAATAATAGGGGGTGGCCTGCCAAACATGATCTCGTAGGGAGTAAAACCCAGAGTGTAAGGAGTGTTTCTAACCCGGTAAAAGGCGTACAGTAGGAGAGTCACCCAGTCCCCGCCAGTCTCCATGGTCAATTTGGTAAGGGTCTCTTTTAGGGTTCTATTCATTCTTTCTACCTGTCCTGAGCTCTGGGGCCTATTAGCACAATGCAATTTCCAGTTTGCCCCCACCGCCTTGGCTACTGCCTGCGTTACCTGCGAGATAAAAGCTGGTCCATTGTCTGATCCTATCATGGCACGAAAACCATACCTAGGTAAGATGTCTTCTAGTAGCTTCTTAGCCACCGTCTGAGCCGTTTCATGCTTGGTTGGGTATGCCTCCACCCAGCCAGAGAAGGTGTCTGTAAATACTAAAAGATATTTATAACCATACTTTCCTGGTTTGACTTCAGTGAAGTCAACTTCCCATTGGGCTCCCGGTCTGGTGCCTCTGAGCCTGGTTCCTTTTTTATTTGATGTGGCTCTCGCGTTGGTGAGTTGGCAGGTCTTGCAGACAGATACAACTTGCTCTATTTTGGTGTCCTGTTGGTGAATCTTGATTCTGGCATGTCGGATTAAGTCTTTTAATTTTCGGGCCCCCATGTGAGTAGACCGATGTATGTGTTCTAATATTGAGACTCCGAGCCGGTCTGGCAGCACAAGCTCCCTGTTAGGTGTATACCACCATCCCTTTATCTCCTGGGCTGTGGGGAGTTTATTGATCTGCTGTAACTCCTCCTGGGAGTATTTGGGCTGGTCTGGTAAAACCGGGCCTCCCGGGTCCGGTAGTTGTATGGTCATGGTGGGGACTGAAGTAAGGGCTACTGCCTTGGCTGCCTGGTCAGCCTTTTGATTACCTCAAGCTACTGGGTTATCAGTTTTCTAGTGTCCTTGGCAGTGGATAATGGCCAGCTTGGCAGTAAGCCATAAGGCTGTAAGCAGGTCAAGTATCTCCTGGTTATTTTTTATAGTCAGTCCTTCTGCCGTCAGTAACCCCCTCTCCTGATAAATTGCCCCATGAATATGAGCTGTGGCAAATGCATAATGGCTGTCTGTGTAGATGTTAAGCCGTTTTCCAGCTCCCAGCATCAGCGCCTTGGTGAGGGCGATGAGCTCTGCTCATTGGTCTGATGTTCCAGAGGGTAGAGCCTCCACCCATACGGTGTCCATTTCAGTGCCCACCCCTGCACCCGCATACCTGTGTCCATCCCGCACAAAGCTGCTGCCGTCAGTGAACCAAGTAGCCTCAGCATCGGGGAGGGGCCGGTCGGTCAGATCCGTCTGGAATCCATGTACTTGCTCCAGGATCCCCGCACAGTCAGGTGGTAGAGCATCTAGGTCAGGGTCAGGCAGCAGGGTTGCAGGATTGAGGGCTGCACTGGGGCAGAACTGCACCCGTGGAGGGTTGAGTAGGAGGCTCTGGTAATGAGTCATACGTGTGTTGCTCATCTATCTATCTATCAGGAGGCTGTTTCAGGACCCCTTCAATGGCGTGTGGGGTCGTGATCCAGATCTCCTGTCCTAGGGTCAGTTTGTCTGTGTCCTTGACTAGGAGTGCTGTCGCCGCAATAATTCTTAGGCATGGCGGCCAGCCGGCAGCCACTGGGCCTAGCTTTTTGGACAGGTAAGCCACGGGGCGGTTCCAGGGGCCTAAGGCTTGAGTTAGAACCCCTTTTGCTATTCCCTTGTGTTCATCTACAAAGAGGTGGAAGGGCTTCGTAATGTCTGGCAGGCCCAGGGCTGAGGCACCTAGGAGGGCCTTTTTTAACTGATTAAAGGCAGTTTCTTCTTTTTCAGTCCATTCAAATGTTTTCCACTCTTTGGTAGCTTCATATAGGGGCCTGGCGATCTCAGCAAAACCCGGAACCCAGAGGCGGCAGTAGACGGCCGATCCTAGGAATTCCCTTACTTCCCTTCGGGAGGTGGGAGTAGGAATCTTCAGGACAGTTTCTTTTCTGGCATCTGATAACCGCCGCTGTCCGCCCTCCAGGATGTATCCCAGGTAACTTACCCTCTCCCTGCATATCTTAGCCTTTTTCGTGGATGCCCGGTACCCCAAGGCCCCCAGGGTAGCCAGCAGGTCCTGGGTCCCTCGCTCACAGTCCTCGGCCGTCTCAGCAGCAATCAGGATGTCATCTACGTACCGTAGAAGGGTGAGGCCAGGGTACTCCTTTCTGTACTCACGAGGACCCAGGTCCTCGTGTAGTGCCTCGTCGAAGATGGTGGGCGAATTTTTGAACCCCTGAGGCAGCCGTGTCCAGGTGAGTTGTCCGCTGTAGCACTCCTCCGGATCATGCCACTTGAAGGTGAACAAGGGTTGGCTTTGGAGTGCCAGCGGCAGACCGAAGAGGCGTCCTTTAAATCTAGTACAATATACCAGGCCCTGGAGGGCGCCAAGGAGCTCAAGAGAGTATATGGGTTGGGAACAGTTGGGTGTATGTCCGTGACCCTCTTATTTACTTCCCAGAGGTCTTGTACCAGTCGATAGTCATTTGTGTGAGGCTTTTTGACCGGCAGTAGGAGGGTGTTCCAGACTGGCAAGAACTAGTACCCCTAGGCTTCATAGTCTCCGGATGTGTGGCTGGATCCCCTTCCGGGCCTTCCGAGACATGGGGTATTGTTTGATCCTTACCGGACCTTCTCCTGGCTTGAGCTCTACCAGGACTGGGGTCCTGTGAGTGGCTAGTCCTATCCCCCAGTCTCTGCCCAAACCGAGGGGAATTCTTGTAGCCATCTGTCTATATTATCCTCTCTCGGGAGAGCCTCCTAGTGGAGGCGGTATTCATCCTCTAGTTTCATGGTCAGGACCTGGATGGGGTGGCCCTTGCCATCAGTGACCTGAGGCCCCCCTTGTCTGAAAGTTATCTGAGCTCCAATCTTGGTAAGTCCCGTCCTAACAGCGGGTAGGGGCATTCTGGTATTACCATGAAGGAGTGGGATACCCGGCCCATTCCTAAATCTACTGTTCTTCGGGTAGTCCATGAATACTGGCTCATACCAGTCGCCCCTTGTACCCAGGACTTCTTGCTGGCTAGTTTTCCTTGTGGGGTGCAGAGGACCGAATGATGCATTCCAGTGTCAACAAGGAAGTCAACAGGGGTCCCCTCCACTTTAAGAGTTACCCTGGGCTCGGGGAGAGGGTCCGAACCCCGACTCCCCTAATCACTCAGCTCATCTAGCTCTAAGACTTTTACTTTATCAGTCTTGCTTCCCTTCCCGCTGGCCTTTTTCAGACAATCTTGGGCCCAGTGCCCCATCTCCTTGCAGTATGCGCACTGATCTTTCTGCAGCCTCTGCTTCCCCCCTTGGTGGTTCCTTTACCTCCTTTTGAGTCGTCTTCCAGCTGCCAGAGACAGCGGTCTCGTTCCTCGGGGAAGTCAGCAGTGGTAGCTAGTAGTATTCTGGCCAGGTCTCGAGTCTGCTTACTGCTGGCAGCTGCCATGGCGTGAGCCTGCTTGTCCTTAGGAGGCTCCCGGTTATTATATACCTTTTCGGCTACCACCAGTAAGTCCTGCAGACTTTTTTCTCCTAGTCTATCTATTTTCTGTAATTTTTTCCTAATGTCTATGGCCAACTGGTTTACAAAGGCCATGATAACAGCTGCCTTGCTTTCCGGAGCCTCTGGATCCATGGGGGTATAGGTACGGAATGCCTCCATGATCCGTTCTAAAAAGGCAGCTGGAGATTCATCTTTTTCCTGTTGCACATTTCCTACCTTGGCCAAATTGGTTGGCTTCCTAGCAGCCATTTGGAGACCCCCCATTACAGTCTGGCGGTAGACCCGGAGCCTCTCCTTACCTTCTGCCCTGTTGAAATCCCACTCGGGCCAAGTTAAGGGGAAGGAGGCATCTATCTGAGCCTGGTTGGTGGTGGGATTCCCGTCTGCGCCCGGAACTAGTTTTCAGGCCTTATTGAGGATTCTTTCTCTTTCCTCAGTCATGAACAGGACCTGAAAAAACTGCCGGCAATCGTCCCATGTGGACTGATGGGTAAAAACAACAGAGTCTAATAAATCAATAAGCCCTGCCGGTTTCTCGGAAAACTTAGGATTCTGAGCTTTCCAATTGTAGAGGTCACTAGTGGCAAAAGGCCAATAGTGATGGGGCTGATTCCCCTCCACGTCTGGGGGTCCGGTGGCTCGCAGAGGCAGAATAGTAGAGTCAGCAGCAGAGGCGGATTTCTCCCTCTGAGCCCTTTGTCTGGTAAAGGGCAGGCTTCCCACTGGAGCGTTTCCGCCTCCCGCTCTCGGAACAGCATCTGCCTCCCCTGGAGGGGGAGGATGGTGTTCTTCCGGCATCCTAGGGGGGGTTATACAGGAGAGGAAAAAAATAATTCTTCTTTAGTCCCCCCTTGTAGGACAGGGTAGAGGGGTGCTGAAGGCTGGATAAGACTTTTCTTGTTCTCCTTCTTCTCTGTCCCCTGCAAAGCAAGAATGGGTTTCGGCTCCAGAGGGGCGTGGGGCTAGGAAGGGCTTAAGCCAAGAGGGTGGGTCTTCTACAAGGTCCTGCCAAGTGGTAATGTAAGGGAGCTGATCAGGATGGCCCGTCTTAGGCCGAGAGATGATACCCCTGACTCGGTGGATGGTAGGGAGGTCGAAGTTTCCCTCTGGCAGCCATCCGACATTGAAAGCTGGCCACTTGCTAGAACAAAAAACCTGCCACCGACCCTTTCGGACTTCCACACTGAGGTTGTTAGCTCTTCCCCTGACATCCTTGAAGTGATCAATCATAATACTTAGAGGAGTAGTCTGAGTCTGTCCCATAACGTCCGTCCAGTAAGTCCACAGAACAAAACAGAGAAACACAGAAACAGACAAACAGAGGGCCCCTAGAAACTGTCTTCCAACTCCATGGAAGCAAAACTGAAAGCTAGACGACGGCCTCATGCTGACCGGCGGGAGCGACCCGCCTCGTCTCAGACCTTTGAGGGGAATCCACGTCCCTCCAGAAGGGAGGATCGGAATGTCTTCCGGAACTCCCGGCCCGTGGTCCTCCAGTGCATCCACTTAGACCGCACCAGGCACTACCAGAATTTCAGAAATGAGCTCACATAGAAGAGACAGGGAACGAACAGACACTAACCATGGCCAGTCAGGCTCTCCGGGTCGGGGGTCCCTCGGGGGATCCTGGACGAGCCCCCAAATGTTATGCCCAGAATTCGTGATTCCCCAAAGACCACCAGGGAGCCGAGTCCAATGCAAAAGCAAAGAGCCTTTATTCGAGCTAGCTCGAGCTCAATCCCCTACCTGCACCGACACAGCGGTGAGACGCCGGAGAGAGAGCGAGTTTCAAAAGCACAAAGGTTTTATAGGGATCTAGTGGCAGTTGGTGGGGTGATGGTCATGGCCTTAGCCGAGGCTGGGGAAGGGTCAGAGTCCCGTTGCGCAGGTTGCCGTGCCTGATTTGAACGGGAAGTTTGAACGGGTGAGCGGGAAGTTACTCCAGGGGAGTAGGCATGGTCTGAGGTTTGAGCGGGGAATTTCTTTCTGTGGTTTTCCCGGAAAGGGGGCCACGTCGGGGACATAGTCACTCAAGATGGAGGACACAGAACAAAATGGAGTCGGCCGGCCTAGGTCCGCTCTTCCAGTTAGCAGGACGCTGGGGGTCACTTCTCCTCTGCACCCTCTGAGAACTTGGGGCAGAGACAGGAAGGGAGGCTGGGAGAGATCACAATTTTGTCTCTGGTCCAGGATAAATCACGGAGGACAATCACAGGCCCGAGCTGGGAGTGAGGCCAGCCCTTCTTTTAAAAAGGGGGTGGGGTGGGGTAGTGAAGAGTCAAGAGGAATCCTAAAGGGCCCTGCTTCGTGCAGGCGTCAGAGAAGGGCCAGTGACGCTGCAGCGCTGAACTCACCCCGGGCTCACAAGCTTCCAGGAACCGAGCGCTTCTTGGAAAGAAATCCTAGATTGGTAACCACCGGCCACCGTCCCTGTGCCAGGATCGCTTTCGAACATTCTTACATCTACTTACTTCACCTAAACCCCACTACACTAGTGCCTACTAGGAAGGTACTACCCTTAATTCCACTTTGCAGAGGACAAATGGAGAAAGTAAACAAGTCCGCGAAATGTCGCTAGAAGGCGGCAGAGCGTGTAGGAGTGGGGGAGGCGAGAGAAACCGAGGTCGCGACCCCCGCCCGCCCGCAACGCCAAGGTGACACACCCCGCCGCCCCGGCCCTCAGCGGCTTCTATGCCTCTTCTATTCCCCGAGCGAGAGGGCGGCACCTGCGGGCTCCGCGCCCGGGCAAGCTTGGCAGAGACGCAGGGGCTCGGCACCGACTCACCTCCCAGAAGGTACCGATGAACGCGGCTTCGCCCTCCCAGGGCGGAAGTGCCCTGTCGGCCACCGTCCCTAGACTACTCTTCCCAGAACCCCCTGCGGTACAAAGGGCTTATAGCTTCTTTCCGTGGCAGTGGCTGTGACTCCCCCAGGCCTGGACTACACTTCCCAGAATCCTCCGTAATGCGGCTCTAAAGGTTGCCACTTTTTCCCCCCTTAAATGTCTAACAGTTGCAGTTAAGTCCGTTCTCAGGTGCTATTAGCGTTTGACCTTTCTTTTCTTTTTCTTTTCCTTCTTTACTTGTTTAAAAAAAACCTTCATTAGGAACGCCTGTGGGTGGCTCAATGGGTTGAGCCTCCGACTCTTGATTTTGGCTCAGGTCATGATCTCAGGGTCTTGGGATTGAGCCCAGCTACCGGCTCTGTGGCTCTGCGCTGAGCGTGAAGCGTACTTAACATTCTTTCTTTCTCCCTCCCCCCTCCCCCTCGGTCTCTCTGCCTGTCTCCCCCACTCGTTCTCTCTCTAAAAAAAAAAAAAAAAAAAAAAATTATATATATATATGTAAATATATATATTTTTTAATTACAGTACTAATAGGTGCGACTGTAAAGAAATGTAGCTGTATAGGAGAGAGAAGTGAAGCTAGGCTCTCAAGGCCGGTTTGATGCTAGTGTATGTGGAAGTGTCGAGATCTCTGACGACGTTTACCTGATATGAGGTTTTCTTTCCAATGATAATAATTTCCGCAAAAACAAAGAGTGACTTCTGATGGATCCAGACCACAAGACAAACAACTAAAGTTTCCCACTCCTCTCCGTTTTAATTGGGCACTTGGAAATGAGGGTATTTTCTGATAAATGAAAAAAAAAAATTGTAGTGGCAGGGAAGTAAAGGAAGTACCACAGTTTGGAAAAGAAAAGCCTGAAATACATCTTGAAAATGTCTCTTTAGTTTGCTTTCAGCATATCACCTACTGTCCATTCTGCACTTGACATCATAAAATACAATAAGATGTTTTATTTTTCTACAGGGTGGTTGAAATCAATGAGCCATGATTATTCAAAATTAGGTGTGAAAGTGGGGGATCTTGATCCGATAATGGTAACAAATTCAACTTTTTTCCAGCTTCATTGAGATACGATTGAGAAAAAAAGTTGTAATATATTTAAAATGTACGTGGTGAACTGATATGGGTTCATTGTGAAAGGATTTCCACGATGAATTCGCACATCCATCAACCTAACTCTGTTTGTTTTGGTGAGAACCTGTGAGTTCTACCCGCAGCAAATTTCAAGTATGCAATAGGGCACTATCAAATCCTCAGACCCTATTCATCTTATAACTGAAAGTTTATACCCTTTAAACCAACCTCTCCTCATTTTCCCCACCTTTCAACCTCAAGCAACCACCATCATTCTACTCCCTATTTCTATGAATTCAGCTTTTTATTTTACCCCCTCCTAGATTCTATACGTAAGTGATAACAGGAAGTATTTGTCTTTCTCTGTCTGGCTTATTTCACTTAGCATAATGCCCTTCAGTTTTATTCATGTTATCACAAATATTTCTCCATACATTCCATATGCCAATGGTTAGAATTAGAGGTTCAATTTGATTCAGATTTTTTTTAAAGAAAGAATACTACATAGATGGTTCTGTTTGTATCTCTTATTACCCTTACTGGAAACTGCCAAGACACCCTAAAAGAGAACAAGATGGGAAGACATCCTTCCTTTACCAAATATCAAGACTTACTGCTAAGCTATGGTAACTAAACCAGTGTGGTACTGATGAAAGTATTGAAAAAATAGACCAAAGGCAATTGAGAATGAAGATATACATCTATATCCATATATGACTAAGATGGATAGATAGATAGATAGATAGATAGATAGATAGATGATTGATACATAGAGAAAAAAGAAAAGAGAGAAAGAAAAAGAGAGAAAGAAAGAAAGAAAGAAAGAAAGAAAGAAAGAAAGAAAGAAAGAAAGAAAGAAAGAAAAAAGAAAGAAAGGAAAAAGAGGGTAGGGGGAGAAAGGAGGAAAGAAAGTTTATTCATTTGTAAAAAGTAAATTCTCTACCTATCCAGAGGTTTCAAGGAAAGGAAGTTCATGGCAACAAAGGTGGGGTTTCCCTGGACCTTTATTCATATGTGATTGTAATCACATTACATTTACATTTAGGTTAGTGCAGGACACTAGGCTCTTTGATTCTAAAGTGAGTCGCTTGTAGACAGCATATAGTTGGATCTTGTCTTACCCATTTTGCCAAACTCTACCTTTTAATTGGGAAGCTTAATTGACATCACATTAATAATCCATAATTTAATTCACATTTAAATTAATTCCTAAGAAGATTCCTTCTGCTATATTGCTACTTGTTTTACATACATCTTACCATTTTTGTTCCTCAGTTCCTCCATTAATGCCATATCTTGTGTTTGATTTTTTTGTATCGTTATGATTTCCTTCTCCTTTTCTGCATGTCCTTTACTTATTTTCTTAGCAGTTACTCTGAGGTTACAGTTAATCTCTTAAATGTATTACAACTTCTTTTGAATTAATACCAACCTAGCTTCAATGGTATAAAAGACTCTGCTCCCATATATCTGTCTTCTTCTCTTTAGGTTATCACAAATTACATCTTTATACCTTGTATACCCCATTAATATAGGTTTATAATTGTCGTTTCATGTTTTTTTGTTTTAAATCATATAGGAGTTATCCATTGCTTTCTGGATTCCATGGTTTCTGATGAGAAATGGGTTGTGAGATAATAGAAATATATATTTGTTTCTGCCCCCCCCCCATTCCTCTCATAGAGCTCCTGAAACCCTTGTAATTTTCATCTTTTGTTCCAATATAGATGGAACAAAATCAAGCACATGGCATCAGTCCTTCAGGTAGCCCCCAGATGATTCTGAACAGACAAAACACAGTTCTTTGAGAACACAGTTAGCTCTGGTCCCTCTGAAGCCAACGATCTGGTTCCTACCAGATGTGAGTGTATAGGCTGTCCCCGTCAAGACCATCGCTGAGTAGGGGAGGTGGGTGAAGCAAGGGCAAGTAAAATACCACAAAGCTCCCCTACCATATTCAAGTTGCTGTTTTCTCAATTCACCATTCACTGGGTGGTTGTACATCTTTAGCCATCTTCCAGGATCCCAGTGAAGTTGATTCTGAGCTTTTGACATTTTATTGTTGTTTCTGTGGAAGCTGGGCCCTTGGAACTACTTTCTCCATAATTTTTGCTGACATCACGCTGCAGTTCTTCAACAGTGCAACTTTAAGGGGTTAAAAATGGGAATATTTTCTTTTTCTTTTTTCTTTTAATTCCAGTATAGTTAACATACAGTGTTATATTAGTTTCAGGTGATTCGTATAGTGATTCAACAATTCTATGCATTGCTCAGTGCTTATCATAAGTGAGACTCTAATCAAATAATTAAACTGTTCAAATGGAAACATGAGCTCCAATATTGCAATTTGGGGAGAATTTTTAAATTGAGTTTTTTCCTACACTTGGTAGTATGATCATATGGTTCATAAAAAATTATACAAATATACATTGAGAACTCTTATCCCATCCTGACCCCAGGTTTGCCTTTACCAAATGTCCATGCACTAAGTTTTGTTAGCTTTTGTGTGTGTGTGTTTCTAGTGGTTCTTCATGCAGATAACACAAATTCAAGAGGTATATATTCAAGTTAAAAATCAATTTTAAATATTCCATAATATATGACTATTCTTTGTGAAAGTGTAAGTTAATTTTTGGAACTAGTTCTTTGATTATGTATTAAAGTAAAAGGGTTTAAAAGTGAAGGACATTAGTGAGCTACAAAATATAACCAATGACAAAGTGTATACAAACAAGGCCCTTCTAATGCTTTAAAAAATATATCCTTCGACATACAATGGAATATTACAACATGGATGGACCTAGACAGTGTTATGCTAAGTGAAATAAGCTAGACTGAGAAAGTCAAATACCATATGATTTCACTCATAAGTTTAATCTTTAGGGGCTCCTGAGTGGCTCAGTCAGTTGAGCATTGGACTCTTGATTTTGGCTCAGGTCATGATCCCATGGCCATGGGATTGAGCCCTGTTTAAGATTCTCTCCCCACTCTCCCTGTGCCCCTCCCCCAGTCATGTGCACGACTTCTCAAAAAATATATATAAATATATTAAAAAATTAAGTCTTTAAAAAAAATGAACAAACAAAAAGCAGAATCAGACCTATAAATATAGCAAACAAACTGATGGTTGCCAGCAGGGCGGGGGTGGGAAGTTGAGAAAAATGGGTGAAGGGGAATGAGAGATACAGACTTCCAGTTACAGAATGAGTAAGTCATGGGAATAAAGGCCACTACATAAGGAATAAGAAAGGTAATAGCAATTTATCAGGACAGATTGTAGCTACACTTGTGGTGAACATAGCATGATGTATAAACTTGTCAAGTCACTATGTTGCAAACCTGAGATTAATGTAACATTGTGTGTCAACATTTACACACACACACACACACACACTTCAGTCATTACTGATAAGGGGTAAAAGAGTTTCTAGGTGAATGAGTATTTTTCTATGGGTTTTTCCTTCGCTTTTTTAATTAAAGGTTAAAATAAAAACACAGCTAGACACATTATATTGAAACTGCAAAATATACAAGATAAAGAGAAAATTTTGAAGATAGCCAGAGAGAGGGGGAAGGACACAACACACACACACACACACAAGGGACAGAGAGAGAGAGAATTACAGAACAATTCTTATCAGAAACTATGCAAACCAGAAGACAATACAATATAGAAAAAAAAAAATCTGTCAACCCTAAATGCCACACCCAGCAAAAATACCTTTCAAAAATGAAGTAGAAGGGGCATCTGGGTGGCTCAGTCGGCTAGCGTCTAACTTTGGCTCAGGTCACGATCTCACAGTTTGTGAGTTTGAGCCCCGCATCAGGCTCTGTGCTGACAGCTCAGAACCTGGAGCCTGCTTCAAATTCTGTGTCTTCCTCTCTCTCTTTCCCTTCCCTGCTCACACTCTTTCTCTGTCTCAAAAATAAATAAATATTTTTAAATTTTTAATAAAAAAAAATTTTAAATGAAGGAGGAATAAATACTTCTTAAGACCAAAACAAACAAAAAAACTGAGAATTCATTAGCAGACTAGCACTACTAGGAATCTTAAAGGAAGTTCTTCAGGCAGAAAAATAAGATAGTACACAGAAGTTTGGTCCTACAAAGAAATAAAGATTGCCAGAAGCAGTTAAAATTTTAATTGGTATTTTTAATTGCTCTAAAAGATAATTGTCTAAATCAAAAACAGTAGCAATGTATTATGGCTTTATAGCATGTGCAAAAGAAAAATATTTGACAAGTGCACAAAACCTTGGAGGAAGGAATTGTGGGTATATGGCTGTATAAGTAGAATACATTATTTGAAGGTAGACTGTGATTAATTAAAGACGTATATTGCAAGTCCTATGGTAATCACTAAAACAATTACAAAAAGTGATATAAATAATAGGTCAATATTGGACATTATATGAATTCACAAAAAAACTTCCAATTAACGAGAAAAGGAAGAAAAAACAGTAGGCAATGAAAATATAGATTTATATCCAAGCATATCAATAATTATATGAAATATAAATGGCATACACACACCAATTAAATATAAATGGCATACATACAACAACAGAAATTGTCAGATTGGAATAGGATATACTATATGTAGTCATGCACTTTGTATTAATATATTAGAAAGCTACAAATCTGTTTTGTACTTTTTATACTGTTGGATACTTACACTCAAAACTTTTACTAGGGGGGCCCCTGAGTGGCTCAGTCGGTTAAGTGTCCAACTTCAGCTCACGTCATGATCTTGCAGTCCGTGAGTTCAAGCCCCACATTGGGTTCTGTGCTGACAGCTCAGAGTCTGGAGCCTGCTTCAGATTCTGTGTCTCCCTCTCTCTCTTCCCCTCCCCTGCTCATGGTGTGTGTGTGTGTGTGTGTGTGTGTGTGTGTGTGTGTGTGTGTGTCAAAGATAAATAAACATTAAAAAAAAACACTTTTACTAGGGTATTGAATAAACTTAGTCTTACTAAAAAAAAAAATTGTCGGATTGGAGAATAAAGCAACAATAATCAAAAGAAAGCTGGAATGGCTATGTAATTTTAGGCAAACCCTGATTTTTAAAAAGCAAGAGTGATTATATGATAATCAAAAAAGACATCAAGACACAGAATATTACCAAGGAAAAAAGGAACATTACATAATAATAAAGGGGTAATTGGACCAAAAAGGCATGAAACATGTATGCACAAAGAAACAGAGCTTCAAAATATATTAACAACTGAAAGGACTGGAAGGCTAAACAAATCCACAATCACAGAGACTCCACCACCCTCACCAATCAATAGGATAAACAGAAAGAAAATCAGTTAAGGAAACAGAAGAGCTCAACAACATTATTAATCAACGTCACTTAACTGACATTTATAGAATGCTCTACCCAACAACAGCAGAATACACATTCTTTTTTAAGGGCATATGGAACATGCACCAGGATGGATCATATCCTGGACCATGTAACTAACTGCAATGAATTTAAAGGAAGTGAAGCCACATCAAGTACATTCTCAGACACAACAGAATTAAATGAGAATCAATCACAGAAAAAATTAGGAAAATCCCCCAAATCTTGAAATTAAATTAACCATGGGTCAAAAAAGGAATTACAAATGGAAATGGGAAATAAATTAAATCAAATAAAATCAAAATATAAAGACAATATATAAGAACTTGTGGAATGCAACTAAGGCATGCTTAGAGGGAAATTTTAGAGTACTGGGAGACAAAAGCAGAAGGAAGAAAATAATAAATGAAGCAGAAGTCAATGGAACTGAAAGGTGAAAAACACCAGAGAAAAAACAATAAACTTCGAAAAGAGGTTACAAGAAATTACCAATGGCAGGACTGCAAGACATTTTAATAGATCCTAAAGACATTAAAAGGATAATAAGGGAATTTTCTGACAGCTTTGTGCCACAGGTGACAACTTGGATCAAATGGACAAATTCCTTAAAAAGACACAAATTACCTAAATCATTCAAGAAGAAATAGACAACTACAGTATTCCTGTATCTATTAATGACATTGAATTCAAGTTTTAAAAGCTTCTAAAACAATGAAACCAGCCCTAGACTGCTTATATACTACTAACCTTTAAGAAAACAAAACAATTCCTCAAAAAACTGAGCAAACAGAAGTGGAGAGGGGTGCCTGTGGTTCCATCAGTTAAGCATCCCACTCTTGATTTCAGCTCAGGTCATGATCTCACAGTTGTGGGATCGAGCCTCGCATTGGGCTCCATGGTGAGCATGGAGCCTGTTTGAGATTCTCTCTCTCCCTCTCTCTCTAACTCTCCCCAGCTTGTGCACATGTGCACACTCTTTCTCTCTTCTCTGTCTCAAAATAAATATTTTTAAAAAGGAAGAAATAAAATAGAAGTGGACAGAACACTTCTCAACTCATTTTATAAGGGCAACATTACCTTGTTACCAACGCAAGAAAAAAACATTACACGAAGAAAGACCATAGGCCAATATCCCTCATAAACACAGACGCACAATTCCTCAACAATTACTATTAACAAGCAGAAAACAACATTTGAAAAGAGCAATACATCATGTCAGGCGGGTTTATCTCAGGAATGCAGTATCATTCCAACATTTGAAAACTAATGTAATTTACCATATTCATAGACTACAGAAGAAGTGTATGACATCTTAACAGATGCAGACAAAAAGCACTTGAGAAAATTTAACATCTGTTCATGATGAAAAAATTTCAGCAAACTGGGGATAGAAGGATTGTCCTTAACTTTATAAAAGACATCTACAAAAACCTACAGTTAATGTACTACGTAAAGGACTAAATGCTTGAAGAGAAAGGCAAAGATGATTTCTCTCAACATTCTTATTCAACAGCACTCTGGAGGATCCAGACAGTACAAGGAAAATAACCAAACAGACACAAAACCAGATCGGATAAGAAATAACGTTGCAGACAACAGACAAATTAGAGGCTATAAAGAATGAAAAAAAAAAAATTCAGGAAGTACTTAAGTATAGGTCTAACAAAAACACAGGCAACGTCTGTGTACTGAATAACAAAAATTACTGATGAAATAAAAGATCCAAATAGAGCTATGCCACATCCACAGACTGGAAGATTTAAGATGTGAAATATTCCAACACACTTCCCTTGAAAGTCCCAGCAAATACTTTTTTAAAGAAATCAACAAGATACTTCTACAACTCAAAGCAAAAGAGCTAGAATAACTAACGCAAATTTGAAAAAGCAAAGCTTCTCTACTTGATTGACAGGCTTATTATAAAGCTAGAGTAATTGGGAACAAGTGGTATTGATACAAGAATAAACACAAAGATCAATGTGACAGAATAGAGTCCAGGAAAAGAAAAAACCCATTCATATATGGTCAGTCAGTTTTTGACAAAGATGGAAAACCCAATTCAATGGAGAAAGGATTGTCTCCTGAACAAAAGTGGTGTTGGAATAACTGAGCATCCACGTTTCAAAATGAACCTACATTTTGTACCACGTACAAGTATCACAATGAATGATCAAACATGATCAAAATGGATCAGAGACCTAAATGTAAAACCTATCTTATAAAACTTCTGGAAGAAAACATAGGAGAAAATCATAGAGACGGTGGATTAGGCAAAGATTTCTTCTGTATGACACCAAAAACATGATCTATAAAAGAACAATTTCAAAATTGACCTCATAAATATTTAAAATTTCCACTTGAGAACTTGGTGAAAATCTTTGCAAATCACATACCAGATAAAGGATTTGTACTCAGAATATACAAAGAATCTGCAAAACCGAAAATGGTGTTCAGTTTGGTTACAAGTGGCAAGTTAAAGCTTTCAACATGGCTGTTCTTTCTCAGTTTGAGTTAATTTTCAGAGTTGGCTCTTGAGTCACCAAAGAAAAATGTTAGAAAATTAATGGCATTAGTGAGGTCAGAAACAGTCAAGGAAATACAGAATATAAAACGTATCCCTTAGGTTATTGATTTACGATAAACAAAAAAATAAAAGCCTGAGTAGAAATGTAACAAAGGCTTCCTAGATAAATCTGGTATTTTTCTATGGATTTTCCATTCTTACCTTCATGATTCATTCATGTGAGACAGGGAGAATGCTCTATAGAGCAATTTTAGGGGTTCTGGCCCTGCAACGTAATTCATGCAGATGGCAGTTAAAAGTAGCTTCAAAGTCTGTCAGAATGGAGTTCAAACTCTGGTCGTGCTATTTATTATCTACTGTCTTGGGGGAAATAACCTCTTAAAGCCTCAATGTTCTTACATGCAAAAATGGAGAAAGAAATAACGTGTATTCTTAGCACTGCAGGTTAATCAGACATTAATAATAGCATAATAGCATATTGCTTCTTCATATATGGCCAGAACCTTGTATTAAAAAAAAAAAAGTTTTCTGATGTTGCTTTGGGCATTTTTTAGACTTCCTGAAGGTTTAAAGTGCTCAAAGGTTTAAATCCTGTGGTTGGAGAAGTGCTAAATTGAGCTAAAACTCTTCTGTATTATCACATATTATGTATATATCTCAGAAGAGTTCTTGAGAAACTGAAATTTGCTCAGACCAGACGATGGCAAACTTTTTATAAAGGCCCAGACAGTAAATGTTTGAGGCTTTATGGTCCATACTCTTCGCTTTCTCCTTACAATTCTTTACAAATGTGAAATTCCAAGGTCTCAGGCCATACAAAAATAGGATACAAGCTGGCTTTGGCCAAGAGCCTATAGTTTATTATTCTCTGGCTTAGAATTTAAGAATATAAATATATAGTAATACTTTCATCTGTCGAAGATAATACCTAAATACCTACAGCTCTTACTATTATAGTTTTAATCCCCATAACAGAAGAGCTATTACCCACACTGAACACACAAGCTGCAGAACAGAGAGGTTAAGCATCTTGTCTGCACTTACTCAACTAGCAAACAGCTCAACTGGACAAGTCTGGTTCCAGAATCTGCTTTTTAATTACAATATACTGCTTTGTAACCAACATTCTGGTTTGGTCTCTTTAACATTAGTTTCTCCTAAAATACTTTTTTTTTTTTTTTTCAAGAAGCAATGGAGGGGTGTGGTCCTCAATGGCCTGAAAATTGTCAAGCTCCTTCTAAGTATAGGGGGGAATGGGAGGTGAATAGATGACTTAATGCAGGGCTGGTCAATGGCCAGAACTGCTCCCCAACTTACCCTTCAAAGGAACTATTCCTTTACATTCGCTGTCCTAGTATCTGCAAGGGATCATTAACCGGGTGGGTTCTCATCTGGATATGCCCATCTTTGGATTCATGTTTCTATCAGATACTTTTCTTCATGGTCCAACAAGGATATTTTGCTTGGTTTAGAGTTGGTGACCTGAGACTGGGAAAACTTATGGTAGAGACTATGCCATTCAAAAGTCACTTCTAGCTTTAGTTGTCCAATACTCCATTCTTTTCCCGTGAACAACAGAACCAAGTTGTAGCTGGGAGTGCATGTCCATACTCTTCAGTTAATATGTGGATGATACTGGGAGTAACATTTTTTATGCTTAGAGAATGAAGATGCAATTTGTAATGGGGCAAGGCTAGAAAGAACACTATACTGCTGAATTAAGAATTGGTGGTTCGAACTCATGGTTCATTCTTTCTACCTGTGAACATCCTTATCTACCTATCATTTCCATCCCCACAGTAATGAGGGGCATATCTATTTCTCAGGCCTTAATTTCTAAATACCATTCCACACTGTGAAGAACAAGGTCTCCTAAAGAAATAACAGATTCCATGGCTGGGGTGGGGGAGTACAAGATAAGTATGGGACATTATATTGTGCCAGAGTAAGGATGTGCTCAAATTTATGAAGAGTAAATAAGTAGGGGCACTGGCGGCTGGGGGGGGGGGGGGAGATATGTCAGTTAAGTCTCACTCTTGATTTTGGCTCAGATCATGATCTCACAGTTCATGGGATCAAGACCCGCATCAGGTTCTATGGTGACAGTGCAAAGCCTGTTTGGGATCCTCTCCCTCTCTCTCTGTCCCCTATTCACCCGTACACTCTCTCTCAAAATAAATAAATAAACTTTAAAAAAATGAGTAAACAGTACAGATACTGGCTAACATATGTTGAGGGAATGATGATGGTAGAAAACCACTCTTTTGCAACCATCAGTAAGTCGATTTAGGCCACATTTAGCAACGGATGCTAAAACTAGTGGACGAAAATTTGTTGAAAAACAAGCTATTTACAGAACCAGAATATACCTCCCCACAAAGTACTAATTACAAAGGTAAAAATGGTAACTTTGCAGTGGAAAAACCCAGCTTACCTACCTTAATCGAGTTAACCAAGTTATCATCACCTATAATAGGACTAACATACCATGTTTCCTTATGTGATACACCAAGGACACATCACTTATGGAATCCTTATGCCAAAAAATGCATAATTTAAATCCAATAATGAGAAAACCTCACACTAATCCAAACTGTATAACACTCAAAAATATCAAGGTCATTACAAATAAACAATAAGGCAGTGATCCAGATTAAAGGAGTCTAAATGAAATGTATAAACCTTGACTAGATTCTAAACCAGAAAGAATGTGATACATTATCAGGACAACTGATAAAATTTGAATAAGGTTTGTAAGTTAAATAGTGTTATGTATCAGTATTAAATTTTCCTGATCACTATGCTTGTAGCTGTGTAAGTAAATTAAATATCCTTGTTCTTAGCACATACACTGATGTATTTAGCTGCAAGGGGCAAGAGGTCTGTAACGTACTCATGGTTAAAAATTCTATGTGTAGAGGGACACCTGGGTGGCTCAGTCAGTTGAGCAGTTAAGCATCTGACTTTGACTCAGGTCATGATCTCATGGTTTGTGAGTTCGAGCCCTGCATCGGACTCTGTGCTGACAGCTTGGAGCCTGGAGCCTGCTTTGAATTCTATGTCTCCCACTCTCTCTGCCCCTTCCCCACTAGTACTCTGTCTCTCAAAAATAAATAAACGTTAAAAAAAAATTTTTAAGTTCTATGTGTACATACAGATATCAATATGTGTGTATATACACACATTCACATACAAGGAGAGAATGATTCAAACATGTTAACTCATCAATCTGAATAAAGGGAATACAAGAGATGTTACAGAACTTACATTTTTTGGAAAGTTTGATATTATTTCAAAATAAGAAATTTAAAGAAATGCAAAAATACATATGAAACAAAATATCATCATTTAGCGATAACCAGAAATACCTATTCATCTATACCTTTTCTAATGAGATCACACAAAACCCCATGCCTTGTTTTTTTCAGGTTAATATATTCTGGACATCTTCCAATATCCCGAACTATAAATTTACCTTTTCCCATCTGATGTTTGCATAGTGTCCTACTGGGTTAATAAATCATAAAATACTCTATCCAACTGATTGTTTGTTTCCTATTACAAACAATGATGCAATGACCATTCTTTTTTATACATCTGTAGCAAATACAAATTTACTTCTGAATATCAAAGCTTCATCCCAGGGGATCTATTCCTTAATTTTAATCCAATATGCCATATGAAATAAAGCAATTATAGTATGAATTCTTGGTTATAGGAAATTTAAGTCAGTAATTTTATTCACTTTTCACAGCTTTACAGCTTTAGTAAAAATAATGGTCACTGGAAATAAGTATAAAATATAAATTAAAGTAATCCAGAAACCTCCCTGACCACCCCCCCCCCGCCAAAAAAACTAGCTAGTATGTATATGGCAAATATCCTTTTCACACAGTATCTTTAGGCATGTATTTACTTTTTTTTTTTTTTTTTAACGTTTATTTATTTTTGAGACAGAGAGAGACAGAGCATGAACAGGGGAGGAGCAGAGAGAGAGGGAGACACAGAATCCGAAACAGGCCCCAGGCTCCGAGCTGTCAGCACAGAGCCCGACGCGGGGCTCAAACTCACGGACAGTGAGATCATGACCCGAGCCGAAGTCGGACGCCCAACCGACCGAGCCACCCAGGCGCCCCAATGTATTTACTTTTAAAGACTATAGCAGATGGATCTTGCCAAGAGGGTTACAAGCTATTCCTCCCCCTCGATGTTAGTTCCGTTCCTGGCATTATGGTTCCACGTCATCATTTTAATGGAGGTTAGAAAGATCCCGTCTGAAGAAGTCCCTTTCCACTCTCAATACTTGATGGTTTATCACCCGCAACGACCCTCCAAATATGTGACGACGTACGTCCTGACGGAAGCCATTAAGACATTCTTCACTTTCAACGATTCTTGCCAGTGTGGACTTTCTGATGGTACGTAAGACGTGAAGGGTGACTGAAGTCCTTACCACATACGTCACATTTGTATGGCTTCTCACCAGTGTGGACTCTCTGATGGGCGCGAAGACGCGAACCCTGGCTGAAGCGCTTACCACACTCTTCACACTTAAATAGTTTTTCCCTGATGTGAACGCTCAGATGGACTCTAAGATTTGAGGGGAGACTGAAGGCCTTTCCGCACTCTTCACACCTATGGGGTTTCTCTCCCGTGTGGACCCTCTGATGATGGCGAAGGTTCAAGCTCCTCCCAAAGCCTTTCCCACACTGCTCACATTTGTAAGGTTTTTCTCCGGTGTGGCCTCTCTGGTGGTATATGAACTGTGAACTGTATCTAAAACCCTTTCCGCAGACATCGCATTTGTATGGCTTCTCCCCAGTGTGGACCCTCTGATGGGACTGGAGACCAGAGGACTGACTGAAGCCCTTACCACATACACCACATTTGTATGGCTTCTCTCCAGTGTGGACTCTCCGGTGTACCCGAAAGTCTATGGCCTGACTGAAGCTTTTGTCACACTCCTCGCATTTATAGGGTTTCTCTCCAGAGTGGACTCTCTGATGAGCATGAAGATTCGATCGCCAGCTGAAGCCCTTCCCGCACTCCTCACATTTATACGGTTTTTCTCCAGTGTGAATTACCTGGTGCAGTTTAAGATTTGAACTGTAACTGAAGTCCTTACCACACACATCACATTTGTACGGCTTCTCTCCAGTGTGGACTCTCTGATGGGTTTGAAGCTTTGAGGACTGGCTGAAGCCCTTCCCACACGTTTCACATTTGAATCGTTTCTCCCCAGTGTGGACGTTCTGATGGACTTGAAGATTAGAAGCCTGACTGAAGCCCTTCCCACACTCCTTACACTTGTAGGGTTTCTCTCCTGTGTGAACTCGGAAATGGATATGAAGATCGGTATTACGGGTAAAGCCCTTCCCACACGCCTCACATTTGTATGGTTTCTCTCCAGTGTGGACTCTCCGATGGCATATTAGCGGTGAATTATGACTGAAGCCCTTACCACAGACGTCACATTTGTAAGGCTTCTCCCCAGTGTGGACCCTCTGGTGTATGTGATAGTGTGCAGCCTGAGTGAAGCCCTTACCACACTCCTCACATTTGTAGGGTTTCTCTCCCCTGTGGACCCTCTGATGAACACGAAGATTAACACTCCAGCCGAAGCCCTTACCACACTCTTCACATCTGTATGGTTTTTCTTCAGTGTGGACCCTCTGATGGCATTGAAAATTCGAACTCTGGCTAAAGCACTTACCGCACTCTTCACATTTGTAAGGTTTCTCTCCGGTGTGAGTCCTGTAATGAATGATAAGGCCTGTGCTGCTACTGAATCCCTTGCCACAACTGTCACATCTGTAGGACTTCTCCCCTGCGTGGTCAGACTGATGAGGATGAAAAGCGCTCTTACCGAAGCAATTGCCAGGTTCGTGACATTTATTGTGTTTCTCTCTTGGGCGAATTCTCTGAAGAGCCTGCAGGTGTGGACGCCGACTGGAGCATTTCTCTCCTGGGTGAGCGTTGTGAAGTGGAAGCACTGAGCTATGACCGAAACCCTTTCCACACTCACGACACGGAAAGAGATCCCCTCCTGGGGGTACATGTCGACTGAAACCGTCGCAAATGCTTTTGCCGCCTTCGTTGTACTTATAGGGTTTCTGTTCTGTGCCAGCGCTAATACGATCACTAAGTGATTGCTTCATGAAGGCCTCACATACACTCGGGTTATTTTTCACATCAACTTGCTGACCTCTACTCTGCTCCGGTGACTCACGCGGGTAGGTATTCCCACAAGAATCCTGAGTCCTCAAAATAGGTACACCTGCAGTGTAACTGGAGCTACCTGCTTTAGGATTCATTCCATTATTCTCGTTTTCAGAAACCTGAACAGAATCACCGTGGAGTAACTGGGAACGCTTCCTCTGAAGACAGCTGGTTAAATCACTTGCCACCTGCTTCCAGATCTGCCAGCAGGATAGTTCTTCGTGTGAAAGGTATTTTAATGCAACGTTTCGAAGAGTCTCCATCTCCTTTTGATTCTTGCTGCCTATAAGAAAAAGCAATATTCAGAGATAAGGACAAGTGAATGCTTAGGTACAGAAACGTCAGGATTTCACATGTAGGCCCTACGATAAGGCCTCCACAAACCATGGGGAGGGTCACGTCTATACAGTATCATGTAACCTTTTATGTGTTTCCATGCAAGTGGAAGCAAAAAATGGGGTCAACAGACTCTTAGCCACTAAGTGTAAATGTAACCCATTTTAGAACCATACATTTCATAGATTAAAATGAGAGCTTTAAGTTTGAAATCAAATGACTGCAGGGCAACAAAGACAAGCCACATTCTACCCTACAATAACATCAATTAAAAGCGTACTCACCTTTGCCCTAGTAGGCTTATGGTAAGAGGCATCCTCCCCAGTAAGATTACAAAAGCTTATAGGCATTAAATAGTATTTTAGGTCCTGGCAGAAATCACACATAGTAAGGACACCACTGTATGGAATGCTTGTTTCAAAAAAAAAAAAAAAGAAAAGAAACAAAGAAAGAAATGCTTGTTTCAGTTCTAAACACACACCTAAATATTATATTTATGCTGGATAAAGATGTAAAATATCTGATCGAAGGTCATGGCTAAAAATGTATGGAAGCCACTGGCTTAAAATGTTTGAGTGGGGCTGGGTACCAAAAGTCCTTCATTAATTTGCTTAAGTGGAAAGTTACATTCTAATAACATAAACTGAAAAATCTCAACAGGTATCTATACGTTTCTAGGTATGTTCGGTGAAGATGTCCATGCCCTAATCCCTGGAACCTGTATGTTCACGTATGTAGCAAAAGGGCTTTAGATCTGATTAAATTAAGGATCCTGAGATGGGGAAGTTATCCTGGATTATGTGGATGTGTCCAAAGTCATCACAAGGGTCATTATCAGAGGGAGGTGGGAGGGAACTGTCCCGGGCCTCACCCTATGCATCTCTGCCTTTTGCTGGTTCGGATTTGTATTCTTTTCGGGGCACCTGGCTGGCTCAGTCGGTTGAGCACGTGACTCAATCTCGGGGTGTGAATTCAAGCTCCACGTTGGGTGTAGAGATTACCAAAAAAAGAAAATCTTTTAAAAAATAAATAAATAAATACAAAGGCTGAACCTCACTCCTGAGGCTAAGTCTGCAGGTGAAAACGAGACCCAGTGAAGGGAAGCAAGTATCCAACACCCTGAGCACATCAACCATGAAGCGACATAGGAAGGGGAAAGGACAAAAGAAGGGGTACATCCATCACTCGCTCACAGAATTCATTGCCTTTGTATTCCTTTGGCTATAATGCAGTTATAATTGTAAGTACAGAGCTTTCCTGTGTTCTGTCATTCTAGTGAATGCCACCTGGGTCCTAAGAGGGTGGCCCTGGAGAGCCCAGCTGGTGTCTGACGTCTTGGTGAGTGGTCTTGTGGAGGTCTGTGCCCTTAACCTGTGCCGCTGGAGCTAACTTCGGGTGTTTCGTATCAGGACTCACTACAGCATATCAAAAGGCTTCTCACATTGCTCTATCAGCTAGTTAATATCACTAGGATGCAAATTACACTGGAAAATTTAGAAAGTCTGTGATTTTCTTTCCTGTCAGGACCCTTCTCATGTCCACAGGTACATATACCAGTCTTCTGATGCCTGGAAATGTCCAATTTGAACCTACTGAACATCTACCATATATGCGTTCTGTGATCGTTTAGGTGTTAGCGAGAGGGGCAGGCACTCAGCTGGGAGGCTGGTGGCTTCCATTCATATGTAGACAACCCAAGCCTCTTCCCTGAGAACTGATGAACTGAAATGCCTTGCGTCCTTGGCACTGATAATCTCTGATAGTTTAGTTATCCATTCTGATAACTGGGAATAGCTTTTATCTTCTAAGTTTACTCAGTATAAATCTTTACATATTCCAAGACATCTTAGAAATGAGAACTATGTTAGACATTCACTGGGAGACGATGTTCCAGAACAATCCATTAGTCACATTAGTGTGCTCTAAACCTATGAGCCACCTCTAGGAGTGACAGAGATGGGATGCCCACTTGTCTCCAGTATCTGTAAGCTTTTTGTTTTTAAGAATCTACAAAAATAAGCCCTTTAATTTGTCCTCTTGTGACCTGCAAAGAGCACTTTAGCACAGTTTTTGTATGTGGGGCATGGCTGCAAAATCCTGAAACATGCTGATGGTGAAGAGGTCAAAAAACCTTTGAGACAAGGTGACAGCAAATGCTACAAGATCTGTTAAAAGACAGACTTGGTCTATTATGCAAAACTGAGAAGTGACAATACTTAGGGTCGGCATTCCTGAGGTTGAGTCTGCACGTAAAAACGAGACCCAGTGAAGGGAAGCAAGTATCCAACACCCTGAGCGCATCAACCATGAAGCGACATAGGAAGGGAAAAGGACAAAAGAAGGGGTACACCCATCAATCACTCGCAGAAGTCATCGCCTAATTTATCACGTTTGCAGACAAGCTACTGTTTCATTTTCAGGCAGAGGGAGAGCCTATGAATTTACTTGATCTAGGAATATCTAATTTTTAACTTCTAAATGGGTAGAACTGAGAAATATGCCAATTAAAGACAAAGGGCACTAGGGGAGAGAAAGGAAAGGAGATCAAAGAGTGAAGTGAAAGGTGAAGGAGAGAGAGAGAGAGGGCAGGAGAAAGGAGGGCGGTAAAAGGCTGGGCGGGAAAGTGATCAGCCTGTCTGGGGACATGGACAAGGCATTCTTCCCATCTGGGAAAGGCTGCTATTGAAAGGCTGGTACTGTAGCTCACTTCTACAAGAACAGTAACTAGGTAATTGACTTACTCACTTAACAAGCACGTATGGGATCACCTTCTGTGCAGAAGGCCCACCCAAGGCTTTGAGTAGACACAGCAGATAAAACTGCCCAAATTCCTACTTCCTGGAGAGATAGAGGACGCACAAGTAAATAAAACTGTGTTACCAGGTCAGGAAGCGATCGGTCCTTAGACACAAAATAAGGCAGGGTGAGGGGACAGAGAAGGGAGAGGACGACACATTAAACAGCAGACGCAGAAGGCCTAGCTGATGTAGGTGAAACCCGAGCAAAGACCTGAGTAAGGGAGTGGCTGCGGACTCTATGCCCAGGCAGAGGGGGAGCCAGTCAAAGGCCCTGAAACACTCCAAGGGGGAGAGACGACACTCCAAGGGGGCCAGGACACCAGGGATGATGGAATCCAGGGTAAAAGCAAGGCTGATCATAGAGGAACCCGGTGAGGCATCCAGATGAGGTAGGGCCTTGCAGGCCACTGTGAGGACACGGAGAGAAATGGGAAGTCTCTGGAGGGTTTTCAGCAGGGGAACGGCGTGATCCCACTTGCTCCCTAAAGAATCACTCAGGTCCCATGTTGAGAACAGATGATAGGAGTGCAAGGGAGGAGGCAGGGAGACCAATGTGGAGGCTGCTTTCCCAGTCCAGGCAAGGGATGACAGTACTCGGACAAGAGTGGTAATCACGGGCGTGGTGAGAAGCAGATTAGCTGGTACCTGAAGGAACAGCCACATGGTTCTCACTGGAATATCCATTTCTTTGGGTTTCTCTTTCCATCATCCAAAGCTTTTCTTCTGCCTCCAACTGGGACATCATATCTGGCTTGAAGGGAACATGTCCTATGAAAAGGCAGATACATATTTTTAAGATGAACGCAAAGCTGTATTTTTGTCCAAATTCTACAATCCTTAGAACCTCTAAAGTGACAATTTAAGAACTTTTTTGATCACAAACCATAAGAAATGGATTGAGGTCATGACCTAGTCCGTGTCTAGACAGAGATAAAATTAGATCTAGCCAATGGCTGTTCTCATCCTATTTCCCACTCTCACACCACTCACTGCAAATGGTCAGTTTGTGCTTCAACGTGAGCATGTCTTCATAAGGAACTTTGATGGTTTCTGCCCTTATTCTTGTTTATTCTATTTCACTGAAAACTAAAACTCCAGTACAATGTATTAATTCCATGACCCACCAATGGGTCACAGCCATAATCTGAAAGATAAAGTATTTGAAAAACATAGAAGCCAATTTATAATTTATAATTCCCATTTATAGTTAATTTTTTTTAATTTTGTTTTTAATGTTTATTTATTTTTGAGACAGAGGCACAAAGCACGAGCAGGGGAGGGACAGAGAGAGAGGTAATACAGAATCTGAGGCAGGCTCCAGGCTCTGAGCCGTCAGCACAGAGCCCAATGCAGGGCTCAAACTCACGGACCATGAGATCATGACCTGAGCCGAAGTCAGCCGCCCAACTGACTGAGCCACCCAGGTGCCCCCCATTTATAGTTACTTTAAAGAGGATTTCTCAACTGCCCCACTATGAATATTGTGGACCGGCTACTTCTTTGTGGTGGGGGTTGTCCTACACGCTGTAGGTTTAGAAGCACTGGCAGCCACTAGGTGGCAGTAGCACCCCTCCCCTCTAGTTGTGACAATCAAAACAGTCTCCAGACATTGCTTAAGGGCGGGGGGGGGGGGGGGAATCATCCCTGGACAGAACTTTGCCTGAGCAGAAAGACCAGGAAAAACTATGCCTGCAGTCCCAGGGATTAGAAAAACTTGTGCTTTCAAGGTCAGGGAACCATTTTAAAAGGTCCAAAGCTTTGAAATGAGGACACGGGCTCTCAATAGGGGTGAGGTTCAGTGTCACAGTGCGCCTGTACTCACCCACTGAAAGCAGGTTCTCGAAGTTCTCCACCATCACATCTCGGTACAGCTTCCTCTGGGCAGAGTCCAGCAGTCCCAGCTCCTCTATAGTGAAGACCACAGCCACGTCCTTGAACGTCACTGCCTCCTACGACATCAAACACACACAACCTCGATCCCATAATCTCCACTGGAAAAAAGCCGGGATTGAAAAGGGTAAAGAGGATTACCAAAAATCTTGTTGCTGATTTGAAGGGAACCCAGGCAGATTTCAGTCCCAGAGCTGTCCCCCATTCACTGTCCCCTCCCGATCGCCCCATAAAGCTTGGATTCTGTCCCCGCAATTCTCACAGGCCTTTGGCAGTCCTCCAGGACAGGCACACGGCTTTCTGTGTTCAATGCACATGCCGTATCCACCTGCAGCATTCACAGCTGGTGAAGGCACAGATTGAGTTCAAATTTCAAAGTTTTAATTACAGGACCTTGGGGGAAATTCCATAACTTGCCACTATCTCAATTTCCTCTTTTCTTTAATGATGTCTAAACCACAAGGTGTTTGAAAACATTAGATGAGTAAGTGCATGTAAGCCACAGAGAGTGGTGTCTGGCACATCTCAAAGTGCTCAATAAATCTGAACAATTACTATTATACGGTCTCATTCCATTTTGCGACCAGAGACTCTAACATTCCTTAGAATATGATTTGTCTTTAATCAATACAAATCATGTATAATTAGTTCCAGATTTTTATTTTGTATTTATTTTTTCAGTTTATTTATTTTGAGAGAGGGAGAGTATGCACACCCGAGTTGGCGGAGGGGCAGAGACAGAGGGAAAGAGAATCTTAAGCGGGCGCCACACCCAACACGGAGCCCAACGCAGAGCTCGATCTCACGACCATGAAATCATGACCCGAGCCAAAATCAAGAGTCAGTCGCCCAACCGACTGAGCCATCCAGGCGTCCCATAGTGACAGATTTTTAATTTTAATCAATGCTGCAAAGATCCTTTTACAGAGATTTTGGCTAAGAGCAGCAATTGCAAAGTCACAGAATAAACACTTCCAGACTTTGCAAAGAATAGCAGATTTCCCTCTCAAAAGGTTTTCCCAGTTCACCTTTCATGCAAGAGTACAAGTGTTCCTGAATCTCTAGACTCTGGCCAAAGAGGACAGAACTCCTGTTTAAAAAAATCTTCGACAACCTAAGTGATAAATACACAGAAAGACTTTGTTCACATCTGCATACGTTTACTTATGAGTGACCATTATTTTCTCCATAAATTTGCCTTTTTTAACACTCCATTTCTTTTACTCATATACCAATTAAGTTTTTCTTTATCATACTAGTCTTTTTTTTTTTTAATGTTTATTTATTTTTGAGAGAGAGAGAGAGAGAGAAAGACAGAGCGTGAGCAGAGGAGGGGCAGAGAGAGACAGAGACACAGAATCTGAAGCAGGCTTCAGGCTCTGAGCTGTCAGCACAGACCAGAGCCCGACACAGGGCTCAAACTCACGAACTGCAAGATCATGACCTGAGCTGAAGCCAGACGCTTAAACAACTTAGCCACTCAGGCGCCCCTCTTACTAATCTTAATAGAGTTATTAAGCCTTTCTTTAACGTATGTAAGTACAGCTGACCCTTCAACAAGGGTTTGAACTGCATGGGTCCACCCTATATACAAATTTTTTACAGTACTGTAAATGTATCCTCTCTTAAAATTTTCTTAATAATGTTTTTTTTCTTCTAGCTTATTTTATTGTAAGAACATACACAAACATAACATATACAAAATATGTACTAATCAACTGTTTATGTTATTGGTAAGGCCTCTGGTCGACAGTACGCTTAAAAGATAAGTTTCTGAAGAGTCAAAAGTTAATATGTGGATTTTCAACTGTGCAGGGGGTTCAGCATAGTTTGAGGGTCAACTGTAGATCCCACCAATGCCAATACTGCAAATACAGAGTTAAGAATGCAAGTGAAAAAGGAATGCGGGAAAGTACAAAGAGCTGGTTTGTAAGCAAAGCAGGAGTGTACATTACTTTTGTCTATTTCAAATTGCTATTACTTTTTTCAGAGATCGTTTTGTGAAATAATAAAGATAAAACAGCACACACACATGCACACAGAGTCTGGCCAGAACATGCACTCAAAATCTGTTGTTTTCCACTAACCTTTCCAAGGAAGAGAAAAAAGGATGTGCCTAATCTCTGAAAGGTAAAAACACACCTTGGGAGCCACAAAAGAATGCCTTATTTACCTGAAACTTGGTCATTTTCTCCTGCTCCTTCTCGGAAAGGTCAGAGTCCTGAGAAGGCATAACTGGGGAAGGACAAAGAAGCCATGAGATGCAGGCCAGGGCGGCCATGAGCCCATGTGGATCTTTGCAGAAATTACACGAGAGTTCTCCTACTTCCAGGCAGTTGCAGTCACATCCAGCATGGTAAGGAAAGCATGGAGTAGATTCCGACTACTAATAAGTTTGTTAGTCAGAGGCCACTGGACAGTCAATAGCCTGCAGAATCAAATGCAGTAACCCTACTATAAGAATTTTCCATCCTGGGGACAGTAGGAAATGAAGGGCATTGTTAACAACATGTATAGGCTTAAAAAAAAAAATGTGGTTCTAAGTCAAAGGCCTCGGTTTAAATCCTGGAAATGATACTTGCATCTATGTAATGTCAGGGGTGTTAAAGAAAAAACTCTGTGCCTCACTGTGGTCATCTGCACGTGAGGACAGGATACGAACTGCAAATCATACTCACCTCATAAGGTTTTCCCCGGATTAACAGCAGATGGAAAGTTCAAAGAGCCAGGAATCCTTTATTCCTGCACCTGCAAAAAAGCAGATGACACTTTGCATTATAAACTGTATTTGCACAGGTCTTTTCTCAAAGCAGCAAAAAAGACCAGAAAAGTACCTGGACTTCATAACGCTCTCCTATGAAACTCACCTTTCTTCTCTGAAAATCCTAATTTTGACTTAAAATTTTCTCTTACTTAACAATTCTTTCCCCGGGGGTGCCTGGTGGCTGGGTTGGTTAGACATCTGGCCCTTGGTTTCGGCTCAGGTCATGATCTCCTGGTTAGTGAGTTCTAGCCCTGTATCAGGCTCTGCGCTGACATGGCAGAGCCTGCTTAGAATTCTGTGTCTCCCTCTCTCTCTGCCTGTCCCCCACGCATGCTCTCTCTCTCAAAGAAAAAATAAAATAAACATTTAAAAAATAATAATTTGTTGCCCAGCTAGTAACATTTCATCGACACTGGTATTAGTTTTCTAAAAAGCATCATTTCGAGTCAATTTACTTCATGAAGTCAATAAAAGGCTTATTGGTAAGAGCCTTTTAATCCTATGTGCATAGAGATAAAGAAAGACACAAAATAAAAATCAAGAAACACAGAAGACAGATTGAGAGGCTCCAACATTTGTCCAATAGGAGTATGAGGAAAAGAGAATGAAAGAAATGGCAGAGAGGTCTTACTTCAAAAGACAATTGTGAGTTCATACATAGAAATTCTGAACAGTATAAATAAAAATATTCTCTTAAATCATACTGAAACTCAAGAATGCAAAGAACTAAAAACTGTACATAAATAAGAACTAAAAACAACAACAAAAATCCTTAAAGCTCCCGGAAAGAAAATACGGTTTACCTAATAGAAATGACCATTAGACTGACAGAATCGGGGAAACAGAATGGAGATCTGAAACAACTGAACGAGATCTCCAAAAGGAAGGAAAAAAAAAAATAATGGTCAACCTTGAATTCTATGCTGGACAGAGTGACTACTGACACAAGGGAGGAAAAAAAAATTTGTTCAGCTGAACAAAGATGAAGAACATTTATAACTAAATGAGCCCTAAAGAAGCAATGGTAAAATAACAAAACAAAACAAAACAAAAAAAACCCAAAACAAACAAAAAGACCCTTGTAAGTATGTTGGTAAGGTCTTTGTGATTTAAAACAAACAAACAAAAAGCCCAAGAAAGATCTGACCAATTTGGAGGGTAGTTAGAACAAAAATATAACCTATCCCACAGAACCTACCCTACAGTTTAAAAAAAAAAAAAAAAAAAAAAAAGGTGGTGGTGTGGGGCGCCTGGGTGGCTCAGTCAGTTGAGCATCAGATTTCGGCTGGGGTCATGATCTCACAGTCTGGGTTCGAGCCCCACATCCGGCTCTGTGCTGACAGTGCAGAGCGTGCTTGGGATTCTCTTGCTCCTCCTCTCTCTCTGCCCCTTCCCTGCTTGCTCTCGCTCTCTCTCAAAAAAAAAGAAAACCTTAGTCTCAGAGACAGATAACCGTTTTTCATCCCAAAGCAGTTGCGAGTAAATAAAAGAGGAATAAGAAGAAAGGAGAGCAAAAGGAAGAAATGTAAAACGTGGTAAACTGAAAAACGAAGACGTATTTAAAACACATGCGCGCGTGGTATAAAATCCACACTCACACCTACCAACGGGGAGATTAAACACCGGCAGGCTGATGCGACCAATATTTGCGCATTTTCCTACTGCGAATTTACTGACTGAAAGAAACCTGATGAACTGAAAACAGAGGACAGGACAAGAAAGTACCTTCGCTGGTACGTACCCGGGGCTATGCCGTGGGCGGCCAAGAAGTCCGTCCTTTCTCCCCTTTGCGACCCCAGGGACGCGGAAGAAAAGGACGCGGTGGGACGGCTCGGCTGGCTCTGTCTCCGGGATCAAGCGTAGCGGACATCCCCAGGCGCTAGCGCGGGGTGCCTCGGGGCTTCCTAAAAGACATCGATAGAGCTGGGGAAGACCTCGGTGCCCGGGACGACGACAGCAGGGCCACGCTGTCGATGCCCCTAGAGCCCTGAGCTCCCTGTCTTCACTGGGGCTTCCAGGCAAAGGGGCGCTGGTGACCGAATTACTCTATCACGAGCGAGAGCCAACCCGTCATCCCGTGCCCCGCCGTTCTAAGCTCTGGACACGTACTGTCTTCGTTCAGTTGGAATCACAACCCTGCCCAGTAGTTTCTCGCTCGCTCGCTCGCTCGCTACCGTACGGAGGAGGAAAGGAGAGCGCAGAGAACAACTCGCCGGGTATTGTACCGATAGAAGTAGCAGCGCTGCTCGGTAAGTGGGGGAGGAGAGCTGAGGGAATCCAAACTTCTGCCCTCCGTCTCTCGGCCTCCGCCGGCGGCCGCGACTCCTCCATCCTAAAAAGGCCGCCTAGGTAGCGACTAGTCCCACGCTCAGGCCGAAAAGGCTCGGAGGGGTGGGGGGAGCAAGGCTGACTCACCTCCCGACCGAAAAGATGGTGGCAGCCTCGCTTTTCCGGGGCGGAAGTGCCTCTGCCTACACGGCGCCCCAGAACTACACTTCCCGGAAGCCCCGGGGGGGAACAGGAGGCGCAGCGGCCCCTTGTTTCCGGAAAGAGTTAAGGACTACATTTCCCAGAAGCTCCAAGAGGAGGAAGAACTTTGCCCGCCCGCCTTAGGCCACTCCCTTCCCTCCCAGCAAATCTCCCGGCTGGTAATGCGAGGACTGCAACGATCAGAAACCGCTTTATGGCTTCCCATTTTGCCGCCCTAAAGCTGTTCTGTGACGGCAGTGAAACTGAGTTTTTCCCACTGACAAACAAAGCGTAATTAGCAAATATTTGAAGAGTCAGAGACTTAAAAACAGTTTGTAAGAAGATCACGTGATCCTTTAATAACGAAACTGTACCTATTACTAGACGAGAGAAAACGATAGCCTTTATTTTGCAGTTTCAGACACTTTTTAGATATAAAAACGAATGAAAGACCAAAAACAAAAAATGGAGGCAAAACGTATTGTAGATTTCAACTTTTGTGAATAGCACAAATAATTAAGAACTTGGCTACTGAGGACAGCCAGACATACTCAAGAGCAAAAAGACAAGCTTCAGCATATTTGTATGATCAATTTCCCAAACATTCCTCAGAGAAATTTCCGAATTTGAGGATGAATACATTATTATTTAATGTATTAATACATTAATGTATTAATACATTATTAGATTTTTATGCAACAGTCACTGTAAAACTCTTGTTTGCTGATATCTATGATAGAACAGATGTTTCAAAGAAATGAGGGTGGAGAGCAGAGAGGAATACCTAAAAATATCCACATATCCACTACAATATATGTTTGCATTTCTTATTTACTGAACATGTTAGGCAGGAAAATAGGCATGAGCGACAGGAGGATGGACCTTAGATGTCCTGACAGAGACCCCCAACCAAGGACCGCCCAGGGACCACCCCACTCCATCCACCTAGCAGTAGGTTTGCGTTACAACATCCCAGCAGAGGAAGAGTTAAGTTTGTTGCACTTGTGCAGAAAGCAGCCTGTTGTCCTTATTTAGCTTAGATCTCTAGAAATATGAATAGAAATAATGTTGCGGTTTCCTTCCCCTGCAAGCATTTCGAATACATGCTGGGAAAGGACATGTGTAGCTAATTAGCATGTAATCCAGGCCCGTCACTCAAATGTTGAGATCCAAGGACCCTCCAAAAGAAAAAATTGATATAAGCACATAGCCCAGAGTTTCTGTGGGGCCATTCCTTCTGTTATACACCACCGTTTCTTGTGAAGTACTTTGTGCATGCTAGGGACTATTCCAAACACTTGAGACTCTGGGATTCTCCATTCACAACTGTCTTTTTGAGGTAAATACTATAATTTCCTCCATTTTACAGTTTAGGAGGCAGAGGCAGAGGAAGGGTAAGTACTTTGTCCACGTTACTAAATTAGTAAGTGCCAGTGCCAGGTTTCAAAATGTGGCATTTGACACCCAGAGCCTGAGTGCTAACCACTGTTAGCCACATCTCGCATAACCAACACGAACAGATACTTAATTTCAATCAATTTTTTGGCCTCCCTGATGCCAAAGAGATAGAACATAACATGGAAATTCAGTTATCTTCACCTGCATTTCTATCCAGTGCCCTCAAGGCAAGTCACACAACCAGGAATCTTCTATGTCGTTTTCCTCTTCAAACCCGTCTTCCACTCATGTCCAGCCATAGTGAAAAACTTGTACTCCTACAAAAAGCCTCTTTGTATCTACTGTTCATTACGTCACACCCCACTGCTCTATTCCCTTCTAGGGCTTAGTCTTCATCTACAGCCTGAATCTTCCCTGTTCCCGTAAGACTTCTTGTGGGTTTTGTCTCATACATGAATAAAAGCCGTGTGTAATAACACAGACTACAGATTTGAAATCAAGCTGCCTGGGTTAAAATTCAGTTCTTCCACTTATTCTGTGAACTCTGTTCCATTTTTATTCACTTGCAAAATGGAAATAATACTATGACTGATATGATAAACAAATTAGTAACTACACTGAAGGGCACTGGAAACTCTACCTGACTCATAACCACCCTATAAAAAGCAAATATTATCCTCAGGTGACGGGAAACATGAATAAGGGATGAGTGGTTTAGCAACTTTGCTTTAAGATCATTAAAATTAAGAGCAGGGCGCCTGAGTGGCTCAGTTGGGCATCCAACTCTTTTTTTTTTTTTTTTTTGAGAGAGAGAGAGAGAGAGAGAGGGAGAGAGAGAGAGAATCCCAAGCAGGCTCTGCAGTAGTAGTGGGGGGCTCAACTCAAGAACTCAAGAACTCAGCTCAAGTTTGGGGGGCTCAAACTCAAGAATTGTAAGATCATGACCTAAGTCTAAATCAAGAGTCAGACGCTTAGCCAACTGAGCCACCCAGGCACCCCAAACTCTTTATTTCAGCCCAGGGCATGATCCCAGGGTCATGGGATCAAGACCCACATTGAGCTCCACGCTGATAATGAGCCTACTTAAGATTCTCTCTCTCCCTCTGCCCCTCTCCCTGGCTTGTTCTTTCTCGAAAGGAAAGGAAAGGAAAGGAAAGGAAAGGAAAGGAAAGGAAAGGAAAGGAAAGAAAAAAGGAAAGGAAAGGAAAGGAAAGGAAAGGAAAAAGGAAAGGAAAGGAAAGAAATTTTTAAAAAGAACTATTTCCTATGTTTGTTTGTTTTAATGTACAGCATTGAGATTAAAAACACAGACTTGAGGCTGTAACACCTTGGGCTCAAATGGCAGTTCTGTCTCTTAAAGCGTTAAGTTTTGGGCAAACAGTGTAAACTCACAAAGAGTAAATGAAAAAGAAAAAAATAATTTTCCTTGTCCAAAAGATGCATTTTCTCTGCCCTTTTTCTTAGAGCATTTCCATAGGAAACCCAGTGCTTTTTGGATCTTTTTTCTGACTTTTAAATACATATGTAAATCTTGTTAGAGGCTAAGTAACTTCTTACCAAGTTTACAATCCAGAAGTGTTTTTCAAAGGTCTGGGCTTTGTCCCTTTTAAATGTAAATGTCCGGGCAAATAATCTAGTGTCCCTATCACTGTGGGAGTTTAACCAAGGTTTCTTTCTCTGCTAGCAGGGGAGATAAGATACATTTCATTATTCCCTCGGATAAGGTCAAATAACTAAGAAAATTCCCAAGAAAAATTAGCATAAATTTATCAACGAATTTGCAGCAAACGGTGTAATCAAGCCCTCTTATAGGAAGACAAGATATCGTTAATCCTGAGAATACGTGTACCTAGTAGTTAAACATTTAACAATATAAAAAGCTTGTAACTGCTTGCCTGTATACACAGGGCGAAGCTTCTTTATTTGTAATCTCTTCCCTCAAATTACCTACAATACAGTACTCTGAATATGAGTATTCAGTAATAAGCTTACTTTTCTACATTATGTAGCGAGAACTTTGTGTTAGTAGGAGGTTGTATTTCCAGCTACCTCTGCTGAAAAAATAAATAAAAGGCGAATTAGCATTACCTGGCTCATAAGGCTGTTGAGGTCATCTCATAAATTAGTTCGTATAAAAATGATGAGGGACCACTATACCAATGACACTACTTGAGAGATGAGCATAATGAGACCAAGAGAGATTAGGTAACTCGCATAACGTTGTTCTGCTAGGAAGTGGCAGCGCTGACTGGGAGGTGAGGAAAGCCGGCTGGAGCGCCGGGAGACCTGCAGACCAGGCGACACGGAGACCTGGGCCGCCCCGACCCAGGGAAGCCAGAGGCGCTGCAGACGGGAGGCTTGGCAGAGGGGAACGCAGACCTCTTCCAACTCCACCCTCGGCTGCCTCGGGCAGCTCCGGGCTCGGGGAGCTCCCTGGGAGGGAAGACTCCTCTACCGGACAGGAAGGCGCGCACCAACCTCGCCCTCCTACCGCGAAAGCGGCTCTTTCGAACTAGAGGGAGCTCACGGACCACTTCCCAGAATTCCCTCGCCAGGCCTTCCAGAAGCGGAAGTGCTCCAGGCTACATGTAGCCCAGACTACATCTCCCAGAATGCCCGAGATAAACGACGCCCTCAGCTCCGCCTCCTAAAGCGGAAATACTTCCGGGTACCCTGAGCGGCTGGGTATTAACTCCTTTAATGCCAGAGTGAATCTTGGCGGAATTGTGTCATTTTAGACTGCAAGGGTCTTCCACGGTGGCTCCTACAGATTCTGTTGTTGAAAGCTGATCAGCACTTTAGTCGCGTTCAAGGCGCTCAGAAGGAGGTCGGGGTAGGGCAGTGAAGAATCCCAAAAAGCTGCCCTGTAGGAGTAAAAATAAGAGGGAAATGGATTGTCTTTGGTAGAGACCCAAGACAAACTCCAAATCACCTCACTAATTGAAATTAGATTAGAGTGAAACGTTTGTTACTGTCTTCAACCACCTAGCAAAAACAAATGAAAATCTTTTCTAGAGAAAGAGAGCATCATCCTAGGCTTCAAATTATTTCTGTAATACTAAAATATATTAATAGTGGGCAAAATAGCCCTTGGAGATAAAACCATTATGAGGCATGGAAAGAAACACTTCATAAGTTTCAAATTATCAAGAATAACAGCTTTGCATGATCAAAAGCAAACTTTGAAAAGCAAAACTGACAGAATTATAGGGAGAAAAACATTCACAATTAGACTGGGAAGTTTTAACACATATTTAGGAAGAATGTAGAGTCTGGAGAGCATTTACTAAAACAGAAGAGAAGCTGAAAATTAAAATGGAAACATCCATCTCAGGAATTTAATAAACAGAAAACAAAAACTATAGTAAGTAGATGGAATGAAATGATGAAAATAAATTCATGAAATAGAAAACAAAATAGACTGAAGTTTTTGTGAAGGGCCAAAAGACGATTCAATGAATAAACCAATAAAATTGACAACGTCCAGTAACAGTGGCTAAGAAAAAAAAAGACAGAAATGACATACTACCAATTTCAGTGATAAAAATGGAAACATCAATAAAGATATTAAGAAAACATCGTGCAGAACATTACAATGATAAATTTGAAAATACATGTGAAATGGTTATAAACTCCTAGAAAACTCCAGCTTAAAACTAAAATCAGTTTCTACTCCTGAAACCAATATTACACTATATGTCAACTAACTTGAATTTTTTTTAATGTGGAAAGATACCTAAAATAAACGTATACAACAATTACACATAATACTTAGTGATAAAATGTTGAAATTTTTATCTTTGAGAACAGAAAACAGAAGAGAATGCTAAATACCACCCCTTTCATCAAATTGTACTGGGCCTTGTATCCAGCAAACTGGTCAAATTTACTTGTCAATTCCAATAACTTTGTTGTAAATTATTTTAGACTTCCTAAATACATAAACACACCATTGGTAAATAATGACAATTTTGTTTCTTCTTTTTCAATCTTTACATTTCTTATCTATTTTTCTTTCATTTGTACGTTGAAAAGAACTCTTGTTCCTTTTAGCCTATTCACACTTTTTAAAAAGATTTTTGCGGGAGTATTTTAAAGCAAATTGCAGAACGTTTTTTCAGTAAAATTAAATTGAAATCCTGGACACATGTGATAAAATAATTTTGTATTTATTCCTTTCTTTTCCCCATCGAACACTTTCATTTGCTCCTCTGACCCATAGGATATTATTTCATCTGAAGTACAGTTGACTCGAACAACACAGGTTTGAACTGTGCAGGTAGACTTATATGTGGATTCTTTTTCAATAAATACAGTACAGTACTATAAATGTATTTTCTCTTATGATTTTCTTTAAAATTTTTTTTAAAGTTTATTTTTAATGAGACAGAGACAGCAGGAGAGGGGGAGAGGGAGAGAAAAAGGGGGACAGAAGATCCCAAGCAGGCTCTGCACTTCCAGGACAGAGCCTGACTTGGGGTTCGAATTCACGAAACCATGAGATCATGATCTGAGCCAAAACCAAGAGTCAGACACTTAAAGACTGAGCCACCCAGGAACGCTTCTCTTATGATTTTCTTAATAACATTTTTTTCTCTAGCTTACTTGAAAATACAGTGCAATATTCAAAATACATGTAACAACATATTTGTGGGGAATAAGCTTAGGAATCCCCTGGGCTTACACCAATGGGTTAACAAGGCATAAAGAATTACAAAGCGATATGATGCTCACACCTGAGTTTGGGTAAACAAGATTAGCAACCCAGAATAGGGAGGTGTAAAGGCACAAAGAATAGGGAGATGCAAAGGCACCCCAGAATAGAGAGGGGTGCAAAGGCTCCCAATACAAAGGTATATGAGGTAAGCAAGATTAGGCATTCAGGGCGAAAACGCCCCCCAATTTAGTGCTATAGCATAAAGCTGCTTTCGCAGGAGGGAAGGAACAAATTAGGTAAACAGGTAAATTGGGTTATAGACCACTGTGCTGCGAGTGAAGTTGCCCAGAGTGGAGATGATTAACAAAAGAAAAGGTGCCTTGTTAACCTTGAGGTTATTTCCCCTATCTGTCTTATCCCCTAGGCTAGCTAAGATAAACATATACAGCACCTCCTGTCTGCCATTAACAACCATCTGCCCATCTTCCCGGCACCAGGATTTTGTTTTATATTGACCCAAGCCCCAAACACTGTGTATCTTCAAAACCCCCTTTTCCCCTCATGCCCATGAGCTAATGTTCACCGATTCAATATCTCTTTGTGCACACCCATCGTGTTTGTAAGCCTTTTGATCTTAATAAATATGGGGCAAAGACACTTATTCGGGGCTCTTGTCTTTTCCTGGACATTAACCATCTCTCACTTTTTATCCTGCATCCTGCTCTCTTGCTAGACGAGAGAGAACTTTAGACCCAGAGTCTATGACAGATATTAATTGTTTATTGGTAATGCTTTGGTCAATAGTAGACTATTAAGTTTGGGGGAAGTCAAAAGTTATACACAGATTTTTTACTGGGTGGGTTAGTGTCCCTAACCCCTGTGTTGTTCAAGGGTCAGCTGTATTTCTTTTTGTGTGTCTTCTTATGCAGAATATGTGTGGTGTGTTTTTGTGTGAACATATTTTTAATTTATGTAAGTAGTATTGATGAGGGAGCCAAAGGCAAGCTGAGGGTAAAGCTAACACCATGCAACTCTCCCCTCTCCCCCAAGGTGGGATATATGTAACATTTCTCAGGTACCCCTAGCTGCCCAAGAACAAAGGAAAGGGAAAAACAAATGGTTAAATGATGGAGATCACGATCATGCAGGGCACGAATCTCCATCAGTTTGCAACTGTCTTAATGATTTATAAGAAAAAAGGAAATCGCCAGAAACCTATAGACTCAGTTTCCTGGAGCCCCAACGTCATTCTCCCCTCCATAGTGATGTGGGTAACGAAGGCAAGAAGAAAATGTACACAAAATTAAATTTGTTTATAACCTGCAGCCCATTGACAAATACTTGAGATAGGCAGAGTAAAACATTCCTCCAAGAAACTCCCATCTTTCTTAATGTTAATGCCTTACTAGAGGGAAAAATAACTTTGGCTCAACCATAGCAAGATCTCCAGTATCTTGTGAGTCTTCTCTAGCATATGAACATCCTTTTGGGAACTTCCTCTTGCCTTTACCCACCCCCTCAACTCCCAGGTATACAATCAGTCACTCCTCACAACCCCAGTGCAGCTCTTTCTACCCACTGATCATGTCCCCTTTATTTAGTAAAATCATCTTTTTGCACCAAAGACATCTAAAGAATTCTTTCTTGGTCGTTGGCTCTGGACCCCATCATCACTCCAAAAACACATCAGTATTGTGTTATAAAACTTAATTGATTTTTTTAACTTTCTTCATTCAGTATTATATCTTTAAGATTTGTCCATGTTTTTAGCATACATCTAATTTATTTTATAAAATTCACACACAACATCTTATCTATTTACTCTTCCATGAAAGATACCCAGTTTTCCATTGGCAATAATGATGTGATATGTCTCCATACTCCTATACAAATGTATGAGAATTTACTTAGGACACATATCTAAGGAGTGCATTTGATGGTTCACAGCATATTCATATACTTATATTTATAAATAATAGCTAGTTTAATCTTTTTTATTTTCAAGAGAGAGAGAGAGAAAGCGTGTGTGAAGGGGAGAGGGAGGAAGAGAGAAAAAGAGGGAGAGGGAAAGAGAGAGAGAGAGAGAGAGAGAGAGAGAGAGAGAGAGAGAGAGAGAATCTTAACCAGGCTCCATGGCCAGTGCAGAGCCCAACATCAGGCTCCAAACAGGGCTCAGTGTGGGGTTCGATCCAACCACCCTGGGATCATTACCTGAGCTGAAATCAAGGGTTGGATGCTCAACCAACGAAGCCACCGAGGCGCCCTGCTAATTTAACCTTTTGAAAAAGTGCTGGACTGATTTTCCAAAGCCTTTGCACATTCCAAAACATGTCCACTCACAGCGTATGGCAGTTTCAATTTCTCCACTTCCAATCATTTTATTATCAAGTTTTGTTTTGTTTTGTTTTGTTTTGTTTTGTATATAGCCAATCTGATGAATGTGGAGTGCTATCTCATTATGGTTTTGATTTACATTTTCCTAATGTTGACCATCTTTTCATGTGCTCACGGGCCATTTGTGTATCTTCTTTGGAAGAATGTCTATTCCCAAATGTTTTGGCACAAGGTTTAATTGGGCCATCTGTCTTTTTATTGATGATGTGGGCTATTTGTCTTTTATTACCAAATTGTAAATGATCTTTATATATTCATTCCAGTTATAACTTCATTATAAGAGATACAACTTCATATATGACATGAAAACAAATATTTTTTTCTCCCATTCTGTGGATGTCTTTTCACTTTCCTGGTGGTATTTTTTGAGACACAAAAGTTTCTAATTCTGATGATGTCCTATAAATCTATCTTTTATTGTTGTTCCTTGTGCCTCCATGTCATATCAAGAAGCCACTGACTAATGCTAAAAGTTTTATAATGTTTGGTTCTTACATTTAGGTCCTTGATCCATTTTGAGTTGGTTTTTGAAAATTGTGTGTGGTACGGGGTGCAACTTCATCTGCGTGTGTATATCCATTGTCTCAGCGCCATTTGTTGAAGAGACTGTTCTTTTGCCATTGAGTTGTCTTGGCACCCTAACTGGATTTTTAAAATTCATTTAGCGTGTCCTACATTGGATAAACAACCTTAATGATGAAGAAATCAATTTAACAAACTTTGTCTTAATTTCTGTGCTTTTGAAACTCCCAAGTTTCAAATTTTTAAAATTAACTTTATAATTTATCCTTTATATTTAGGGTCTTTAATCCTTTTGGAGTCTACCGATGCATGTGTTATTAGGTGAGGAACCACTTTGTTTTTCTGCATATACGAAAGAAATGCTTAAAAACGAGTAGTGCTATTTATGGATAGAAAATTCCATAATTTAAAATATGCTAAACTACTATAGTGATCTACAATATCAGTGCAAACCCAATAGAAATGCTGGCTTTATGGGGTACCTGGGGGTCTCAGTCTATTGAGCATCCAACTTTTGAGTTTTGTTCAGGTCATGATCCCAGGGTTGTAGAATTGAGCCCCATGTCAAGTTCTGCACTGAGCATGGAGCCTGATTAGATTCTCTTTCTCTCTTCCTCTGCCCCTCTCTTCCACTTGCATTTTATCTCTCTCAAAAAAAGAAATACTGGGGCGCCTGGGTGGCTCAGTTGGTTAAGCGTCTGACTTCAGCTCAGGTCATGATCTCACGGTCTGTGAGTTCGAGCCCCGCGTCGGGCTCTGTGCTGACAGCTCAGAGCCTGGAGCCTGCTTCAGATTCTGTGTCTCCCTCTCTCTCTGCCCCTCCCCTGCTCATGCTCTGTCTCTCTCTGTCTCAAAAATTAAAAAAATTAAAAAAAAAAAAAGAAATACTTTTTTTTCCTGGAAATTGATGCAGTAGTTATAAAAATTTTGTAAAGAAGCAAAGGGCTAAAAATAGTTAAGATAATGTTAAGACAACAAAATGGAAGCCTTTATCAGATATTAAATAATATTATACAGCTAAGTATCTGAGACAGCGTGGTGTTTGCTTAAAGACGGCCAGATAAAAAAGGGAGGAGAATAGAGACCAGATCAAAGCAGACACTTTCACCTGATTCATGAAAAGGAGACATTGCAATAGAGGGAGAGAGAAGTATTTTTATGTATGTTCCTCCATCAATCGGACATCCATATGGAAAAGTATATTTACTTCTACTTCACAGAATCTACAAATATAACTTTCATAAGGACTGTAGATCTAATTTTGAGAAGTAAAATAATGAAGCTTTTAAAAATAAAACCTTAAAAAATTTTTATGTTTATTTATTTTTGAGAGCAAGAGAGACAGAGCTCAAGCAGGGGAGGGGCAGAGAGAGAGGGAGACACGGAATCCAAAGCAGGCTCCAGGCTCTGAGCTGTCAGCACAGAGCCCAAAGCAGGGCTCAAACCCACGGACCACGAGACCATGACCTGAGCCGAAGTCAGACGCTTAACCGACTGAGCCAGCCAGGCGCTCCTTAAGAATAAAACCTAAGAGAGAATGTTTGTTACCTTAGAATAGGGCAATAAAATTCTTAAACAAGTCCAAAAGCAAACTACTAAGTGTTGACAAGGATATGGCGCAACCATAACTCTATCACTTTGCATGTGAGAGTGTACATTAGTTCAGCGACTTGGAAAATGTTTGGCAGTGTCTGCTAGAATTAAATATATGCATCACCCATGACATGCAATTCCACTTCCAAGCAAGCAGAAAAATAAACACACTACACACACATCCCAAAATATACGCAAGATTTGGCCCCTAGGATGTAGTTTGCCTACCCCTGCTCTACAGTAAACACGTAAACAATTGCTTATAAACAGCAACATGGCTCAAGCTCACAAACACGATGTTGAGCAAAACAAGCGGGGCACAAAGGAATATATGCAACGTAATCCCATTTATGTAAAGATAAACAAAAGGAAACGTAGTCAATAGTAATAGAAGTTAGGGAAGTGCACTTGAGGCGGGTGGGTAGTAACTGAAAAGGAGCAGCAGAAATGGTTTGTTGTGTCTGTTAGAGCCTACTGATGGTAATGGTCTTGGTTATGGATGCCTGAAGTACTGGCCCAGACTCTGTATTACTTGTATAGAGCCCCACAGACATTTCCCCAACTGGGGCCAATGTTGTGGCTGGACCAGCCCTTATTGGTTATTATGATCACAGGACACACTTCAGCAAAAAACCAGGAGTAAGATTTATAACTCCCATGTCCTGGAGGGTACATGGTATGCCAAAGGACCACACAGTGAGATCAGAGAGAAAGAGCAAGCTGAGACCTGGGGCTCTGCGTTTAATTGGGTCCAAGGGTGGGGTGTCTGGGGTTTCACAAGAGTTCACTTAATTATTTGAAACATACAAGTGGGATTAGAGGATGGGAGAGTAGAGACAGGGTCACCCAGGGTTTCTGAAAGGGAAGTTCATGAATGTGGGTGGCCTAGTTCCTTATCTGGTTGTTTTGCTAGAAACTGCCATATAGCTGGCAATATGTTTATTCAAAATGAGTATCTTTTTAAGCGGATGCCTCAGGAATCAATAGGCTAATGTCAGGCACTTACACTGCAGGGTTCAATATCACCCAGGGTTCAATCAGAAAAGTTGTGTCATTATGACTTTAGAGATAAGTGTATTTTAAAAAAGAAATTAGATTTGGGGCATTTGGGTGGCCCAGTCGGTTAAGCATCTGACTTCAGCTCAGGTCATGATCTCGCATTTCCTAAGTTCAAGCCCCACATCGGGCTCTGTGCTGACAGCTCAAGCCTGGAGGCTGCTTCGGATTCTGTGTCTCCCTCTCTCTCTGTCTCAAAAAGAAACAAACATTAAAAAAAAATAGGAATTAGACTTTACACAAATGTGGGAGGAGAAATCAGAGTTTAGGAATTCTGAGAAGCCCAGCTCATCCAGCTTCTGAAGCAGAATTGTTAATGGGGAACATCGTGTAAGATCAGTGAATCCTGTGAACATTAATTTTGCTACAATTCTTTTTTCTTTTTGTAAAATTCTTTGCCTGGTCACAAGCAATGGTGGATGGAATATCATGAGAGAGAATAAAGCAGTTTGTGAGGTCCACAGATGGTGTTTCTGGCAGAAGCACTGGACCGGGAAAGGCAGTTCCATATCTAAAAGCAACTTTTCTCCAGTGAAAACAAAATGCTGTCCCTTCCATGATGGAAGTGGTCTTGTGTAATCAAATTCCTAGCAGGGGCCTGGGTAGTTCTCTTTGGAGAACAGCACCAAAATGTTCCCTTCTCATTCAGCTGATCACAGACACCTCCTCATGAAGCCACAGGCATGGGTTGAAAGATGGGACCCACAGTAGCAAGAATTGGAGCTATGGAAATCTGAGTCACTCGTTCATGCAGCTTACTTGTGACTTCTGTTTAGGCCCAACCTCATATGGATCACTTCAACATCAGCACCAGTATAGCTGCTGGTATACTCAAATCTATGGCTTCATCACATGGTAATTTTATGGCCAGATAGTTTCAATTAGGGATTGAAAAACCCAGAAGTTGCTTTCTCAGGATTAATGCTATCAGCAGAGAATGGCTTAATTTTGTTCCCAAATCCTAAATATGTATGCTGTAAGCTCCGTGCAGTGACCCTACCTGTCAGACACTTCATACTTCATCAGATATATATCAGGGGTCACAAAATTATTGCAGTCAAGAACCAGATAGTAAATATTTTAGGCTTTGCAGACCACACAGATCTCTGTCACAACTACTCAACTCTGCCATCTTAGCATGAAAGCACTGTGGACAATATGCATAGAGTCGTCATGGCTATGTTTCAATAAAGTTTTATTTACAAAAAACAAGTGGCAGCCAGATTTGACCCATGGATTGTAGTTGGCCAATCCTTGGAACTAAACTATGAAGACTGGAAAGTTGGTGTAGCCCTGAGCTGGAGCTATGAAAGTGTATTGATGGCCCTACCAGATGAAACTCAACTTCTTTGAACGTTTACTAACATTCAAACAGGTATAGGAACAGGTATAGGGAAAAAAAAGAAAAAGAAAGCATGTTGGTGTAATGGCTGCATATCAGGTGCCAGCAGATGATTGACGTGCTCCAGCAATAAAACCTCATCTGACGGTACAAGTGATGTCAAGTCCTAATTAAATTTACAATAATCCCAGGTCATTCCCCCAAGATCCACCTGTCTTTTTGCACAGGTCAAATAAGTAAATTAGGGGCGCCTGGGTGGCTCAGTCAGTTGAGCATCCGACTCCAGCTCAGGTCATGATCTCACAGTTCGTGGGCTCAAGCCTTGCATCAGGCTCTGTGCTGACAGCCCGGAGCCTGGAGCCTGCTTTGAATTCTCTGTCTCCCTCTCTGTCCCTCCCTGACTCACACTGTCTCTGTCTCTCCCAAAAATAAACATTAAAAAAATTTTTTTTAATGAGTAAACTGGAGGGATATGATAGAATAACAGGACTCCTATCTATGACTTTCAAGATACTGCTGTGGCACTAATCTCTAGAATCCCTTGAATAATATGGCATTTCTTTTGTCTTTCTATTTTGGTACATACAAGGCAGTTACAGTGTTTATTTGTCCTTTCTTACCAAAATAGCCTTTGTCTCATGGGTGAGGGAACCAACGTGAGAATTCTGCCGGTGGTTGGGTATTTCTATTGCAATTCGGCATTCTGGAACTTGGGAAATAACCAGACAATGGGTTCAAGGACCTATTCAGATCACCACATATGGACCTGGGCAAAAGTTATTATTTGTTGTTTATAAGCCCCAACTACTAACTGGTGGGCACAATGCATTTGAGGTTCCAGGAATTAATGTCATGTCTACTGTCCAGTAATCCCTCCGTATTCTACTTATTTCCACTTATCTAATGCAAAATTTCCATAAATATGGCTGCAAGTCACTTTGAGAAAGTCTAGAACAATTTATGGTATATACTTTTGGCAGTATATCGGATGCTTTCCTCAAGGGAACCTAGCCTGTTCTTTAAGATGCTCTGGAAATGGGAATGGACTCATTCACCAAGACTGCCAATGCTCCCCTCACCAATGAACTTCTTAAATCTTTGGCAAAGGCAGTGTTCTTTAAACCCTCCCAGGGCACACATGTTGAGAGGGTCTTACATGACAAATTCACTTCAGCAGTCTGACATTCCCATGTCTTTGTATACCTTCTACAGCAGTTCTTAGCTGGGGACAATTTTGTCCCCCACCCTGGGGCATTTGGCAGTGTCCTGAGACATTTCTTATTGTTACAGCTGTTGGGGGGGGGGGTGGTGAAACTGGCATCTAGTGGGTAGAGGCCAGAGATGTTGCTGCAGAGATGCTACAGTGCACAGGACAGCCCCCAACACCAAAGAGCTATCCAGTCCAAAATGTCAGTTGTGTCAAGGTTGAGAAAATATTTTACAACATACTTATAAAGTTCTAGCATTTTGACTTTAGTGTATATAGGACAACTTTAGGTTCAGGTTTTAGTCATTTTACTGAACAAACTGTTGAAGGCATTCACAGATGCTCAAACAGTCTGAAATTGATGTTCAGTGCACTCATATCAACAAATCCAGGGGCGCCTGGGTGGCTCAGTCGGTTAAGCGGCTGACTTCGGCTCAGGTCATGATCTCGCGGTCCGTGAGTTCAAGCCCCGCGTCGGGCTCTGTGCTGACAGCCCAGAGCCTGGAGCCTGTTTCAGATTCTGTGTCTCCCTCTCTCTGACCCTCCCCCATTCATGCACTGTCTCTCTCTGTCTCAAAAATAAAATAAATGTTAAAAAAAAAAATTAAAAAAAAAAAAAAAACAAATCCACCCTACTCCAATATTATATTACTTCCACCTGATTCCATACCCTTAAGACCCACAACCATATAGATTTCTCAGGTTTCTATTGATACAAATTATATAAAAATATTTTGGCAAGGTATAGCGTCTCCTCATGGTTATACTTTATACCTGATGGCTCCCTCCACTCCCACTACTTTCCCCTTCCCTGCAAGGATTTAGTTATGATTAACAGGTCTAGAAAAATGAGAGGCAGTAGAGAAAAGTCTTAAGGATCTAGTTTCCTGCAAGGAACCCATCTTGGGGGAGATCATAACAGGTTCTTCAGGCAAGAAAAAACTACATCAGAAGAGAGAAAAAGGCTTCCTTCTAATGGCAAAGGAGGCTCACCTAAGTTTAGAGATCAAAGGCCTCCGTTTTGTTGGGATCTACCCATATATTTCTTCCTCAATTTTTCAGGATTCTCGTCCTTCCCTTTGATGCTCTGTACCATAAGAGAATCTACAAGTTTGTGAATCGATGTGTTATCATTCAGCTGCTTACTGAATTTGACTTTGGGTCTCCTTTTTGTTAAAAAAAAAAAAAAAAAGAAAAAAGAAAGAAAAAGAAAAAAGCCAACTCTTTACAACAAGCCCTCAAAGTATTAATATGTAGCCAAGTTCAAATCTAAGATAGGAAAATCCTCCAGAGGCCATGAGTGTGGGCCCATGGTGTCAAGTGGGAGTTGAAACCGAATGGCCTACAAAAGCCAATGGAACTGGATACACAGCTAGAGGTTTAATCTTTATGTAGATGGGAGTCAAGGTCAGAGGAGCCAGGCACACTGGGAGAGTAGTGAACTACCCAGTATTACAAAGGAAATTCTCTTTCACTGACTGAAGAAACAGGTAGTCCCCACTGCTACCAGCATCTTTGGGCCAACCCAAAAGAACAAGATCAACCAGAAGGGCAGATAAAGAATCAAAAGGAAACCATTCTGAAATCCTGACTGAACCAGGTTTAAGTTCTGTTCTACTTGTAGTCTTTCCAGGTATGGGAGACAAATGTCTTTGGTTTAACACAGGGATTAACAGGCATTTTCTGTATAGGGCCAGAAAGTTCAGTATTTTAGGTTTTGTGGGCCAGTGTTTGTCACAACTACTAAAGTGTCACTGCAATGAGAAAACGGTCACAGATGATATATAAATGGGCGTTGCTATGTTCCAATAAAGCTTTCAATACCTTGCCAAACTTTGGTTTAACCCATTAAACTACAAATTACCTTGAAATGACAGGCTATCCTGGTATCCATTAAACAAAACAAAACATGCAAGGCCTAGGATTTCTCATATCTAATGCAATTTGAGGCAGCATGGACTTCACATAGCACGTGAAGGTGTGGTCCAAGAAATCAACTTGGAAACCTTTCACATTATATACATTATATATACATATAGGTGTATATATAATGTATATGTATATATACATATGTATGTGTGTGTGTATATATATGTATGTGTATGTATGTGTGTGTGTGTATATATATATATATATATATATATATATATATATATATATATAATCTCCATTGCTGAGCAAAGCCATTTAACCAAATAAGCATTAAAAATCAGAAAAATTAGGGGCGCCTGGGTGGCGCAGTCGGTTAAGTGTCTGACTTCAGCTCAGGTCACGATCTCGCGGTCCGTGAGTTCGAGCTCCGCGTCGGGCTCTGGGCTGATGGCTCGGAGCCTGGAGCCTGTTTCCGATTCTGTATCTCCCTCTCTCTCTGCCCCTCCCCCGTTCATGCTTTGTCTCTCTGTCTCAAAAATAAATAAACGTTAAAAAAAACAAATTTTTAAAAAAAATCAGTAAAATGACTAAGTAGAAATGATATTCAAACCTGCTCACACAGCTTGCTTCCATCATGCTAGAGGCTCCCCTATGCACATCTTTTCCTTAGGAAATCTTTGTTAAATTTTACCTCAAAACAGATGTACTTTCGTTCTCCATCGTCAAGATTTGCCCAGTTGCTCCGTAAACAAGTTTTTCATCATCCCTTTTCTCCCACAGCTCAAGGTTCTCTGTTTCATGGTGTCTGGAAAGAGCCAGCTACCACCCTAATCAGAGCAAGCCAGTACTGTGGGATTCCGTTCACCCAGTAGGGAAGTCTGACAAGAAGTAGGGGATGTACAAATCTCCACTGTTGGAATTACACTAGAATCTTCTAAGCCACATGGATTTACGCCTAAGCTTCAAATATATTAATTACAAATACACAGTTATGCTCACTGTATGTATCTGTATCTTTGAATGACTACAGAATTTTTTTTTTTCTTTTTACAACTGATTTCCAGGGTTCTATTCCTTAATTTTGGCCTTACATGCCACATGATGATATGATTTTACTGTAAGAGATATGTTCTTAGAAATTTTTAAAGTTATATTTTACATAGCTTACTCTGCTGCTGTAAAATAACAGTATTTTACTATAAAACTGATGCTCAACGAAAAATCTGAGTTAAATACTATAAAATCTCTGAGAATCTTCCTTGCCACTATTTACATAACAGAAATATCCCTTCACATGACTGGATGCATTATTAACACATTCATAGACACACACACGTTTGATTAAGGTACTTGATGTCCCTAAACTGCCTTAAACTGTTACATTCTTGTCTTGGCTTTAAGCCTTAGCCATCATTTTAATGAAAGTTATTGTATATCAAAACATATTTATATAAATCCCTACTGATGAACATTTATTTCCACTTTTAAAAAATTTAGTTATGGGGCACCTGAGTGGCTCAGTCGGTTAAGCATCCGGCTTCAGCTCAGGTCATGATCTCGCGGTTTGTGAGTTCGAGCCCCGCACCGGGCTCTGTGCTGTCAGTTCAGGGCCTCCAGCTTGCCTTGGATTCTGTGTCTCCCTCTTTCTCTGACCCTCCCCCACCCTTGCTCTGTCTTTCAAAAAATGAATAAATGTTAAAGAAAAAAAAAATTTAGTTAACAGCACTGATGTGCTACTGACCTTTTCTATTTGAAACTCCAAATCATAAGTTCATATTCTACCTTCTCCAGATCAAAGGGATTCCACATTCTACATTTTGATAAATACTGACCAGTTTCGAAACAAAAAGCAATTATTCAATCCACTGCTAGGAAAAAGCGTGAAAGTCAGTCATGCCTCAATGGTCAATGTGTTTGAGGAAATTCTCAAATTCCAACAAATAATTTTTCTTTCCTTCTTTCTCAGGGTGGGGAGAGGACACAGTAATGGGATAGAGAACTTGACAAAAGTAATCTACTTCAAATAGCCTCTCTACCTAAGAAGTTTTGATGAAAGTAATGCTAAAACCCTTAGAAGGCAATGACGTCAAAGTCTGGATGGAAATATGGAGAATAAGACACCAATGATCAATTCAACATTTACTAAGAGATGTGTGTCATTAGTGGAACTTTGACACTTAAACCCCTGCTTTGACCTTCTTGAAAATAATAATCGACAGTGTTAAGGTCTTATTATTGTAAGATCAGCAATTTTTTGGTCTATGCTGTCACAAAAGGTAACTGTCTGGGATTCTATTGATTTTATGCAGACTAAGTTCAAGGTCCAATGATAAGACCCAACCTGATGAGAGGCTGAAGACAGGAGCTCATCACAACAGGGCAACGTCAAACTACCAGGACAGACCGCAGTACTGAGTGGTCACAGTTCAACTGCCTCCCTGAACTAATTTTATTAAGGCCGATTTTAGGTCACCTCTTCTGAATATAAATTCTTGTGAAATTCCGGAGGTGATCTCAACACAATTTTCAAATATACCATTTCCCCCATTCATTAATTTAACAAACACTGAGCACCTCCAAGGTCCCCAGCATGTTAAGACTCTGCAGATCCAGAACAAGTCGCTGCATTTATGGAGCTTACATTCTAACGGGCATTCATTCTAGCATGTCCATCAGACTTTTGTACAAGGCCTGATAAAACTCGTACTTTCCAAAGCCTCTCCCCTGAATAGTATTTAATAATAAAGCTCAAAGTTCAAACTGTATTTCGCTATACAACCCACAAGCATCCTCTGCTGCGTGGCCTCCTGACTACTGGGATATGTTAAGCTGGGGCTGAACACGGACTTTAGTGAAACAAACAAGTTCTTTTGAACTTCATGATTGGAAGAATTCACGGGACACTGGGGTTTTCTTTTTAAAACATCATTTTATGCAACTATTTTCCTGTGTAGATTCTCTGCTGTTCTTACCACTCCTACTGCTTTTATAAGATTTATCACCGGCGTGGATTCTGTGATGAATGGTAAGGTTGGATCGCCAGCTGAAGCTCTTACCACAGGTCTCACACTTGTAAGGTTTCTCCCCCGTGTGAACTCTCTGATGAGACTGTAGCTGTGACGAGCGGCTGAAGACCTTGCCGCACACATCACATTTGTACGGTTTCTCTCCGGTGTGGACGCTCTGATGCAGCTGAAGACTCGAGGCCTGACTGAAGTGCTTCCCACACTCCCCACACTTGTAGGGTTTCTCTCCCGTGTGGACCCTCTGATGCATGTCCAGATTCAAGCTCCACTTGAAGCCCTTCCCACACTCCTCACACTTGTACGGCTTTTCTCCAGTGTGCACTTTCTGGTGGGCTTGCAGGTGTGAACTGCGACCAAAGCTCTTCCCGCACTCCGCACACTTGAAAGGTTTCTCTCCGCTGTGGACTCTCTGATGAGCCAGAAGATTCGAGGCCTGCCTGAATACCTTCCCACACTCCTCGCAGTTATACGGTTTCTCTCCAGTGTGGATTCTGCAGTGAATTTTGAGATCTGCTCTACGACTGAATCCCTTCCCACACTCTTCACATTTGTGTGGCTTCTCTCCGGTGTGGATCAGCTGGTGAATCTGAAGTCGGGAACTCTGATTGAAGCCCTGCCCGCATTCCTCACACTTGTAAGGTTTCTCCACGCTGTGGGCCTTCAGATGGATTTGAAGATATGAACTCTGACTGAAGCCCTTCCCACATACCTCACATTTGTAGGGTTTCTCCCCTGTGTGGACTACCAGATGAACTTGATAATGGGAGTTCCTCCTGAAGCTCTTCCCACACTCATTGCATTTGTATGGTTTTTCTCCCGTATGGACTCTCTGGTGGGCTTGAAGATTTGAACTCAGAGTAAAGCCTTTACCACACACGTTACATATGTAGGATTTCTCTCCAGTGTGGACTCCCTGATGGGCCTGGAGACTTGAAGGCCGACTAAAGCCTTTACCACATTCCTCACATTTGTAGGGCTTTTCTCCTGTGTGGACCCTCTGATGAATGTATAGATTTGAGCTACAAATGAAGCCCTTCCCACACTCCTCACATTTGTATGGTTTCTCTCCTGTATGGACTCTCTGATGGGATTGAAGATGTGAATTCCGACTGAAGCTTTTACCACACGCATCACATCTGAATGGTTTCTCCCCAGTGTGGACCCTCTGATGGTCCTGCAGATGAGAGGCCTGACTGAAGGCCCTCCCACACTCCTCACAACTGTAAGGTTTTTCTCCTGTGTGGACTTTGCAATGAACAGTAAGTGCTGATCTACGACCAAAGGCTTTCCCACAGTCCTCACATCTGAATGGCTTGTCTACAGTGTGGACATTCCGATGGGTTTGCGGAAGTGAGTTCTGACCGAATCCCTTGCCGCACTCACCACACGTATAGCCTTTCTGTCCCACGTGAACTCTCTGATGAATACGAAGAACTGAGCTATAACGGAAGCCTTTCCCACACTCACTACATGTATGAGGCTTCACCTTTGAGTGTAACTGTTTATGAAGATCAAAGGTGGAGAGGTCACTGAAGGTTTTTTCACATTCATTACATCGGTAAGGTTTCTGTCCTGTGTGAATCACACTATCCTGGTTCAATGCTGAAACCTTCACGCCGTCTTTCTCATAATCATCGTGGCAATAAGATTTGTCACTTCTGTGTATTCCATGATTAAGGGGATGGGAAATCCAACCGATCGCGTCAACATCTCGTTTACACCGACACAGATGATTTTTCATGGACGTTTGCTGATATCTGTTCTGATAACTCTGTGACTCAGTCAAAGACGTTTTCCTCCAAGAGTCCTGGACTCTCAGAATTGGAAACTCTGAGTTTTCAGTACCACCGGGACCAGCCACTTTACAATTTAGCATACAGTTCTCATCTTCAGAAATTTGAATAGACAGTCCCGCTCCAAGCTGGCAGGGGGAATCACCCTGCTTGTGAAACTGAGGACTATTTCTCATGGAGTTCTGCCATCTGGTTAGGTCACTTGCGATGTGTTGCCAGATTTGCCAGCAGGAAAGCTCTTCACGTGGTCTTCTGTCTTGAAGAGTCCTCAGCTCACTTTGACTGTTCCCTCCTATAGGGACAGAATTCAGACATGAGGACAAGTGAAAGCACTGTTCAGGGTCAAGATTTCACACTTAGGACACAGTACAAGACTTTACTGAACCTCAGGATGGTCCGGCTTATCTTTTTCACCACGTATGAAATACTCTGGCTTATATACTGATAGAAACCAAGAGGTAGTCCATTAAACTCCCAACCGCTTAGCATCAATGAAGCCTACTTGAAACAAAATTACTGCCATCTGACATACCATTTAAATCATGTCAGAAATGACATGTCTTTCCCACCACAATGCATGATCAGTAAGGACAAGCGTGTTGCAGTGTTGACAGCTTTTGACAGTGCGTCGCAGTTAGCAGGCACTCGAGAAGCGCATGCACAGATGAATCCCAGTTTGAGGTCTGAGATGATGATGATGATGATGACGACGATGATGATAAGAATTAGAATTATAAATCCCAGTTTAAGTGTGAACAGGACAGAGGAGCCAAAGAACTTTTACAAGTATTTGAAGTAAGAAATGAAAGGGCACCTGGGCGGCTCAGTCGGGTGAGTGTCCGACTTCGGCTCAGGTCATGATCTCATGGTTTTTGAGTTCAAGCCCTGCATCAGGCTCTTTGCTGACAGCTCAGAGCCTGGAGTCTGCTTTGGATTCTGAGTCTCCCTCTCTCTCTGCCCCTCCCCTGCTCACACTCTTGTCTCTGTTTCTCTCTCTCAAAAATAAATAAACATTAAAATAAAAAAAATTGAAATAAGGGGTACCTGGGTGGCTCAGTCGGTTAAGCAACCGACTTTGGCTCGGGTCATGATTTCACGTTTGTGGGTTCGAGCCCCACCTCAGGCTCTCTGCAGACAGTGCGGAGCCCGGACCCTGCTTTGGATTCCGTGTCTCCCTCTCTCTCCGCCCCCGCCCCCCGCTTGTGCTCTTTTTCTCTTTCAAAAATAAACATTTAAAAAAATTTTTGAGGGGCGCCTGGGTGGCTCAGTTGGTTAAGTGTCCAACTTCAGCTCAGGTCATGATCTCACGGTTTGTGGGTTCGAGCCCCACATCAGGCTCTGTGCTGACAGCTCAGAGCCTGGAGCCTGCTTCAGATTCTGTGTCTCCCCCTCTCTCTCTGCTCCTCCCCTGCTTATGCTCTTTCTGTCTCTCAAAAATAAATTAATGTTTAAATAAATAATAAAAATTAAAAAACATAAAAATAAAACATTTTTTGAAATAAGAAAAGGACAGGTAAATACAGATTACTAAGAAAAGTGAAAGGCGGCACCAGAGGCAGCAGTACACCAAGGGGGTACTGAGGAGAAAATCAAAGGTGCTAAAGAAAGAAAAGCATGAAGACTTACGCACTAGATCCTTCTGAGACTTTTGTATTATCTAAAATTTTTTTTAATGTTTTTATTTTTTGAGAGAGAGAGAGAGAGAGAGAGAGAGGGGGAGAGCGCACGCGCATGAGCAGGGGAGGAGCAGAGAGAGGGGGAGACACAGAATCCGAAGCAGGCTCCAGGCTCCGAGCTGTCAGCACAGAGCCCGACGCAGGGCTCAAACTCACCAGCCGTGAGATCAGGGACGACCTGAGCCGAAGACGGACACCTAACTCACTGAGCCACCCAGGCGCCCCTGTACTATCTCTCTAAATATACCCTAATCACCCTCCCCACACTACTCTGCCAAGTAAGAATCAAATTTAGAGGCCAGGGACGAATGCCGACTCTTTGAAGACAGCGTGGAAAAATTGTGGATATAGATCCATTGGTCTTCAACAAGAACAATTTTCAAAGTGAAGAATGGTTTCTTAGTGAGCTGGGAAATCAATTCCATAGCTTACAATATTTAGAAGAAACAGATCAGAAACGAATAGAGAATCATCGCAAGCAATAAAGGTGTCATTATACGAAACGCCTTCAAAAGTCATACATTTAAATACACAAACACAATGTCTGAGGTAACAACGTTAAGATCCACTTCTTATTATACCTGTGGATTTTGGAAGCAGCAAATGGGATGCAGTTGGGCAAATCTTTTAAGGGAAAGGCTAACTCACAAGCTTGCTATTTTCTGAGACCTTTCATTCTATGATACGAGAGACACGGAAACTGAATATTTTCCCTTCTATGGAGGAGCTGCCTAACTGGACAGAAGAATCCACAATTAAAAAAACAATTCCTCCCCAAATGAATATGCTCTGCTACTAATGGAAAGTCACAGGAAAAGAATGTTATTCAGTTTGGTTATAATGACAGTGCTGCAGGTTCTGTATAGGTTTCTGTACAAGTTGGTGCGGGTCAATTTGTACAGAAAGGCAAACACACACATGCACACGCACGTATACCAGGGGCACCAGAAACATCGGAATTAGGTCAGGAATTCATTTAAAGACAAAAACTGGTTTGCAATATCCCCTATTCACGTGGATCTGTTCACCACCTATCAGCTATCTCCATTGAAGGCAGGTTTCCCTCTACGGGAACTCATTCATTTATTCAACAAATATTTACAGATCCCCTGCCATGTACCAGGACTGTTCTAAGCACTAAGGATAGTGAACAAGAAACAGAAAAATCCCCCCACTTTTAAAAATTACACTACAGTGAGGAGAGAAAGGTAATAAGCAATGAACAAAAATATATGTGAGGTGAGGTCAAGGGCTCAGACACAGAATAAAGCAGGGCACAGAGAGTAGAGAGGGGAAGGCATTTTCGACAGGGTGGTCAGAGCCCAAACATGATATTAAAACTGAGTGACCCAAAAGAAGGAGAGAAGGGGCCTGAAGGATTGGAGGTGGAAGGGTATTCCAGGCAGAGAGGAGAACGAGTGAAGGGCTCTGAGGCAGAAGCTTCCTTTGCGGGTCTGGGGAACGGCAGAGCGGACGCTGTAGGCAGAAAAGATGGGGCAAGAGGGAGGACGGATGTATTCGGAAAGGCAGTGGGGGATGAACGGCAGACCACAGAGGACGTTCCGGAGGCTGTTGTCAGTGGTTCTCATTCTACGTAAACGAAGCCATAAGAGAATTCTGAACAGAAGACTAGCCTCACCTGGCCTGAAGTTACAAAGGATCACTCTGGCTGCTACTTGAAGAACAGACTGTAGGAGGAGTCACACAATCCAGGAAAGAGCTGTGGCAACTGGACACGGACAACAGCACAGGGGTGGCGAGAAACAACAAGGATGGTCAGGAAACTGTCAGAACTCACACGTGCTTGGTTCTTACCCACATTTCTCTCCATCTGGGCCGTGGTCTTCATCGACCAAAGCTTCTCTTCTCTTTCTATACGCCATTTATCTTGTTTCAAGGATTGGTGTCCTAAGAACATGCAAAGTCACGAGTTAGAACGAACACATGAGAGGGGCGCCTGGGTGGCTCAGTCAGTTAAACGGCCAACTTCGGCTCAGGTCATGATCTCACAGTTCATGAGTTCGGGCCCCGCATCGGGCTCAGCGCTGACAGCCTGGAGCCTGCTTCAGATTCTGTGTGTGTCTCTCTCTGCCCTCCCCCCACTCTTGCTCTGTCTCTCTCTCTCAAAAATAAATAAGCGTTAAAAAAAAATTAAAAACAAAGAACGAACACACGAGGGCTAAAATTTACTGGAAACTTTTTGAGTTCCAACTGCATATTCGAGGTATCGAAAGCTGTGTTTTTCCAACCTGTTTTAAATCATGACCCCAAAGCTAAATACATAGCATTTATTTCATGACCCAAATGCATACCTAAAGATATGTACTGTTGAAACAACGTTTGAATGCTCTATTTCTGACCAATGTCCGTGTTCACTAAATCCCTCCCACTGGCCCTCACACACTCCTGCACTCAGCCAGTTTTTGCTGCAATGCGTCCTCAGAAGCTGATATCCTCTACCTTATTTATTTCATTCAAAGTTGCTCACAGACCTCAATAAATCAGTTTAATAATGCATTAATGGGATAGGAGTGAAATCTGAAATCGAATAGGCAAAGCGTAGCAGTATACATAGTCCATTTATAGTTCTTTACCAAACCCAAATAAAGAAGACCTGAAAGATCCCGTTCACAAAGACCAGAGACATCCTATGTCCCGTAGGAAATGGAAAAGTTCACTCCCCAAACTCAGAGAACCATCTCAAGAGCCCCCAAAGGTCACAAAGATACTCCAGAGGGGGGCTGTCCTCACCCACGGAGACCAGGTTCCTGAAGTTTTCTAACATCACATCCTGGTACAGCTTCCTCTGGGCAGAGTCCAGCAGTCCCAGCTCCTCCTCCGTGAAGGCCACTGCCACATCCCTGAAGGTCACTGCCTCCTACGACAAACACACACGACCTCCATCGTACACCCGATGTCCACTGCGAGAGGTGGGAAGGATGGGGGGGGGGGGGGAGGTTGCTCTGGCCCCTGAGCAATGTGTAGGTTTCCCAGCGCCGCTCCTACCCTACCAGTGCCACACGCGGATTTCCCGCAGCCTTGTCCCAAGTGCTGCCATGAGGGGCACCTGGGCGGCTCAGTCGGTTACGCATTCGACTTGATTTCAGCTCACTCACGGCGTTTTGGGTTCGAGCCCTGCATCAGGCTCTGCACGGACAACGCGGAACCTGCTTGGGATTCTCCCTCTCTCTCTGCCCCTAGCCCGCTCACACTCTCTCAAAATAAATACAGAACCTTAAAAAAAAAAGGAAGTGTTCCTATGGAAAGGAAAGCTTGTCTATTCACCCGGCCCTCTCAGTGAACACTATAAAAAGCAAACTCCCTAGGATTTGAATCGCTGCATCCTATACTAAAAAGGTTTTACTTTTTAACTAACGTTGGCAATTACCCCAGAAACATTTAACAGTTTAGCCGCAGGAGTGTTTGATGGCACCTGCCGTCCCACTGAGGTGGGATCAGGTGAGGAGTAGCATTCTATGTGGAAATAACCCAAAGGGCATGCCAGGTCCCTGGATGAAACACTCTCTCCTCCTGTACCTGTCTTCACTTGAACACCACACTCTGCCTCCAGATCCCTGGTTTTCTTGTGTGAACTTAAGCAGGTACCTTTTTCCTAACCCCTTTTCTTTATATTTAAAATGAAGATGGGGATGCCTGGGTGGCTCAGTCAGTTAAGCGTCCTACTCTTGATTTCGATTTTGGCTCAGGTCACGATCTCGTGGTTTGCGAATTTGAGCCCCACATGGGGCTCTGTGCTGACCGCGCTGAGCCTGGAGCCTGCTTCGGATTCTGTGTCTCCCTCACTCTCTGCCCCTCTCCCGCTAGCTCCGACTCACTCTCTCAAAAATAAATAAATGTTAAAAAAAATTTTTTTAACAAATTTAAAAGACAAAAACTAAAGAGAGAAGAACTTATGTCCAGCCTTGGAGGACTAAAAGGACATTTTTAACAGCAAAAAAGGCAAGCCGTACTCACCTTGAACAAGCTCATTTTCTCGTTCCTTCTGGAGAAACAGAATCCTAGGAAGACAGACTGAGAAAGGAGAAAGAAGTCAGTGGCAATCAGTCAGGTACGTCACTAACCTAGGGGACGGCTCACTGTGAATCAGTAAGGGCACTCCTTCCTCGGCACGACGCAGGTGAACAAGCTTCACAAGCAGAATGAGACAGGTATACCAGATACGCGTCCTCTATCCCTTCCATAGTTCAAGGAACACCTGCCCAACCACAAAAATGGCTCCACCACAGTGCCCCTGCAGCTTCCGCTGTAGGAATTCTTATCCCGGGTATGATCTAAATTGAGACCGCACCAGTAAGAGCTGGCTCTGGAGTCAGTGTGCATGGGCTGAAATCCCGGCTAGGCTATTCAGTAGCAGTGTCATCTTGGGCAGATCATTAACGTCTCTCTGCCTCGGTTTTGTCATGTGCAAGTGGGGGAGAATAACGCTACCAACGTCCTGGGACCACGGAAGAGGTGGAAAGCTCCCAGAGCCCTGCCAGTTCCTTATTTCTTTGCAAATGCAGGGACACATTCTGCAGAATAAGACTCTATAGTTTAGATTCTCTCTACCGAGAGAATATCGTTAAAATACACAGAGATCAAAGGTTGTCGCTCTGTCGGGTGAGAGTCTTATTAACTGCTCCACATCTCCGGTTGTCTTCCTAATAATTTGGAACCTCAATGACAATATTTAGAGAGACATGGCCAACTTTTTATAAAAGTTACAAAAATAAGTGAAGTTTCTTTCTTTTTTTCTTAATGTTTATTATTTATTTTTGAAAGAGAGAGAGAGAGAGAGTCTGGGCAGAGAGAGAGGGAGGCAGAATCCAAAACAGCCTCCAGGCTCCGAGCTGTCAGGACACAGCCTGAAGCAGGGCTGGATCTCACGGATCGTGAGATCGTGACCTGAGCCGAAGTCAGATGCTTAACCCACTGAACCACCCAGGCACCCCAAGTGAAGTTTCTTTTTAAGCAGGAAGTGCACTTTTGACAAGTATGCATGGAGATAAAGAAAACTAATAAAACCCAAGCTTCTACAACAAAAAATAGGTTGACAGTCCTGACCTAATTTAAATAAAAAAGACAGACATCTGAGTTGTAACCATACTGTTACAAATAAAGGAATGTATAAGAAATAAATAGGTAGGAAGAAAAAGTTCCCCCTCTGGCAGAAGGCAAGGTAAAAAAAAGTAGAATGAAAGAAAGATAGAAAATTATCAATGGATGCCAAAAAATGGTGAAAGTTTGGGAATAAATAAATAAAATATTAACTGCAAAAGGGAAAACAGGAACCTGGCAGACACCTTACCCAAGAAAACAAATTTGACACCAGCAGTTGGGTCAAACCAACAAACTGACAGGTGCCTCCCGTGATGCACCAAGAAGGTGGCCTTACCACTGACTTCTGTAGCATCCCTGTTGCTAACGTACAGCCTGAATCAAATCATAAACAAATATCAGATAAACCAAAAAAGAGGGACATTCTACAAAATAATTTGCCAATATTCTTCAAGAATACCATCATCTAAATTACATAAATGAAGTCTGAGGAATTATTCTATCTTTTTGTTTTAGGTAACCTTTAAAAAATTTTTTTAAACGTTTAATGTTTATTTTAATGTTTAATGGGGTAGGGGGGAAGCAGAGACACAGGCAAAGAGAAAATCCGAAGCAGGCTCTAGGCTCCAAGCTGTCAGCACAGAGCCCGACGCGGGGTTTGAACTCACGGACTGTGACATCATGACCTGACTCGAAGTCGGACGCTTACCCAACTAGCCACCCAGGTGCCCCGAGGTTTTTAAAAATTTTTTTTTTTTAATGTTTATTTTTGAGAGAGAGAGAGACAGCATGTGAGCAGGGGAGGAGAAGAGAGAGAGGGAGACACAGGATCTGAAGCAAGGTGCAGGCTCTGAGCTGTCAGTACAGAGCCTGACGCGGGGCATGAACCCACGAACCAAGAGATCATGACCTGAGCCGACGTCAGACACTCAACTGACCGAGCCACCCAAGGCGCCCCAAGTTTTAAGTAATCTTTATATCCAACAAGGGGCTCAAACTCATAACCCCAAAATCTGGAGTTGCATGCTCTACAGACTGAGCAAGCCAGGCGCCCCAGAATCATTCTAGAATAAAGACTAATAAAACAAAAACTAAGTTCAACGCATATCACAGGACTGAACCCTGAACTAGAAAAAGGAAATTGCTCTCAAAGACTTTCTTGGAAGAACTGAAAAAAACTGAAATTTGTACTGTGGATTAGATAACAGTACATTATCATCATAATTAATTCCATATTGATCAGTCTATAGCTCGCTCTCAAATGGTTCAGCAAAAAAACATAACAATATACAAGTATGATAAAGCTGTGAAAGAGAAAAAAAAAGCGGGGGGGGCTTGAAAGCTAACAGCAGCAAACAGCTAGAGCTTGGTGTTTGCCACCGATCAGTGAGAATCTGACAGGGCCACTCAGTGATCATGATCAACAGGAAGAGGACAGGACACAGGACGCCTGGGTGGCTCAGTCAGTTAAGCGTCCAACTTTGGCTCAGGTCATGATCTCATGGTCCAGGAGTTCAAACCCTGCGTTGGGCTCTGTGCTGACAGCTCGGAGCCTGGAGCCTGCTTCAGATCCTTTGATTCCTCTGCCCCTCCCCTGCTCGTGCTCTCTCACTCTCAAAAATAAATAAACATTTAAAAAAAAATTTTTTTTTAAAGGATGAGACACTTTGTAACACAGACACAAAGACATTCTTTGTTGTAGCCCACCCCCAGCTAACGTGAGTGACTAGTTTATTAATAGTGACAACTGCAGTCTCATTTTGTTTCTCCCATCTACTAGACAAAAATTATTACAACATTCAGTCATCAAATTGCTTCTGCTTCCTGACAGCATCCAAACCAGATCAAACTCTCACTGCTTAAAACTCCCCAACTCAGTTTACACAAGGCAGAAACCCTGTAAGCAGCCCCACTTAACAGCCTCTTACCAAGACACCCTGGGTGTGGGGGCTTCCTTGCTTCCCACAAGCTGAAACCAACCTAATGCTTTGATTACAGAGACGTCCCTGGTGGTTTGGGGCTGACACTCACTGACAGAGCAAATAGGCAAAATATAAGTTAGTAACTGATGAATCTGATGAAGATATGAGACTTCGTTATGCTATTTTTGCAACTTTTCTAGAAGTCTGAAGGTACATAAAAAGAAAAAGTGAGGGGTGCCTGGGTGGCGTAGTCGGTTAAGTGTCCTTGCAGACTCTTGATTTCAGCTCAGGTCGTGATCTTGCGGTCCCTGAGTTCAAGCCCCGCATCGGGCTCTGTCTGCACTGGCAGTGTGAAGCCTGCTTGGGATTCCCTCTCTTTCTCTCTCCCTCTCTCTGCCCTTCCCCGGCTCTATCTCTCTAAAAAATAAATAAACATTTAAAAAACATACTAAAAAAAAAAAGTGAAAGAAAATAGGAAATAGTCATAGCTATAAGAACAGTAATGGGGCTCCTGGGTGGCTCAGTCGGTTAAGCATCCGACTTCAGCTCAGGTCACGATCTCACGGTCCGTGAGTTCGAGCCCCGCGTCGGGCTCTGTGCTGATACCTCAGAGCCTGGCGCCTGCTTCGGATTCTGTGTCTCCCTCTCTCTGCCCCTCCCCCACCCACGCTCTGTGTCTCAAAGATAAACATTAAAAAAAAAAAAAAGAATAGTAATAATAGCAGTAGTTCTGATAAAGGTGACTATCGCAAAAATATCTTATGTTAACAGTAACTACTAGCTGATCTTCAAACTTCCGGAAGAATTTCTCTATTACAAAAGATGGCAACAAATTCACTCCCCAAAGTACACACATCCTCCAGTCCCCTCCAGTTTGACTCTACACTTGCCAGCTGCCTTCTGCTCAAGTCAATACACTGCAAGCACACACGACAGCTGACAAGAATGAGTCGGGGGGGGGGGGGGAGGGAGGGGGAGAAATCACTGGACTGAGCGGGGCTATGGTGCACCCAGCTCAGTTTTATCTGTGACCTCCAGCAAGGTCCATTTTCCAGGTCTCAGCTTCCAGACAAGAGCCTTTTCCTGAGCTTCTGGAATTTTCACGTGCACAGGAATCTCCCCAGAATCTTGCTGGAATGCAGATTCCTGGGTCCCATGGGCAGAAAGTTTAAATAAAAGGTCTCGGAAGGGGCTCAAGGATGAGCATTTCTACCCAAGTGATGCCAAGGCCACTGCTCTGTGGGCCACAGTTTCAGGAGCACGGCAGTATCCCATCTGGCCCAAAGAAAGCAACCTCCACTAAACACAAATATACATAGAGCAACCAGACAGGCTAAAATGTTGTTGTTGTTACTGTTACATTCCAAGGTTATGGGTAGTTAACATTTGTATTTATATGCATTTCTGTATTTTCCATAATGATTAGGTTACTTCTATGATATAAGTATTATTTAGGGGCGACTGGGCGGCTCAGTTGGTTAAGTGTTTGACTTTGGCTCAGGTCATGATCTCACAGTTCGTGAGTTCGAGCTCCACATCAGGCTCTGTGCTGACGGTGCAGAGCCTGCTTGGGATTTTCTCTCTCTCTTCTCTCTCTCTCTCTCTGCCCCTCCCCAACTTGTGCTTGCTCTCTCTCTCAGATACATAAACTTTTAAAAATTAAAAAATATGTATATTATTTAAAACAAATGACACAGACCAAAAATCTACTTTAGAGATTTCGGACACCGAGGTGGCTCAGTAGGTTAAGCATCAGATTCTTGGTTTCAGCTCAGGTCATGATCTCATGGTTTGTGGGATCAAGCCCTAAGCTGGGCTCGGAGCTGAAAGCAGGGAGCCTGCTTGGGATTCTCTCTCCCTCTCCCCCTCCCCCACCTGCGCGCACGCACTCTCAAAATAAATACACTTAAAAAACGGTTTAAAAAAATATAAGAAATTCTTAGAATACCCTAAACCTTGCTCTCAAGGTCCCTGCAGTCAAGTCCCAAAATGTTTTCACAATGATTCTAGCCAGTTCCTTATGCTCAAGGAGAATATATCAAAGAGATTCATGAACTCAGGTGATGGCTTCAGAATGTCCCGCTCTGCCTCCTACTACCTGGATGCCCATGGACAAATGGGCTATGTTCTCCACCTCAGTCTCTCATCTTTAAAGCAGGAAAAACATGGGGGCACCTAGGTCCGTGAAGCATTTGACTTTGGCTCAGGTCATCATACCCAGGGTTCGTGGGTTCGAGCCCCGTGTCAGGCTCTGTGCTGACAGCTCAGAGCCTAGATAGAGCCTGCTTCGGATTCTGTGTCTCCCTCTCTCTCTGCCCCTCTTCCTGCTCCTGCTCTGTCTCTCTCAAAAGTAAATTAAAAATATTAAAAAAAAATTTTTTTTAAGTAGGAAAAACAGCAGTACTTCAAAGAGCCATTGTGTGAGGGGGGAATGTGTTCATCTGTGTAAAGCTTTTAGAACGGAACTCTGCAACGAAGGCTCAGTTGTAATCATCACCCATGCCCAAGTGCGTGTCCCACACTTTCTCCAGTTTAGGTGACTATCTTGGTAGAAGAATGGCAAGTCCTACTCACGTGGGGCTCTGTTGCCTCCTCCCTGCAGTGCTTGTTGAGAAGTCAGGGCTGGGGAAGGAAAGGAGGTTGTGAAATACCAGTATTCTTTCCATTCCCAATAAATCACATTCCCCGGTATCAACTAGAAGCAACCCTCTCCTTCCAAAAAAAGGTCAGGAGTCCAGGACAATTCAGCATCCTGGGCTCGCAGAGTCTGAGAAACGGGAGCTTCTCGGATAATTACAGTAGTATTAATAACCACAACCCTCCCGCCAGGTAGTTTTAAATCTTTTGCTTGTACTCTCTTGGTTTTCTCCCCACGGCACTGTATTAGGAAGGTATTACTTTTACTCCCCTTTTACAAAACAGCAAACCAAGACATAGAGGGATTAAGTAACTCACCCAATGCGATACCGCATGAAGAGGGGGTGGTCGTAGGTGGGGAGCCAGGACACAGGTGCAGAGAGCCCGGGAGACCCTCTAACCCGGGGAAGCACAACCAGAACCCGCCCCATCCCGGGCACTTCCCCAACGCGAAGAAGCTCCGCCCAGGAAAACGCAAATCACACCCCCTCGACCATCTAACCTCCGTTTTTAGCCGCTGCTCCTCTTTCTCTCCCAATGAAAGGCTGGTGGCTGCTGGCCCCGGGGGCGTTCCGGGGAAGTTTGAACGGGTCGTGAACAGCGGACCCGAAACCCTACAATCAGAGAAAAGATGGCTGCTACGGCGTCCTCCTGGGGCGGAAATGCCTGCGGTCACCGGAGCTCCTGGACTACACTTCCCAGAATTCACCAGCACCACCGTATTGAATGGAAGTACCTGCGACTACTCGGAGTTCCTGGACTACACTTCCCAGAATGCCGCAGGGAAAAACCTTTACAGCCCAGGCTTACAGTCGCTGCGGAGTGCGAGACTATACGGAGGTCGGGACCGCAGGGGCCAAGCTGCGTCGCGCTGCGGCTACGGTGACAACAAGGCTCTCCAGACTACCCTTCGCCTAAGGTCGGAGCGGAAAACAGACAAAGCCACGCCCCTGATGCGGAAGTGCTCGACTATTCTATTTCACTTCCAGGGATCCCTGCGAGGGTCTCCTGCAGTTGCCTTGCCATTTTAGCACGTCATCTCAGCACTTAGAAGAGTGTAGATTCTGTTCACGAAAAGCCGAGAAGCTAAGTAGCACTTTCGATATGCTCAAGGGACTAAAGCACGTAAATCCTTTTTTTTTTTTTTTTTTTAACCACAGATGCTTCCTAGTAAATTCCAAAGAGCTCCACCATAGGAATAGGAGCAAAAGGAAACTGGGCCTTCACTGGCAAACGTTAAATCAGCTCAGTCCTTGAAACTGCATGAAAGTGAATTGTTGGCATCTTCTGACCCTTGCAGAAGCGAGTGGAAATCCTTTGTACGGGAAGATGTCGGTCATCATCCTAAGCCTCAAATTATTCCTATCATTATAAAATTTGTCATATCAGTATTAGGCCAAGTGAACTTTAAGGGGGAAAAACATTACTTGGCATAGGGCCACTTTTCGTAATGATAAAAGTTTCAAGGTACCAGAAAGTAATAACTTCAGTTTGTATTTTATAAAGCGAAAATTGAACTATGACAGAGAAAGATTCAAACTCAGTTGGAACTGGAGATTTTAACAGGTACACACATGGGAAAATGTTGAGCCTTAAATGCATGTATTAAAATAGAGGAGAAGCTGAAAATCCCTCTGGAAAAAACTAATCTCAGAAATTTAATTAACGAATAACAAAACCAAAGAAAGCAGATAGAAGAAAATAAGAGCAGATTAGCGAAGTACCAACAAAATTAAGTGGATCCCGCCTTCCACAGAAGGTCAAAAGATCACCCCATGGGGAAAGCAATGAAATTGATAAAAGTATGGTGAGAATGATTTTTTAAAAAGACATATATGAAAAATAGCAAGTATCAGAAATTAAAGAGAACATCATGAGATACTATGATGATACTGTAAACACCTTTATAAAAATATATTTGTAGAGGTGTTGGTGGTTCAGTCAGTTGAGCGTCCAACTCTTGATTTTGGCTCAGATCATGATCCCGGGGTCATGGAATCAGGCCTGGCATCAGCTCTGAGCTGAGTGTGAAACCTGCTTAAGATTCTCTCTCTTCCTCTGCCCTTCTCCCCTGCTTGTACTACTTTCTCTAACAACAACAACAATATATATATAATACGTATATATACGTATATATTACATATATGTAATATATGTAATATATACGTATATGTATATGTATATGTATATGTATATACGTATATATACGTATATATGTAATATATATGTATATATATGTACATATATTTCTGTGAAATATATAGATGTATATGTGTATATGTATATGTATATGTATATATGTAATACTTGATGAAATGACAGAAACTTCACTTGCCAAACTCATCTATAAATTTCAGTGTTAACACCACATTCATCTGGACTTTCTATACACTTAATCATGTTAATTTAAGTGGGGTGCCTGGGTGGCTCAGCCGGTTAAGGGACTGACTCTTGGTTTTCGCTCAGGTCATAATCTCAAGGTTCCTGAGATTGAGGACCGAGTTGGGCTCTGCACTGAGAGCATGGAGCCTGCTTGGGATTCTATCTCTCTCCCTCTCTCTCTGCCCCCTCTCCTGCTTGCTCGCTCTCTCTCTCTCTCTCTCTCTCTCAAAATAAGTAAACTTAAAAAATCATGTTAATTGTAAGTAACAACCATTTTATTTCTTCCTTTCCAATTTGTATACCTTCTCTTTATTTTTCATTCCTTCTTGAACTGGCCAGGATCACTTATTTCCTCTAACACATTCTCAATTTTTATTTTTGCATTGACTATTTTAAAGCAAATTCCAGAGAGGCACTTTCACATATAAATATATTAGTATCTATCTCTTACTGATAAGAACATGTTTTTTAAGTAGGCTCCACCCCCCATGTGGGGCTTGAACTCACCACCAGGAGATCAAGGGTCACATGCTCCACCGCCTGAACCAACAAGTACCCCTGATAAGAACATTTTTAAAGCCTAAAGATATTGTGCAATTATGTTTAAGAAAAATAAAATTAGGGGGCACCTGGCTGGCTCAGTCAGAAGAGCGTGCAAGTCTTGATATCAGGATCATGAGTTTAAGCCCAAGGTTGAGTGTAGAGATTACTTAAATAAATAAACTTAAAAGAAAAAAGGAAAAGGAAAAATCTTTGTTTATTAACAATTTATATTCAAGCCGGGTTAAAAAAAATTTTACTATTGTGTGAAATATGCCTAAATTTTTTTGAATCCAGATATTAAAAAAACCGATCCATACATTTGAATTTATTGGTTATCACTATTAAATAGTTCTATAGTCGTGCACTCTTCCTTTTTTTTTCTTTAAGTATGTGACTGAATTCATGGAAAATCACATTATTTTCCTGTAGGAAAATAATGCAGTATTTTGGATTTGGTTCATTGCTTCAACAACATTGAAACCCAGAAGTCAGTGGAATAATAATTACAGTATTCTTGTGTCTTTTTTAATGGTTTTGTGTTCCAAATTCTGGGAAATCATCCTCTAAGAACTGTGCCTGGCTTAATGCAACATGGCACACAGAGCAGACACAGAAATTCTTCCCAATGTACAAGTCAATTGAAATCTTGAATGTAGTATGATGCAGTTTGTGCACGTGTTTTTACTTATTATATAAGTGATACTGTGTCATAAAATTTATCCTGGTGTTTATATTATCCACTCAGCTGTATGTTTTTAAGATTTATCCACCCATCTTATCTAGTTTATAGAACTCCATTTTCTGCACCCACATTTTTTTAAAGTTTGTATTTAAATCCGAGTTAGTTAACATACAGTGTAATATTAGTTTCGGGTGTATAATTTAGTGATTCAGCACTTACATACAATACCTGGTACTCATCACAGTAAGTGCACTCCTTAATTCTATTCTATTCTATTCTATTCTATTCTATTCTATTCTATTCTATTCTATCCTATTCATTTAAGATTTTATTTATTTTTTTTAAGTAGGCTTCACACCCAACATGGGGAGTGAACTCAACAACCCTGAGATCAAGAGTTGTATTGCTCTACTGACTGAACCAGGCAGGTGCCCCTCCCATCACCTATTTAACCCATCCCACACACACCTCCCCTCTGGCAACCATCAGTTTGTTCTGTATAGTTAAGAGTCTGTCTCTCGGTTTGCCTCTACCTTTTTTCCCAACATTTCATCGATCTACTCTTCCCATTCCTACTGCCAGAAACAATGAAATGAACACACATGTTCACTTACGGACCTATGTGAGAATTTCTTGGGAAGACCTATCCAAGAGGGAAATTACTTCGTAGCATACATGTATACTTAAATTTAGTATCAGCCAGATTGAATCATTATACCAGTCCACGTTAACAAGAGCTGTCTTTTTGTATAACTATCTCTTCACCTCCATTTGGAAGACTTGTCACCCTAACTTTTGCCAGTTGTTACTACTGGCAGTATAACTATGATACTATTAAATGTATAGTAGTATCACACAGTTTTAATTAAGTTGCTCTAGTTTCTAATAAGTGTGATAATTTTTTCAAATGCTCAGGAGCCTCATTTGTAAATGCCTACTTATACCCTTGGCCCCTTTTCTCTTGTGGATGCTACCTTTTTCTTTCCTCATTTTCATTGCACATTCTGATTATTGATACCTTGTCAGTTTTAGAAATTACAAATATTCTTTCCTAAGTGGGCATGTGTTTTTAAATTGTGTCTATTGTGTCCTTCATTGAATAGAAATCATTAATTGTAAGATAACTACTAAATTTCTTCTTAATCTCTGTCCTTTGAAACTCCTAAGGGAAAGGTATCTATTTCTTCCTGCTTAAAATAAATTTCTAGACCTGTCTTTCATATGTAGGTCCTTTAAATGTTTTGGAGTCTATGTATGTGCATCTTATTATATGGGGATTCACTTTTATGTTCTCGAAGAAATACTCTTAAAAAATAAATAATGATATTCATGGCTTCAAGACTCAGTATTACAAAGATCTCAATACTCACCAAAATGATCTATAGTATCAATCAAACTCCAATAACAATATCAGCATTTTCCCCTAGAAAATGATGATTAGAAACATTACAAAAGAGCTAAGAAGAGTCTAAATAAGAATAAAACAGAGGACTTATTTATATTAGTATACACTAAATCTTAAAAATCTGTAAGTCTGGAGTTTGCTCAAGAATAGACGAATGAGTGAATAGACATCAAAATCTATATTGAAACAGACATTACACCTTGATGTGTATAAAGAAAACACTACAACAGAGAGGGTAAAGAGGTCTCACTAATATACAGTTCTCAGTCAGTTGGATATGTCTACAGGGAAAAAATGCTGATCACTGTCTCATAGAATATAAAAATACAAATTCCAAAAGGTCTGCAGATTTAAATTTGAAGAGCAAACAATGATAATTTAGGAAAGAAACAGGGGCGCCTGGGTGGCTCAGTTGGTAAAGCGTCTGACTTCAGCTCAGTTCATGATCTCACGGTCTGTGAGTTTGAGCCCCGTGTCAGGCTCTGTGCTGACAGCTCAGAGCTTGTTTCGGATTCTGTGTCTCCCTCACTCCCTGCCCCTCCCCTGCTCATGCTCTCTCTTGCTCTCAAAAATAAATTTAAAAAGATAAATTAGAATAAGTTTTTTTAAAAAAGGGAAAGAAACAGAACTTCTTTCTTACTTGGACTGGAAAGAATTTCTCCCTCCCTCTTTTTAAGTAGGAAGAATTTCTTAACCAAAAAAAAAAACCAAAAATAAACAAAAATCACACTGTGAAATAAAAAATTGAAAAATTGTACTATTTTATATACTTTTTAAACTTGTTTTATTTTTTTTTTTAATTTACATCCAAATTAGTTAGCATATAGTGCAACAATGATTTCAGTAGATTCCTTAGTGCCTCTTACCCATTTAGCCCATCCCCCCTCCCACAACCCCTCCCATAACCCTGTTTGTTCTCCATGAATCTCTTCTGTTTTGACCCCCTCCCTGTTTTTATATTATTTTTGTGTCCCCTCCTTTATGTTCATCTGTTTTGTCTCTTAACGTCCTCATTTGAGTGAAGTCATATGATTTTTGTCTTTCTCTAATTTCACCTGGCATAATAACCCTCCAGTTCCATCCACGTAGTTGCAAATGGCAAGATTTCATTCTTTTTGATTGCCGAGTAATACTCCATTGTATCTATATACCACATCTTCTTTATTCATTCATCCATCGATGGACATTTGGGCTCTTTTCATACTTTGGCCATTGTTTATAGTGCTGCTATAAACATGGAGGTGCATGTGTCCCTTTGAAACAGCACACCTGTATCCTATGGATAAATGCAATTGCTGGGTCGTAGGGTAGTCCTATTTTTAGTTTTTCGAGGAATCTTCATACTGTTTTCCAGAGTGGCTGCACCAGCTTGCATTCCCTGGTACTATTTTGAAGTTAAGAAACACTGCTAATCAAAACACACTGAAAGAATGAAAAGGCAAAAAGAGAGATTTTCAAAATGTGTGCAACAAAGGACTCTTATGTAAAATCTAAGTCTTCCGATCAATAAGACAGGCATCCCGACACAAAATATGGAAAAAAGACTTGAGTAAATTCAGAAAAGAGGATGTCAAGTGAGCCAGTAATCATGAAAAGGTACTAAACTCCATGTCATAAGGGAAATACAAATTATGTTGTTATGAGATACCAGCACACTCTGATTAGAAAGGCTAAAATTAAAAAAAAAAAAACAAACAAAAAAATATTGAGTAAAGATGCCAACACTTGCATATCACTACTGAGAAAGTATGACTACACTGGTGTCACTACTTTGGAATATTCTAACTATCTACTAAAGTTGAACATTTACCTCTCATGTTTTGGTTCCATCCATATAAATATTCCTCAAGTAAATGTATCATATATTAAGCACAAGACACATTTTAGTTCATGTCAGTACTAAATGTGATATCCAAAAATTAGAAATTACCCGATACCCATCAACAATAGGATGAATAGATTATGCTATGTTTACACACTACAATGATCTCCACCAATTAAACAAAGTCCTCTGCTCCCAACAATGTTGGTGAATGTCATAACGTGATGTTGAGTGAATGAAGCCAGCGTGTATGTATTTTGTGTATACTGTATAATTCCACTTATATAAAATACAGAACAGGCTAAATGAATCTGCGCCATTGATTGAGTCAGTGGCTACCACCGGGAAAAGGAAATAACGGGAATGAGCCCGAGAGGTGTGTTTCTAAGATGTTGGGTTTGTCCTGGTTCTCCAAGGAGTGGACGCCAAGATGTTAAGCAAGACTATTAAAGAACAGATATTTTATTAGGGGGAAACATCTGAGAGAGAAAATGGCTGGGAGCTCAGGGAGGGAATCATCAGAATCATCAGATCATGGTACAAACGTGACCCTGAGTGAAGGAGTTTTGGAACATTTGGTGATCATCCTAGACTGCCTTATATCTGAGTTCTTGAAAGCTGTCAGGGGAGGGGGTCCCTGAAGAAAAGGCTTTGGACAGAGGAGTCCCAGCCTCCAAGAATGGATCCGTTTTAGGACCCCTATTGTGTTGACGGGGAGCAATCATGGGAAGATTGGCCTCCATGTAAATGTAGCGTGGTGGTGCATTTTAGAGCACAGCAGCTGGGCCCTTTGGCCGATTATACTCCTGCAGTCGGGCAATTGTGAAGAAACTATCAATTTGGGTTTATCTGCTATTCCCTCAGAATGCAGGATACAAAAACACAAAAATATTGCATTGGCAGTAATAACAGTGAAGCAACATCATGTCCTTCTTGGTACATATCAGACCTAAAATGTAGGTTTGTTCTATTATCAATAATATGAACATCTTGGCTAAGGGAGTGTTCACCCAGATTTCTCCATGATATACCTACATTTCCTTTAAAAATTTTTTTTTAATGTGTTTTTATTTGTGAGAGAGACACAGAGTGTGAGCAGGGGAAGAGGCAGAGAGAGAGGGAGACACGGAATCCGAAGCAGGCTCCAGGCTCTGAGCTGTCAGCACAGAGCCCAACGCGGGGCTCGAACTCACAAACTGTGAGATCATGACCTGAGCCAAAGTCGGAAGCTTAACCAACTGAGCCACCCAGGTGCTCCTATATTTCTTTTTATAATAATACTGTACTTTGTGGAGATATTTTGGGCTCTGTAGCACCCATCCTGTTTTTCAGTAACTTTCAACCAGTAAGCCGTACCTGCAGTCTTAGAAGTTGTGAGGGCAAATCTTTTTTTTTTTTTCATCTACTGAGTTTTCTGTCACAAATTCCCTGACGACACATTATGGTATGACAGCAAAAAATGGTAAACAAAATACAAAAAAAACAAAAACAAAGAAACGAAACCAAAATGAAGGCACTGGGCTTCTGATGTCATGTGTACAGAAAAGTTTAACATAGAGCTGAGACTGAGACCCTTAGAAAGGCCGGTGTGCAAGGCTGGCTCTTGACAAATACCTGGGTAGTTGGATTGGTCAGGAGGATTCCTACCATTTAAGTAGTTAACAGTCCCTAAGCTCTTTGTGCAAAGTGATTTATCCTGAATATCTCTTTTCCTTCCGAGAATCTCTAATTTTGGTACATGCCAGGCAGAGAATGCCTAAGTAACCGGCCTCCAAAAAAACCCTAGGGCACAGAGTCTCTGATGGTGACACTTCACATGTGTTACCACAATTCAGTGCCAAAGGAATTCGGTACACTGTGATTCCACAGGGAGAGAACTTTTGGAAGCTTGCACCCAATTTCCTCCTCCGGACTTCATCCCATGTACCTTCTCCTTTTGCTCATTTTATTTTGTATCCTTTCAGTTAACAGATCAGTTGTTGGGTACTCCTAGGGAATGAAAGAACATGGAACAGCTTTAGGAACCCCCAATGCACAAAACTGAAACAGCATGGACCTAATTAAGTACCTAACATCCGAAGAAGGTGTGGTCCACAAAATCAATCGTGGGAATCTGTCTCTAGTAAATAGAGTTTGCTGAGGAAAGCCCCTTTAATCAACTATAATGAATAATCACTATCATATCTATGTAACAGCATCCAAACCTGGTCTTCACCTTTACTGGTTCCACAGCCAGAGGGTCCACATTGCTGTTATGTTCTTCCTTCACGCATACCTTTTCAAAAGGAAATGTTTTGTTTTTTAATGCCTCCACAATGCATTTATACCAATGTTGTTTGTAGCTCCAGGATTTGCCTTCTCCCTGTTATGAATTTATACTTAAAGCACAGCATGCGTTAACTACAATTGTTAAAATTCATCCAATTCTTTGTATATGCAAAACCACCAGAGAATTCTTTGGTTTTGCAACTGGCTTCCAGAGACCATACCTTAATTTTGATCTTATACGCCAGATGACAATACAGAACATTCAGAGCAGCTTAACTGCAAGGGATAATTATTTGGTACTTTCCCAAATTCCATTGTAATTTACTGCTTTGGTACTATTCCATGAAAAACTGAAACATAACTTAAATGGAAGAATATGGGGGGGATGAAAAATGCGAAAATGCTATAAAATGTTTCTTGCCAAGAAAAACCACTATGAAAAAGGATCCCTTTTCACATTATCTATGTATGTAGATACATACCTTCCCACAAACACACTCACAAAGATTTACGTGTGATTATGCTATGAAGGCTACAATCTATGATTTCTCAAAGCCCGTATATTTCTCCTCTCGTCACAGATATCTGCCATAATCTTAATGGCTTCAAGTTAATATATGAATATAGCAAAATTCAAGTTCCTACAGACGTGCACTTATTCCTATTAAAAAATCAGTGATATCATCAATGTGGTGCTCATCTTCTTGGTATTTTAATCTCATAATGTTAACTTCTGATTTTATGATTTACAAATCAGAGATGTACAACCTATATTCTGACATATACTCCTTTCCAAGAACCATGCTTTAGTGCTGCCAGTAGGGAAAAGCATGTATCAATTTCCCCTCAAAAATACATTTGATCAGGGGTGCCTGGGTGGCTCAGTCGGTTAAGCGTCCGACTTCAGCTCAGGTCATGATCTCACAGTTCGTGAGTTCGAGCCCCGCGTCGGGCTCTGTGCTGACAGCTCAGAGCCTGGAGCCTGCTTCACATTCTGTGTCTCCCTCTCTCTCTGCCCCTTCCCTGCTCATGCTGTGTCTCTCTCTGTCTCAAAACTAAATAAACATTAAAAAAATAAAAAAAAAACATTTGATCAAATTATCAAATTCCCACAAATGTGTGTGTGTGTGGGGTATTCCTTTCATGAGCATGGGGGAGAAAGAGGGCATAGACCCCACATGAAATTTTGATTTAAAAAAATTGTTACAGTAATTAGAAGGCAACATTTTGAGTTGGATGGAAATGCAGAGTTATAAATCAACAATAAACTCAAGGTCAGTTAAGAAAATTGTTATTGGTAATTAATTGTGACATTTTCAAAGTGTTACAGTAAATTCTTGCCTTAACATTGATAGATAAAAGCAGCTGTGTGAAATGTAGTTAAGTCCTTGCAAACAAAACTTTCTCAGTCTGTAGTGTCAGAAAAATGACAAAAGACAGTTCAACATAACTGTATACAATGCTTGGAAAAGTACACAGGGCCCCAGATAAGAACCCAACTTGAGAACAGAGGCTGTGGGAGGAGAGGAGCCATTTATAGTAGAGGAGTAACATTAACGTTGTGAATTGTAATATCCAGAGGTTTTCTACAGTTCAACAAATGTACTGCTTTGTACTGAAATTTACTTTGCAGGTTTCCTCCTCTGGGTACAATTTTCATATGTTGTTTATTTAACATACAGGTGGAGAGCACACCTACAAGGGCTAGTCAATATTAAGGCTGTGCAGACTTTTTTTTTTTTGTAAAGTTTTTATTTAAATTCCAGTTAGTTAACATACAGTGTATTAGTTTCAGGTGTACAATATAGTGCTTCAGAAATTCCACATATCACCCGATGCTCATCACAAGTGCACTCCTTAATCACCATCAACTATTTAAACCATCCCCCCACCCACCTCCCTTCTGATAACCATCAGTTTGTTCTCTATAGTTAAGAGTGTTTCTTGGTTTGCCTCTCCTTTGCCCTTTGCTGGTTTCTTGTTTCTTCGATTCCGCATAGGAGTGTAATTACATATTTGTCTTTGACTTATTTCACTTAGCAATATACCCTTTAGATCCATCTACATCATTGCCAATGTCAAGATTTCATTCTTTTCTATGGCTGAGTAATATTCCATCGTATATATATACACATACCACATCTTCCTTACCCAGTTATCAACTTATGAATACTTGGGTTCTTTCCGTATTTTGGCTATTGTAAACAATGCTGCTATAAACATCGGAGTGCATGTATCCCTTTAAATTAGTGTTTTCGTATTCTTTGGGTAAATTCCTAATAGTGCAATTGTTGGACCATAGGGCAGTTCTATTTTTAATTTTCTGAGGTACCTCCATACTGTTTTTAACAGTGGCTGCACCAGTTTGCATTCTTGTCAACAGTGCAGGAGGGTTCCCCTTTCTCCACATCCTTGCCAACACCTGTTGTTTTTGTTCTTGAGTTTAGCCATGCTGACAGGTGTGAGGTGATAGCGCATTGTAATTTTGATTTGCATTTCTCTGAGAAGAGACGTTGAGCATCTTTTCATGTGTCTGCTGGCCATCTAGATGTCTTTTTGGAGAAATGTCTAATCAGGTCTTCTGCCCATTTTGTAATTGGATTTTTGGGGGAGGGGGTGTTGAGTTTTACAATTTCTTCATATATTTTGGATAGTAACTCCTCACCGAATGCACCAGTTGCAAATATCCTATTCAGTAGGCTGCCTTTTAGTTTTGTGGTTTCCTTTGCCGTGCACCTTTTTCTTTTGATGTAGTTCCAATAGTTTATTTTTGCTTTTGTTTCTCTTACCTCAGGAGATCTATCTAGAAAAAAAAGTTGCTACAGCTGATATCAGAGAAATTACTGCCTATGCTTTCTTCAAGGACTTTTATGGTTTCAGGTCTCACACTTAGGTCTTTAATCTATTTTGGATTTATTTTTTTGTGTATGGGGTAACAATGCAGTCCAATTTCACTCTCTTGCATGTTACTGTCCAGTCTTCCCAACGCTATTTTTCCCATTGGATATTCTTTCCTGCTTTGTTGTAGATTAACTGACCATGTATTTGTGGGTTCATTTCTGGGTTTTCTATTCTGTCGTAGTGACCTATGTGTCTATTTTTGTGCCAGTACAATACTATTTTGTTTGTTACAGTTTTGTAATATAACTTGAAGTCCAGAATTATGACGCCTCCAGCTTTGAGGGCTACGTATATTTAGCAGCAAAGTCCCTGTCCTCATGCAGCTTACATTCTAGTGCATATGAATTCTGGCATGCACACCATTATGCTTGTGTTAAAGGCCAGACCAAACTCTATTCCTAAGTACTATCTAAGTGCTTCTGAACAAAGACGTATCACACCACTTAAGGGTTCTCCACTGTGTGATCTGGTGAAAACCGAGACAGGTTCAATTATTGCTTCAATACCAACTAAACCAAACAAGTATTTTCTCTCTTATGAGACTCGATGATGGTAAGAATTCAGGGTTTCACACAACGTCATTTTGGAGAACTTCTTTCCACACACAATTCCTTCATGTTCTTACCACTCTTGTTACCTTCATAAACCGTACTGCCACCATGAGTTTTGCGATGATGTGAAAGTTTGGATCGCCAACGGAAGCTCTGACCACAGGTCTCACACTTGTAAGGGGTCTCCCCTGTGTGAACTCTCTGATGAGACTGTAGCTGTGAAGAGTGGCGGAAGACCTTGCCGCACACATCACATTTGTACGGTTTCTCCTCACTGTGGACACTCTGATGAACCTTAAGACTCGAGGCCTGACTGAAGTGCTTCCCACACTCCCCACACTTGTAGGGTTTCTCTCCTGTGTGGACCCTCTGATGCATGTCCAGATTCAAGCTCCACTTGAAGCCCTTCCCACACTCCTCACACTTGTACGGCTTTTCTCCAGTGTGCACTTTTTGGTGGGCTTGCAGGTGTGAACTGCGACCAAAGCTCTTCCCGCACTCCGCACACTTGAAAGGTTTCTCTCCGCTGTGGATTCTCTGGTGTGCCAGAAGATTCGCGGCCTGCCTGAATACTTTCCCACACTCCTCACAATTAAATGGTTTCTCTCCAGTGTGGATTCTGCAGTGAATTTTGAGATCTGCTCTACGATTGAATCCCTTCCCACACTCTTCACATTTGTGTGGCTTCTCTCCGGTGTGGATCAGCTGGTGAATCTGAAGTCGGGAACTCTGATTGAAGCCCTGCCCGCATTCCTCACACTTGTAAGGTTTCTCCACGCTGTGCGTCTTCAGATGGGACTGCAGATACGCTCTCTGACTGAAGTCCTTCCCACATACTTCACATTTATAGGGTCTCTCTCCCGTGTGTACCACCAGATGAACCTGGTAACGGGTTTTCGTCCCGAAGTTCTTTCCACACTCGTTGCATCTGTATGGTTTCTCTCCTGTGTGGACTCTCTGATGTGCCTGAAGATTTGAACTCATAGTGAAGCCTTTACCACACACTTTGCATACATATGGTTTCTCACCAGTATGGATTCTCTGATGGGCCCGAAAATGAGAAGGCTGAATGAAGCCCTTCCCACACTCCTCACATTTATAAGGTTTCTCTCGCGTGTGGCCCTTCTGATGGATGTGAAGATTTGTGCTACAGAAGAAACACTTCCCGCACTCCTCACATTTGTACAGTTTTTCTCCCGTGTGGACCATACAATGACTATTAAGTGACGATCTACGACGAAAATTCTTACCGCATTTATCACATTTGAAGGGCTTCTCCCCGGTGTGGATTCGCTGATGTTCCTGAAGATGGGAAGCATGAATGAAGGCCCTTCCACATTGGTCACAACGATAAGGTTTCTCCTCCATGTGCAATTTATAATGAACATTAAGTGCTGACCTACGACAGAAGCCGTTCCCACACTGCTCACATTTGAATGGCTTCTCTACGGTGTGGACTTTCTGATGAGTTTGCAGGCATGAGCTCTGACTGAATTCCTTCCCACACTCATCACACTTATAGCGTTTCTCTCCCAGGTGAACTCTCTGATGAATATGAAGTGCTGAACTGTAACAGAAGCTTTTTCCACACTCACGACATGTGTGAGACTTCACTCCTGAGTGTGCTTGTTGATGAAGATCAAAGTTGGAGACATCACTGAAATATTTCTTAAATTCACTGCACTGATCAGGTTTCTGACCTGTGTGAGTTTCAGACAGTCCGGCCCCAACCTGTCCAGGTGAATCACCTTGTTTGGGGAACTGAGAACTCTTTATCATGGAGCCTTCACACTGGGTTAAGTCACTTGCAATCTGTTGCCAGATCTGCCAGCAGGAAAGCTCTTTGTGTGGTTCTGTTTCTAAAACAGTCTTCATTTTATTTTGGATCTTTCCTCCTGTAAAGACAGAGAATGCAGAGATGTGGACAACTGAAGGCTTTGTTCAGTATTTTCAAGATTTCGCATTTAGGAGAGACCGTAAGACTTTACTGAACCCAGAGAATGTCCAGTCGGTCTTTTCCACCATGTATCACAGTCTCTAATTTGCAAGTGTAGGGAACACCGGAGGGGGGCTAGTGGGCTCCTAATCACTAAGCCCATATTCCCTCCCCCCTCCCCCCATCAACCCTCAGTTTGTTCTCTGTATTTAAGAGTCTCTTATGGTTTGCCTCTATGGCCATTTCTATTGAATTTGAAAGTCAGTGTAGAATATTGAATAGAAAATCATGTAGTTAATAAGTTATGTAGTTAGAAAAGTTATATAGATAATATCAATCAATTAGAACTTCAAGAAAAGCAGTAACATAACCAAATTTTGGATTTATTATATGTCCTAATACCAAATACCTTGAAATATTTATATTTCTGTATTCAAAGTATTCCTGGAAATTCTGCACATGTTCACCTAACCTTATCTTTCTGTGTTGACAGACATTAAATGGATTGGCTACTATTACAAACTTTTGACCACCTCTAATAACTTAAGTTCAGAAATGTGTTTTCTAAAACATTTACCCTATTCATAGTCCCAAGTCTCTGTATTTACATAAAGATTATCTAAACATTTGAAGATTATTTTTTCAATAAACTTTTCAAAAAGTACTTTTCTTAAAACTCAACAATAAGGAAAAAGAACCTGATTAAAAAATGGACCAAAGACCTTCTTAACATCGAAGGGGATCGGGGCGCCTGGGTGGCTCAGTTGGTTAAGCGTCTGACTTTGGCTCAGGTCATGATCTCATGGCTCGTGGGTTCGAGGCCTGCATCAGGCTCTGTGCTGATGGCTCAGAGCTTGGAGCCTGCTTCAGATTCTGTGTGTGTCTCTCTCTCTGCCCCTCCCCCGCTCATGCTCTCTCTCTCTCTCAGAAATAAACATTAAAAAAAAAAAAAAAAACATTGAAGAGGATCTACAGATGGCAATAAGTGTATGACAAGATGCTCCCCATGTTATTTTATGCAAATCCAAACACCAAGATACCATTACACATGTATTAGGATGGCCAAAATCTAGAACACCAACACCACCAGTGCTGGCCATGACGTGGAGCACCAGGAACTCATTCATCGCTGGTAGGAATACAAAATAGTATAGACACTTTGGAAGACAGTTTGGTGGTTTCTTACAAAACTAAACATACCCTTACCATACTCTCCCACTACTGCACAGTTTGCTATTAACCAAAGGGAGCTGAAAATGTACGCCCACACAGAAATCTATACACAGACAAAACCTGGACAAGGTTTATTCACAAGGACCAAACTTTGTTTTTTGTTTTTTTTTTTAAAGATTTCAGGAGTTTATTTATTTATTTATTTAGTGTTTTTATTTATTTTTGAAGGAGAGAGAGAGACAGAGCACGAGCGGGGAGGAGCAGAGAGAGAGGGAGACACAGAATTCGAAGCAGGCTCCAGACTCCGAGCTGTCAGCACAGAGCTCGACGCGGGGCTTGAACTCACAAACCGTGAGATCGTGACCTAAGCAGAAGCCGGACGCTGAACCAACTGAGCCACCCAGGTGCCCCAAGGACCAAACTTTGAATGAACCAAGATGTCCTTCAGTAGGCGGACAGATAAAAATTCACTGTGGTACATACACACAATGGAATATTATTTGGTGCTAAAAAGAAATGAGCTACTAATCCATGAAAAGATATGGAGGAAATGTAAATGCGTATTACTAAGTGAAAAAAGCCAAACTGAAAAGTATGAGTCCAACTATATGACATTATTGAAAAGGTAAAAGTATGGAGACAGTAAAAAGATCAATGGTGGCTAAGGGTTAGAGGGGAGGGATGAACGGGCAGAGGACAGAGGATTTTTTAGGGCAGTGTAACTACTCTATATAATACTATAAAGATGGATATGTGGCTTTATCCATTTGTCCAAGTCTATATAATGTATGATACCATGAGTAAACCCTAATGTATACTATAGACTCAGTGACAATGATGTGTCAATATAGGTTCATCAATTGTATCTGGTGGGGATACTGATCATGTAAGAGGTGAGTGTGTGGGGGTAGGGGATATATGGGATATCTCTGTCTCTTTCGCTCAATTTTGCTGCGAACCTAAAACTGCTCTAGAAAGATAGTCTTTGAAAACACTGCTGAAGAAATGTTTAAAAGGGAAATTCACTCGCCTCCCCGTATGAATAGTCAATTAAAAGCTGTCCCCGTTTCGATCCACTAGACGTGTGGGAAACAGCCTCTACAGAGCCCTGCTTTGGGTCACTTTATTGGAAAGTTACTTCAGCGTCCAGGTGACCTGGAATATCTAGAATGACTTGCAGGTCTGGGAGCAAATACCTAATGGCACACTGACTAAAACGTAGCATAAAGCAGACAGCAGAACTTTATCTTCTACGGGCAAGTTTCCTTCGTGAGGACAAAAGGGAAATAAAGTTGAACAGAAAACATACATGGTTCTAAAACCTGATGGTAATTCAGAGGTCTAGAAAAAAAAGTAAAAACAATAGAGACAGAGCCTGGGAAAAGGAAAAGATGAGGTTATGGTGTAACCTCTGAAAACCAGCCCAACTGTGGGAGTCTGGTCTTGCCAGGAACACTTCCTGGACAGACACATGGATGATTCCTCATGACCTGTAGGTCTCTGCTCAAAGTCAGTCCAGCAACAAGCCACTTTACGGCCCAGCGTAAAATAATCAGCCCTGTCCGCCCCCAGTTCACCTCCGGCAACTCCCATCCTTCCTTATGTTCCATGCACCCCTCTCACCATGTGACTTGCTAGGTCATCTGTCGGGCACCATATGTCTTTCCCACCACAATGCAGCACCAAGGAGGGAAGCACGTTATACCTTGTACGGTGAACACATTTTACACTTTCTGACTTTATAACCAATGTCCAGAACTCTGCCTGGAGTGTGGCAAGTACTCCACAAGTGCATGTTAAATGAAATAAATGAATCCTGGTTCAACTATTCTGGTGAGAGTTGAAGCCACATCCTAGAAAGAAAATATCTTTTCCAGGTAAGTTATTTGATACAGGAAAGGGAAAGAATATTGCAGTTTTGCTGGGAAGCTGAAAAGCTGCACAGGGGACATCGAGAGACGGGGGTACCTCAACCAGGATGCTAACAAAAACAATAAAAGGTGGCAAGCGTCTCTAGGGTGAAAAGAAAGGAAGGCCTATTGCTGGTTCCTTCTGAAGCTTTAGGACTATCTCTGTGATAATAGGATGTGGAAGAACTGTGGATGTATGGATGTGTGGATAACATAACCCACCACAACAGTTTTTCAAACTCAAAAACTTTCGAGACTCTAGTAAGCTGGAAAGATTTAAAAGCTTGTAATAAGCTCTCAGAAAAAAGAACCAGGACAGAAACTCTCAGAGCATCACTGCCAACAGGACAGGTGTCATTATGTGAGATGCCTGTGAAAGTCACATATAAATCTACAACATGCAAAATGTTCTGGTTACAATGAAAGATGTGTTTCTTACTATGGCTCATGCTCAAAAAGACTTGGAAACTTTGCTTCCACAAGTTACCCAGTCCCTAATTAAATTGTTCAAATGGAAAGATAAGTTACTAGAATCTTGGGAAAACGCTAATAGGTGAGTATGTACTTTTTGGTGAGTAATTCCGTTTATGGTTATATTTAACAAACTGACCCCTAAAAGGAGGAGTTGTGTGAGGGGAACAGGGAGTCTCTCTGAGGATGTTGACAATTTTAAGCAGGAAATTTCCTGATTCTTTCTACGTCAGAATGTTCACTAGTTGAAGGGCACCTGGGTAGCTCAGTTGGTTGAATGTCCGACTTTTGATTTTGGCTCAGGTCATGATCCCAGGGTCACGGGATCGAGCCCCGTGTCTAGCTCTGTGCTAAGCATGGAGCCTATGTAAGATTCTCTCTCTCTCCTCTCTGCCCCTCTCCCCTACTTGCTCTCTCTCGGTCTAAAATTAAAAAAAACAAGTTCTAATTAAAACACAATGAATGTTTACTAATTGAAAAGCACCAAATCTTCATTTAAAAAATCAAGGAAATGGGGCGCCTGGGTGGCTCAGTCGGTTGGGCATCCGGCTTCGGCTCAGGTCATGATCTCGCGGTCTGTGGGTTCGAGCCCTGCGTCGGGCTCTATGCTGACAGCTCAGAGCCTGGAGCCTGTTTCAGATTCTATGTCTCCCTCTTCCTCTGACCCTTCCCTGTTCATGCTCTCTCTCTCTCTCTCTGTCTCAAAAATAAATAAATATTAAAAAAAAAAATTAAAAAAAGAATAAAAAATCAAGGAAAAATTGTATGAAATCTATATTCTTTCACATTTGCTTAATGGCTAACTTTGTAGAAAATAAAAAGCATGATCTAGTTTTGAACCAGATGCAGGCAGCATTCGGGTATGTGTCTCCTATCGCTCTCACCTTAAATCTTCCCCTCCGAGGACAGGGAAGGGGAAACCTGGAGGCAGTAACGTGGGTGGGTGCTTTGAAAGAGGCAAATGGGCTGCAGATGGCAACTCTTCAAAAGGAAGGCAGCTTGCAACCTGGCTGATACTGCCTGATACAGTAGAAGAAACATAGAAGAAGAAAGAGGAAACATATCTTTCTTCCTTCTGTTGGGGGATCTGAGAACAGGACATCAGAATCCTCATTCCAGGGGCGCCTGGGTGGCTCAGTCGGTTAAGCGTCCGACTCTTGATTTCGGCTCAGATCTCGATCTCATGGTTCATGAGTGTGAGCCCTGCATCAGGCTCTGTGCTGACAGTGCGGGGCCTTCTTGGGATTCTGTCTCCCTCTCTCTGCCCCTCCCTGGCTTGCTCTCTGTCTCAAAATAAATAAAAATAAATTTAAACACAAAAACAAAACCAAAAAAAGAGACGTTTAACCGACTGAGCCACCCAGGTGCCCCAAGCATCTGGCTCTTGATTTCAGCTCACGTCGTTATCTCATAGTCATGAGATCAAGCCCTGCATCAGGCTCAGCACTGGGTGTGGCGCCTGCATGAGATTCTCTCCATCCTCCCGCCCCTCTCCCCAGGACACACATGCTCTCAAAAAAAAAAAGAAAAAAAATTGTCATTCCAAAAGTATTCTTCCCAGAAATGAAAATGCTCCCCTGAGGCGCCTGGGGGGCTCAGTCAGTTAAGCTTCTGACTTCTGCTCAGGTCATGATCTCACTGTCTGTCAGTTTGGGCCCCGTGTCAGGCTCTGTGCTGACAGCCGAGAACCTGGAGCCTGCTTCGGATTCTGTGTCTCCCCCTTTCTCTGTTCCTCCCTTGCTCATACTCTGTCTCTCTCTCAAAAATAAACAAACATTAAAAAAAAATTAAAAAAGAAAAAAAAAAAAGAAAATGCTCCCCAACAGAAGGTTCCAAGAAAGCCACAGAGCACAGAGACAAAGCATGTTACTCAGTATGACCACAAGCACAATGCTTACCAGTTGCCCTGGGACACGGGTCAAGTGCACATACCCAAACACACTTTCATGCCAAGGGCACCCAAGAAAGTAACAAACAGAAAGAAACTGGATAGGCATTCATCAGAAAACAAACAATGTTCTGCAACATCCTTCCTTCGCTCTGGTTTGCACACGACCTATAGCTATCTCCAGGACCCATGGACACGTGGAGGTCTCCTTTCCATTAGCACATTCACGAAGCCAATACATGTTTCCAGAACACCTGCCACATACCAGACGATTCTAGGCACTGAGAATAGAGCAATGAACGAAAGAGGCAAAATCCCTCGCCGGGGTGGGGGGGGAGGGGATCAAACTCCAGCGGGGACAGAGAGGAGATGAACAAGCAAACAAAAACGTATGAGGCACAACCTAAGGCAGAACAAGAAAAGTAAAGAGGGTGATGTTTTACTTAAGTTGGTCAGAGAAGGCCGTTCCTGTGACATTAAAACTGAGCAGACACAGAAAGGGAGGAAGGAAGGAGGGAGGGAAGGAGTGAAGGGACAAAAGGATTTCAGGCAAAAAAATATGTCAGAGAGAGCCACAGAGAGTAAGGAAGGGCTCTGAGGCAGAAGTATGTGTAGTAGGCAGATTAATTGGCTCCGGAAGAATCCACGTCCTGATTTTTGGAGCCTAAAATACGTTAAGTATATGGCAAAGAGGAATTAAGGCTGCAGATGGAAATGAAGGCTGCTAATCAGCTGACCTTAAAATGGAAGACTATCTTCTATTGCCCAGCTGGACTCAAGGCAATCAAGAGGATCCTTCACAGTGCAAGAAAGCTACGGAAGAAGGGCGGAGGAAGGCAATGTGACCACAAGAGAACGGGCAGGGAGAAGCAGGGTGTGGCGGTGAAGACGAAAGAAAGGGGCCGTAAGTTCAAAAACGGGGGGCAACCTCTAGAAGCTGAAAAAGCCAAGACACAGATCCTCCCCTAGAGCCTCCAGAAAGAAATGCAACCGTGCAGACACCGCGACTGTGGCCTGGTTAAGAACCATGCCACACTTCTGACCCAGAGAAGCGTAATCAACCGTGTTGCTCTAGGCCATGAAGTGCGTGGCAGTTTGTTCCGGCAGCAGGCGCTAGAGCGTCCCTGGCAGGTCTGGGAGCCCCGAGGGGCATGGTGTGGGTGGGCGAGGCGGAGCGAGAGGAAGGGGACGGGCGAGGTATTCAGAGAGGAAGTGGGGGACTCAAGAAGCCACTTCGAGAGGTTTCAACTCCGGGAAAAATAAGCCCCAAAGGGTCTTGAGCAGAGGAACGGGGCTCTGACTTCCAGTTCCTACGGATCACACGGGCTGCTACGCGGAGAACAGACAAACAAGAGGAAGCGTGGAAACAGGCAAGCGGCTGAAAGGATTCAAGAAACAGTTTAGCAGTTTGGACCAGGTGACAGCAAAGGGGGCGGAAAGAAGCGAAGACACACAGGAGAACACCTACGAGGACTCCCACCTGCTTGGCTCTTACCTGATTTCTCTCGTCTGTGGCTTGCTAGCATCGTCCAAAGCGTTTTTACCTTCTCTAAGCGGAATGTATCATGTTTGAAGAGGCGGTGCTTTGTGAACATGCAAAGTCCGTATTTATAACGAACACATTACAGGCGCTTGGGTGGCTCAGGTGGTTAAGGATCTAACTTTGGCTCAGCGCATGATGTCATGGTTTGTGAGCTCGAACCCACTTCAGATCCCCTCTCTCCTTCTCTCCGCCCCTCGCCCACTCACGTGCTTGAGCACACATGCTCCCTCTCTCAAAACTAGAAAGACATTTAGAAATAAATAGAACGCACACACTAAAGGTACAATCGACTGAACATTTGGATTCCTGCACATACTGATCAATTAATCAAAACCAGCATTTTTCAAACATTTTTAAAAACGTGGCCCATATTGGGGCACCTGGGTGGCTCAGTCGGTTAAGCCTCCGACTTCGGCTCAGCCCATGATCTCGCGGTTTGTGGGTTTGAGCCCCGAGTCGGGCTCTGTGCCGACCGCTCAGAGCCTGGAGCCTGCTTTGGATTCTGTGTCTCCCTCTCTCTGACCCTCCCCTGCTCACACTCTGTGTCTCTCTCTCAAAAATAAACAAACACTAAAAAAAATAAAAAAAACCAAACAAACATGGCCCGTATTTCAAGACCCAGACATACATGCAGAAACGTGCATTACAAACACCTATTTCTAACCAATGTCTATTTTCACTAAATCTCCCACCAGGCTCCTACACCACTGACAAAATTGGCGGGAGATCTTGCTGCAATATATTCTGTTCTAATGAACTGAGATTTCCCACTTTATGTTATTACAAATTGTTAGTACACCATAAATACAAGGGACCATTTCAAGACCCCCAAAGCTTTGAACACACAAACACACAAAGCCAATCCAGGAAGCTGACACTGAGTCACAGAGCGCCTGTCCTCACCCAGAGAGAGCAGGTTCCGGAAGTTCTCCAGCATCACGTCTCCATACAGCTTCTTCTGGGCGGGGTCAAGCAGCCCCAGCTCCTCCTCCGTGAAGACCACAGCCACGTCCTTGAACGTCACTGCCTCCTACAACACCAAGCACACATAACCTCAATCTCGCACCCAATGGCCACTGGGAGCGGGGCAGCACGGAAAAGCTGGAGAGGATGGTGGGACGTAGTTCCAGAGTGTGAGGGGCTCAAGTCCATCTGTAGGCTTCCAGGCGCTTCTCCTTCTACCCTGCCAATGCCACGGTGAGTTTCATCAGCCTCACCAAAATGTGTGGCAATGACAACGTCCTTGTGTTTTTGTGTCCTCGTGGAGTCTACTTACAACGTCCTTGTGTTTTTGTGTCCTCGTGGAGTCTACTTACAAGTAACCGCCAAAAACTCTAAACACGCATCCTGGACAACACACGTTTTACTTCGCGACGCGTGGTGCTGACTGCCCCAGAAGCATTCAGCAATTTAGTTCAAACGTTTGACAACACCCACCTTCCTCCTCTCACACACGCACGAACCCTATCACTTTGCTTTCACATGTGCCACTAACGAGCTTTTGCTAACCTTGTGGGACAGCTCCGTGGTTCTCCCATGTAATGTTCGGCATCATGTTCCGGAACCAGCAGGCCTCTGTGCGATTCCCAAGGGCCTGTGCCTTACTAGCTGTGTGACTTTGGACAAGTCTGTCCATGTGCTTGAGTTTCTTCTCCGTATGTGGTCCTTCTGTGACAGAGCTCCTTCAAGGATTAAACCAGGGAATATCCCTAGCACTTGGAACAGTGCATGGCACAGAATAAGTGCCTAACAGACCTTTGTTATTATTCATATTATTTCTTCACGTTGCCATTATCAACAACTATCTCATCAGGGCACCCGGGTGGTTCAGCTGGTTAGCGTCCAATCTTGATTTTGGCTCAGGTCATGATCTCAGATCTCACGGTTGTGAACTCGAGCCCCAGGGTGGGGTCCGCACCAGGCGTGGAGCCTGCTTGGGATTCTCTCTCTCCCTCTGCCCTTCCCCCACCTGCATACACTTGCTCCCAAGCTCTCTAAAAAAATAAAAAATAAAAATATTTCCTCTCAGGGTGACTGGGTGGCTCATTGGTTAAGTGTCCAACTCTTCATTTCAGCTCAGGTCATGATCTCATGGTTAGAGAGTTCAAGCCCCACATCAGGCTCTGTGCTGGCAGTGCAGAACCCACTTGGGATTCTCTCTCTTCTTCTCTCTCTGCCCCTCCCCCACTTGCTCTGGCTCTCTAAAATAAATAAATTAAAAAAATATTTCATCTCATTTTGTGGCTGTTATCCCAGAGAACAGAAAACTATACTTAACGATACCGATTAAACAGTATTTAATTTTACGTATTTTTCTCATTACAACGTATCCTGCAAAGAACATCATTTTACATAGACCTTGTTTCCCTGACCACTTGAAAATGATCGCAAAGGAAAATTAAAACGTCAAAAATGAGCACGTTTAAAATTGTGATCATATGATGGCAGATTTTCTTCCCCCTCTTTTTCCTACACCGCTAATCTTTCAAAAGAATACAACAGCCCTGGGGTGCCTGGGTGGCTCAGTCGGTTAAGCGTCCGACTTTGGCTCAGGTCACGATCTCGCGGTCCGTGAGTTCGAGCCCTGCATCGGGCTCTGTGCTGACAGCTCAGAGCCTGGAGCCTGCTTCAGATTCTGTGTCTCCCTCTCTCTTTGACCCTCTCCCGTTCATGCTCTGTCTCTCTCTGTCTCAAAAATAAATAAACGTTAAAAAAAAAATTAAAAAAAAAAAAAAGAAGAATACAACAGTCCTGGGTCTCCAAATGACAGCCAAGAGCAGGCTATACATTTTTCCATGGTTTTGCTAATCTGGTTTACAAGAACAACTTGTATTATTATTGCCACTTATTTGACTGTAAATTAACATAACTCCCTTGGAGATGTTTATTTGTGTTTCTCATTTTTCACATGCTTACTCTCATCCTTGTTTGTATTTCACTGGATTTTTGCCCTTTACCATATGCATAAGATTCCTCTTATGGGCTCTGCCTTTTTATTTTGGCATCCCGCAAGTATTTTTGCCTCAGGTTGTTGCTCCTGGTAATTCCGTATCAGGTATCTCTGGCCACAGAGAAATTTAAAGATTTTACATTTAAAATTTAAATTTTATAAATGACTGTGCTAACTGCTATCAACGTGCCTGCAGTGCTGAGCAGGTCAGTGTGGCGGGGTGACTCTGAGAAGGGGGTCAGGGAGCAGGCCAGCTGTGGAAATCATCTCTCGAGGGGTGCCTGGGTGGCTCGGTTGGTTAAACGTCTGATTCTTGGTTTCAGCTCAGGTCACGATCTCATGGTTTGTGGGTTCAAGCCCTGCACTGGACTCTGTGTTGACAGCATGGAGCCTGCTTTTATTCTCTCTCTCTCTCTCTCTCTCTCTCTCTCTCTCTCTCCTCTCCACCCCTGCTCACGCTCTCTCTCAAAAATAAAAAAATAAAAAACAGTAAAATCCCTAAACCACATACATGTCTTTGAACAGGAAGTAAAGATAAAAAGTACATCGATTCAATGGGGACAGGATGCAACTGTGAAAAACGAACATTACAAAACATTAAAGGAAAAACATCAGAATTAAAATTAGATGTATATCACGAATACAAATTCAGTTATGGATATTGACAAGGATAAGAGAGGGAGAAAATAAAAATAGCTCACTTGTCAGAAAGGAAGTAATGAATTGGAAGAATTGCTCATTTCTAGTAATTTTTCTACTCCGTAAGAAAAATAATAATAAAACAAAAACTAAAAATACATGCAAAGTAAATTCAAAAGGGACAAGGGAAGACCCTGGCACAAAACAGGTCCTCCAACGCCTGGAGCTCTGCTCGAGTCATCCCCAGAAAAAGGTGTGACCAACTGAATAATGAGATGGAATTTGGAAAGTGAGAAAGGCAAGCCCTACTCACCTTGAACATGGTCACGGGTCCTCCTACTTCTGGCAGTGTGCAGAGCACAGAGTTGCACAGATCCTAGGAAGGCAGAACCGCACCTGGTGGGGGGCCTAGGGAGGCGGAAAAAAGACATTAAAGGTAGCCCGGGATGTCACTCCCCTCCCGTCCCGGGATGATTACTGGAAATCCGAACATGAGTGTTCACAGCACCATTATTCCTGATAACCCTCCAACCGGAAACCACCGAAATGTTGACCTATGACTTATGCACAAATAAACAAATTGTGACAAATCTGTACAGTGGAATGTTTTTCAGATGCTTTTACTGTAATTAAAAGGAATGAAGTTAAGGATCACGCCGCAACATGGATGAACCTGGTAAACGCTGCTGAAAGTCAAAGAAGCCAGTCACAAAAGGCCAGATATTTTATGATTCCATTTCTAGAAAATGTCCAGAAGAGGCAAATCTAAGGAGAAAGAAAGCAGGTTGGTGGTCACCTGGGTATTAGGGGAGAAAATGGAGGTGAACTGAAAATGGGCCTGAGGAATCCAACTGGGGGAATGAACATGTTCTAAACTGAATTACAGCAATGGCTGCACCACTCAACGAAGTTACTAAAAATCACTGATTTGTGCAACTAAAATGGGCAGATTCTATGATATGTACAATACACATCAAGTTGATATTAATAAATGTTTGTTCATCTACGTGTCATTTAAATCACAAAACTAACTGACAGATTCTGAGTGCATCTTGATAAAGGTATTTATATTTGAGTGAATAAGCAGGGAACATGGGGAAGCCTGGCCTCACAGCAGAATGCCAACCAGTAAGTGTATCTCCCCATAAACTTTACTCATTTTGATTTAAAAAATAGTAACTTTAGGGAAGTCTGGCTGGTTCAGTCGGTAAAGCGTGGGACTCTAGATCTGGGGGTTGTGAGTTCCAGCCCCACGCTGGGTATAGAGATTACTTAAAAAATACAATCTTTAAAAAAATATAATAAATAAAAATTAGTGACTTCGCAGTGGAGAAACCTAATAGAAATCACCTTAGCTTAGGTAAGAACGTTGAGTTCACCGATATACGGACAGACCGACGTCCTTTGGCTCCTGTTATGCTACAATGTCAAGGACGCCTCAATGTTCTACGGGATCCCTGCTAATGACGCATTACTGAACCTAAACACGTAGTAAGTACATCTGATAAACCCCAAATGAAGAACTTTCTCCAAACTAACTTGCCTCTACACTCTTCAAAAGCATCAAGAACAGGGGCACCTGGCTCAGTCGATGGCACGTGTGACTCTTGCTCTCCGGGTTGTGAGTTCGGGCCCCACGTTGGGTGTAGAGCTTACGTGAAAAACAAAAAGTAAAAAAAAAAAAAAAAAAAAAAAAGAAGCACCATCAACAAAAAAGACAAAGATTATGGAATGCATTCCACATTAAAGAACATCAAGTTTATGATAAAAGTTTTGTACAATGTCTATCAACAAATATACAGTTTAAGGTAGTACATAAAATTGGACTTTGAAATGAGATGGGGGAGGGGAGACTGGTTATAAGGCGTTTACATGAAACACAGAACAAAATTAAATAGAAGACTGCAGAGTACAAACCAGGATGTTATATGTTATCTAGCATTATTTAATAAGTAACAACACCATTAACTACTATTCGTAATTACTTACTAAACATCTAACATCTGATAGATAACTCTATCATATAGTATAACATCCAATATTACCAAGCACGGGATGTTAAAATTCTATAATCAGCCTCCCCTGAATCCTTTTTACCAAGATACCTGATTACCCATATGTGGGGCTTCCTTCCTTCAGAAAGCTAAAAGAAGCTGTCATTGAATTGCAGGTATATTCCTGGTGTTTCGTGGCTGACGGAGCCACAAGACAGACAGAATGTAAACAACTGGGGAATTTGTGTAAAGAGTATTTGAGGGGGCACCTAGATGGCTCAATCAGGTAAGCATCTGGCTCTTGGTCTCAGCTCAGGTAGTGACTTCAAGGTTCGTGGGATTGAGCCCTGCATCAGGCTCTGCACAAGATAGCAAGGAGCCTGCTTGGGATTTTCTCTCTCTCCCTCTCTCTCTGCCCCTCTTCAACTCGCTCTCTCTCAAAACACATAAATTAGAAAAAAGAAAACAACTTAAAAAAAAAGTATATGAGAACTCCTTACACTATTTTTGCAACTTTTCAATGGAAAAATTTTTAATTTTAAATTATGCAAAAATAAAGTCTTATACTGTCAGGAAACACTCACAGGAACAACAATAATAACGGGGATAATAAAGACAATCGTGAAATTAAATGGAAATTTATTTTTCTTGGCAATGTTTAAAAATTGGCCATAGCTCTGTGGGACCTAGCTGGCTTAACTCTTGATCATATGAGCCCCACAATGGGTGTAGAGGTTACTTAAAAATCGTAAAAAAAAAAAAAAAGGGTGGCTCAGTCGGTTAAGCCTCTGACTTCAGCTCAGGTCAGGAAGTCACAGTTCATGAACTCGAGCCCAGCGTCAGGCTCTGTGCTGTCAGTTCAGAGCCTGAAGCTTGCTTTGGATTCTGTCTCCCTCTCTGCCCCACCCCTGCTTGTGCTCTGTCTCTCTCTCTCTCTCTCTCTCTCAAAAATAAATAAACATTAAAAAAAATTTTTTTTAAATCGTAAACAAAATTTCCATAGTTAAAATACATCAGAGGCTAAACACAGAAAAATATGATCAATGTGCAAAATGTTCATAAACAAACATACAAATATACACAAACAACCACCAAACAGAAATGCATTAAAAGTTTCACAGTTATTATCTTTACATCCTCGATTACCGGGTAATTAAAAAAATTTTTTCCAGCGCGCCTGGGTGGCTCAGTCGGTTAAGTGTCCAACTTCGGCCCAGGTCATGATCTCGTGGTTCCCGAGTTCAAACCCTGCGTAGGGCTCTGTGCTGACAGCTTGGAGCCTGGAGCCTGCTTAGGATTGTGTCTCCCTCTCTGTCTCTCCCGCACTCACACTCTGTCTCTCTCAAAAAGTAAACATTTAAAAAATTTCTTAAAAAATAAAATAATTTTTCCCTCATATTTCTGTATTTTTTGATTGTTCCATAATGATACAGTTCTTTAAGGAGGCACCTGGGTGGCTCAGTCGGTTAGGTGTCCGACTCTTAGTTTCAGCTCAGGTCATGTCTCACGGTTTCATGGGTCCGGGCCCCTATATTGGGCTATGTGCTGGCACTGCTCAGCCTACTTGGGATTCTCTCTTTCTGCCCCTCCCCCACTCACAATGCCTCTGTCTCTCTCAAAATACATAAACTTCAAAAAAAAGAATAAAGCATATTACTAGTAAGAATAAAATAGTTGACAATGTTTTTAAAAACTCAGAAAAGTCAAAGCCCGTTAGCCTTGCTTTTAAGGTCCTCCAGACCCAAGTACCAACTACCCCAGGGTCTGGTGCCTGCTGGTTCCTACAGCTGCAGAACATGCTCAAGAGATTAGCAACCTGAGCTCTGGACTCAGGCTGCCTTCATTCCAACCCCAGTTCAGCCTCTTACTAGGTGGGGACTGTGGGCAAATCACTTATGCTCCCTGGGTCTCAATCTCATTTTATTGACCAGGAAAAAAAAAAAAAAAGGCAGAATTTCTTCGCATAGCTGTGGTATAGCCCAATATATTTATTTGTATAAAACCGCCATGGTTGAGGTTGGCAATTAAGGATTAATTATTACTAATACCCATGCCCAATTACACAACCTATACATTATCTAATTGACGTGACTATCGTTGTAAAAGAAAAATGCCCAGGGGCCCCTGGGTGGCTCAGTCCGTTAAGCGTCTGTCTCCTGATTTCTGCTCAGGTCATGATCTCAGGTAGGGAGAATAAGCAACCCCCTTCCTTTTCCCAGGCCAGGACAGGCTCTGTGCTGACAGCAGAGGGCCTGCTTGGGATTCTCTCTCTCTCTCCCCCTCCCCAACTCACCCACACACGCTTTCTCTCAAAATAAATAAACATAAGAAAGAAAGAAAGAAAGAAAGAAAGAAAGAAAGAAAGAAAGAAAGAAAGAAAGAGAGAAAGAGAGAAAGAAAGAAAGAGAGAGAAAGAGAGAAAGAGAGAAAGAGAGAGAGAGAGAGAAAGAAAGAAAGAAAGAAAGAAAGAAAGAAAGAAAGAAAGAAAAAGAAAGAAAGAAAGAAGCCAAATCCCACTCACGTGGAACTTTGCTGTCAGTAGCCAGGGGAGTCACTCTTTCCACCTCTGTGCAGCCCTTTCTGAGAAATCAGGCTGGGGAAGAAAAAAAATAATGTCATGAAATGCCATGATCATGTCACTGTCCTCAGTAACAGTGCAATCTAGGCGCCCCGCCTGGGGTGACTCAGCTGGTTGGTTGTGCAAGAGACTCTTGATTTCGCCCCAGGTCGTGATCCCAGGGAAACCAGAAACCACCTCAGGTGATGACAACTGCCCTGACAAGACCTGCCGCAGACCCAGACCACCCAGAACTTCTGAGCTAGACCCCCAACTTGTGCCTGCACAGAGTGGCTTCTGGACTGACCTACAATTACCTTTACCTCATTATAATCCTAAAATTTCTGCCCAAGGAGGAGCCTCAGCCTCATGTACATAACACACAACATATAGGCATGTTTCCTTAGGGCGCATGCTCATCCCTATGCCTGCCTCTACCTACCATGACAAGCCTTCCCTATCTAAATATCCATCCTAACCCTAAACAAAAGGAACCCATCCACCCTCTTTTGGGGATTCCCGGCTGCGGAAGCTATTCCCCTGTGATTTCCTTCTTTGCTTGCAAATCAAAGTTTTCTTTATGCAACAACTCAATCTGGTAAGGTTTCTGAGTCACCAAGGTGGGAACTCAACCTTAGTTCCATTACTACCGGCACCTTCTGAAAAGAGAGATTAGAAGGGGCCCAGGATGGGGCGCCCGAGTGGCTCAGTCAGTTGAGCGTCTAGCTTCGGCTCAGGTCATGATCTCACAGTTTGTAGGTTTGAGCCCCACATTAGGCTCTGTCCTGATGGCTTAGAGCCTGGAGCCTGCTTCGAATTCTGTGTCTCCCTCTCTCTGCCCCTCCCCCACTCATGCTCTCTCTCCCAAAAATAAATAAAAACATTAAAAAAAATTTTTTTTTTAAAAGAAGGGGCCCAGGATGATCCAGCAACCTGATCCAGCAGGAATCAGAGAAGAGCAAAGATCACCGCAGTTGGATATGTGACCCTAACCTGGGGGACCCTAACCCTAGCTGGCGAGCGGGGGCGGGGTGGGGAGGAGGGGGCAAGAGCATCTGGCTTTGGGGAGGTCCCAAACAGACCCCACTTGGTCCCTCGCTGCTGACAAAATCCGAAGGCAGAGAATCTAGTCCAGGGGAATAAGAAAAGAATTTATCTCAGTAAGGCGAACGCCAAAAGACTGCAGACTAACGGCTCCAAGACTGTCTTCAAAGTGCCTGAAAATACGTCCAAGTTTATGTAAGCAAAAGGTGGGGTGAAGGCGGGCGGGTACTGCAGGTGGGCAGCGAAGGTCAAACGGATTACTATCTTGGGGTCAATCACAAACGGGGTCTTGCTGGCGCAGGGCAGCCCTTACGGCTTGAGGGGTTAGTTTAGGTTCGCACCAGGGGCTGCTTTGCCCCCAAGGCTGTGCCACCTGCGCCAAGAGACAAGCTGGAAAGAAGCCAGCCAGAAAGTTTGAGGTCAAAATGGAGGCAGCTGAAGTCCTCTTTCACCACCTCTTACAATCCTGGAACACCAGGAAGCACAGGCACGCGTGGGTGTAGGGAGGCGGACGGGGCGAGCTGAGACAAGCAGAAACTCAAGCCAGGCGATAGGTGACCCCACCCCACGCCCCACCCCGGGCCTCGGGACCCACCACGAACGCAGAGACTCCCCCAGAGACGCACACCACTGCCTTCCCCCCCGCTAATACCTGCGTGCTCCGCTCAGGCTTTTTTCCCCCCTAAGTCGCCCTGTCGCTGCAGGTTCCAAGCTCAGATTCAGGAAGTTTGGAAGCGCTGGGAGAGGCGGAACTGACGCACCGCTTCCATAGAAAATTCAGGAGCAACCTCCCACTCCCCCAGCGGAAGTGCCCGCGAGAACCTGGAGCTTCTGGACTACATCTCCCAGGATGCACCAGACCCGCCTTCCTGAGCGGAAGTGAGCGCGACTACACGGAGCGCGGGGACTACATCTCCCAGAATGCTAAAGGCAAAACGCTCTTAGGCTCGCGCTCCTAAACAAGTTGCGGCTGCTGGAAGCTCCTTGTCTACGCTTCCCCAAATGCCAGAATGGAAGGGGTCGCGCAGTCCCGACTTCCTAGGTGGTAATACGGGTTTCCTTGTTAAGAGTCTGCGTTACCTCTGCCTGAGTCCTCAGCGAAATTATTCCATGGACACGACTTCCGAATTCGAAATGCCTCCAGTTGTGACAGGAGTGTTGTTGGAAAGGGATTAGGTGAGGAGGTACAATCTTCAAGAAATTAACGGGGAATGATTGCTTAAGGGACACTAGACGACTGAGAGGGGGAGGATGTTTAATGTAATCTGACGATATGAGGCCAAAACAGAGTTCAAAGAATGGGTGAGGGAGAATTATGCGGGAGGGGCGGCGAGAAGCGAGGAAGTTACCCGCTTCTACTCCAGACACACCACAGACTTGGGAGGAATTTAGGGCCCAAGTGGAAGCTTGTCCTCATGGAAAAGCACGCTTCCCTTATTTAAACTGTATATTAAAATTATTATCCCGGGGTGCCTGGGGGGCTCAGCAGGTTGAGCATGTGATTCTTGATTTGGGCTCGGGTCATGATCTCAGGGTGGTGGGATCCGGCCCCACATTGGCCTCTGCGCTGATCAGGGAGCCTGCTTGGGATTCTCTCCTTTTGCCCCTCCCGTGTGTGTGTGTGTGTGTGTGTGTGTGTGTGTGTGTGTGTGTGTGTGTGCGCGCGCGTGCGCTCTCTCGCTCACTCTCTCTCTAAAATAAAATTTTTTTAAAAATTATTATCCCTACTTTGGAGGTGAACATGTCAAGCTTCTGTGAAGTTACAAAATTGTCCAGTATCTCAAAGCAAGGGTAATAGCTGCAGAACTTGATATTGGACTTATTCTGACACCCAAAGCCCATGATTTAAAGGCAAATCACGGAGGAGGATTCTGTAGGTGGGAGAGCATATTTTAGTATTAAGAGTTTTTTCCTTTATACTTTCTGATAAAAATGTTTTATATTTTATAGTTATTTTATTGCATATAGTTAATTTTAAGAGATGTATGTTACTAAAAACTAAACATAGTATGAAGCAAAATAAGAAAAATGCACCTAGAATCCTTCCTCCTGAAGATAAAAATTGTCTCCCCATAAACATATATCAATATATATCTATATCTATCCATATCTAGCTAGCTAGCTATCAACATATATATTTAATTTTTAAAATGAAGTCTCGGGGCGCCTGGGTGGCTCAGTCGGTTAAGCGGCCGACTTCAGCTCAGGTCACGATCTCGCGGTCCGTGAGTTCGAGCCCCGCGTCGGGCTCTGGGCTGATGGCTCAGAGCCTGGAGCCTGTTTTGGATTCTGTGTCTCCCTCTCTCTCTGCCCCTCCCCCATTCATGCTCTGTCTCTCTCTGTCTCAAAAATAAAAAAAGTTAAAAAAAATAAAATAAAATGAAGTCTCAGGGTGCATGGGTGGTTCAGTTGGTTGAGTGTCTCACTCTTGATTTTGGCTCAGGTCATGATCTCACCGTGGTGAGATCAAGCCCTTTGTCAGGGTCTGTGCTGGGTGTGGAGCCTACTTAAGATTCTCTTTCTCCTTCTGCCCCTCTGACCACCCCCCACAAACACACAATCTCTCTTTCTCTCTAAAAAAAAAAGTAATTGAAAAATAAAATGAAGTCTCACGTTCTATATCCATATAAGCTGATCATTTTGTAATATCAGTTTTGAAAGTCTAGGGGCGCTTGGGTGGCTCAGTTGGTTAAGCATCCGACTTCAGCTCAGGTCACGATCTCGCCGTCTGTGAGTTTGAGCCCTGCGTCCGGCTCTGTGCTGACAGCTCGGAGCCTGGAACCTGCTTCGGATTCTGTGTCTCCCTCTCTCTCTGCCCCTCCCCTGCTCATGCTCTGTCTCTCTCTGTCTCAAAAATAAATAGAAACATTTAAAAAAATTTTGCAAAAAGTCTAACTCCTTCCAAATGATGGCTGTAGAATGTTACACTGGATGGACTGAGAACTAAAAACGAAACGGCCCGACATCTGGAAGCTGGTGTAGCCCTCGAAGCTAGGCCATGTTAGTCTCCTTTGGGACATAAATGAATCACAGAACACCATCCTCAAATGAGCGTTCTCTGAGACCATGGTAAAGTGAGACGAAACAAGTCCCCTTCTTAATTTTGTCGAGGTGCACACAAAAACGAGGTCGCTGTGCCATCACACGATGCCAAGCATCCCTTTTTTGCTAGATGGGCGACTGCTACTTCTTTGTCACTTGGACCTTTATTCTTGTTCCAGGCTGCCTTCCCAAAAGGTAACACCTATTGAAATACTCACTCTTAGAATTCCTCCTGCTTTCCGACAGTAGTTCATCTCCAGGAACCCTGCTTCTTTAGGCCTCCCCTAAACCACCCGAACAAAGCTCAAATCCTAGAGTAGATTCTTTCTGACACCCTCTTTCTCTCGGGACGCTTCATGGTTTTCCCTGGTGGGTGTACTCCACTGCAACAAATAATAAGCCCAACGTGTCCAACTACTGGTGTGTTTCTGGATGAATTAAGCGTTTTGGCACATCCCCTGAGGAGTAGCAGGTTTGCTATTATATATGGTCCTTAGGCTTGCTTGCAACGCTGGATTTTGGCTGGTGTCGGGGGAACATGAATTTGGGAAGACTTACTCCGTCCATCACTGGTCAGAGCTGTTCACTGTGTCTCAACTGCACAAGGTTTCTTTTGAACATCTGCTTTCTCTGTTGAAGGTTTGAGTTTTGTCACATGCTAAGTAGATGGCATGCTAAGTAGAGGGCCTACATGACCAGCCCTCATTAAGAACCCTAGGTTCTCAGGGGCGCCTGGGTGGCTCAGTCGGTTAGGCGTCCGACTTCGGCTCAGGTCATGATTTCACGGCTCGTGGGTTCGAGCCCCGCGTCGGACTCTGTCATGACAGCTCAGAGCCGGGAGCCTACGTCAGCTTCTGTGACTCCCTCTCTCTCTGCCCCTCCTCCACTCACTCACACGGTCTGTCTCTCAAAAATGAATAAACATTAAAAAAAGAAAAAAAAAAGAACCCTAGGTTCTCAGGGGTGCCTGGGTAGCTCAGTGGGTTGAGCATCCAACTTTGGCTCAGGTCATGAGCTCAGTTTGTGAGTTCAAACCCCACATTGGGCTTGCTCCTGTCAGTGCAGAGTCCACTTCGGATCCTCTGTCCCCCTCTGTCCCTGTGCCTCCCCCACTCATGCTATCAAAAATGAATATTTTTTTTTAAAGAACCCCTTTTAAAACCCCTTTCTTTTGTAGTCCTATTGTAGACATTTCACACATGTATTCTTTCACTGAAATATAGTCCTAAATCCAACTATATTCTGTGTCCTCTCAGCAAGTCACAGAACCTGAAGGTGGTAGAAGGGACCCTCAAGCCACTATGCAAATTGAGATAGCATGGATCGCAGAATCTAGTATTCTGTGGAGATAGAGCCCAGAAAATTGATTATGAAAATGAATCTATTAGATACACTTTGTAAGTAAACCCCTCAGTCAATACACTTAAAATATCACCATGGCATCCACGGAGTGTGGAATGGCATCCAAAGCTTCTTTCTCCTTAGAGGCTCCAACGCTATAATGCTCTGTAAGATCCCTACCCATGCACATTTTTTCTTCAAAGCATTTTTCTTAACCTCCACAACATAACCACTTTACTATCTCCAGTATTTGCCTGCTCCCTGGCTTATGCCTCAAGATGAATCTTGTGCGTCAAAAACAAACATGGTTGACCATACTCATTAGTTTATCTGTGAATACAAATTGTGTCTTATTCCTTAGTTTTGATCTTATCTGCCATATGATAATGCAGAACAATCTTAGTAGGTGACCCAACTATAAGGGACTCCTAATCATCTTTCAAATTCTATTGTAAGTTGCCAGTTTGATCACATTGATGTTCACTGAGAAATAAAAACACACAGTGGAATTACAGAATGGAAAACGCCACCAAATACTCCTTGCCAAAAAATATCATTTAGAGTATCCATTTCTGTGTTATGTATGTATATAAACACATAATACACAGAATTATGAATTTATTACACTAGGAAGGCTATGGTCTGATTTCACAAAGCTTTTATTATGTTCTTCTCCTGCTATTACAGGTCTTTGACATTAATTTAATGGCCCCATGTTATTACGGGAATATATGAAATTTAAACAAATTCTTATTGAACACTTGTTATTTCCATTGTTAAAACTCTGTGACGTTATTGATGTGGTATTCATTTTTTCATTGTTTGAATCTCATAGTATGTTCCTATAGTATGATTTCCAGATCGAAGTTGCATGTTACACATTCTGAAATATACTGCTTTTCAAAAAAGTTTTTATTGTCACCAAGAAAAACATATAACTGTCATTTCTGCACCCTGTAATTAATGTATTTGATGCAGTCACCAAATCCCAAATTTTTCTAGTATTTATTTTCATGGGGATGAGGGGAAAATATGGGAAGCTGACAAATTAAATATCCTTCAAATTGGCATAAATTTCTACCACAGAAGTTTGATTAAAAAAAAATCCTACAACAATTAGAAGGCAATCATATCAAAGACTACATGGAAATGCAGAAATTTAAAACTCAATGACAAATTCAAAATTAAGAAAAATTTTTTATCACTACTATATAAATCTGATGTTTTTAGTGTTTCTTTGAGCCCTTGCCTTAACTTTGTTGAGAAAATTCAATTAAGATATGTGCAGTGGCCAGTTATTGTGAAGTTAAATTGTTTCAGTCTGCAATGTGAGAAAAATCACAAGAGTTCAACTGCTACTGTGTAAACCATGGGCTATGAGATCAAGACATGAAAAATAAGAATTCAACCTCAGAACACAGGCTGATAGCCAGAGCCAACCATAATAGGAAACTACCAAAATAGTGATGTGGAACACAGTACTCAGTGTATTTCTGCATTTCAACTATTCGTTCCTCAGAATTATTTATTAGTTTTTTGCTGGTTTCCTTTTCCAGATACAATTTGTAAAGACTGCACATTTTTTGCCTCTTTGGTTCATTTAAAATATTTTATCACTTTTTGCCATTTTAACAAACATGTATCTTGGTGTGGACATCCTTGGGCTGACTTTTTGGGTGGATCTCTGTGCCTCCTGGATCTGGTTATCTGTTTCCTTCCTCACATTAGGTGAGTTTTTAGCTATTATTTCTTCAGGTAAAATTTCTGCCCCCTTTTCTCTTCTTTTGGGGTCCCTTTAATGCAAATGTTATTATGCTATTATGCTTGACGGAGTCATTGAGTTCCCTATCCTCAATCTCCATGATTTTCTTCCTCTCATTTGTGTGGCTTACTTTCCATTACTCTGTCTTCCAGGACATTCATTCATTCCTGTTTCATCTCACCTTCTTCTTATCCCATCAAGTGCATTTTTAATTTATTGTGTTCATCTCTGCTTGGTTCTTTTTAATCTATTAAGGGTCTCAGTGATGTCCTCCACTCTTCTCAAACCCAGTGAGTATCTATGATCATTACTTTAAATTCTCTGTCTGGAATATTACTTATATCCATTTCGCTTAGGTCTCTTGCTGTGGTGTGGTCCTGTACTTTCATTTGGGAGATATTCCCATCTCATTTTGTCTCCATGTCTATTTCTGCATATTAGGAAAGTCAGCTGTGTCTCTTGCTCTCGAAGGTAATGCCCTTATGAAGAACAAGTCCTGTAGTGCCCCGCAGTGCATGGTCTCCTGTTTCCTGGGACCTGTCGCTTCAGGGGCAGGGTCTCCTATGTGTGTTGCCTGTGCCCCAGTGCTGTGTCCTGGGCTCTTTTTATTCAGTCTGGTCACCTGCAGAGGCTCTCTTTGCCTATTGTGGGCAGTGTTTGGTCCCAGCTGGGTAGAGCCCATTTTAATGATATGTGTTGGTCTGCTTGTGAAATGAGACCTGTTGAAGCTGCCACCTCTGGAACTGATACTCTGCAAAACACACGGGTCAGGAGACAAGGTAGGTTTGCTCTGGTCTTCACAGCGCCGGGACTGAAGCAGGTGTGATTGGGAAAGGCAGACCCACCAGAGCACAGGGGGGCAGGGGCTGGTGTAACCAAGTTAGGTAAGGAGTGTGGGTGCCGTGCTGGTTCCAGCAGGTACCCATGTGCTTATGCTGGGGGGGCCAGGGAGGGAAATGGTTCCCTCCTTTGTTCCCAAAGGAGTGTCCCCGTGATCCCTGCCTCTCCAGGCCACACTCAGTAAATTGCTGTCCCTGCTGTCTGCCCCTGGCATTTGCCAAACTTGATTCCTGGTTGTGTCTCCACCAGCTGTTCATCGTGCTCTCCCAGAGCCCAGCCCACAGACACTGGAAATCCAGGCTTTAAGTCCAGCTGGCTGCTAAGAACTCATGCCATTTGGCCCCTCTCGCTTTCAAAGCCAAGTGTTACAGGGATTCATCTTCCCCATGTGGGCTCCCCAGTGTGACAGTCTGTTTTTTGTCTTCTCTACACCACTGGTTCCTTCCCCTCCACAGACGGCCAGTCTGGCTCCCTCCCGAACTGCATCTTTGCCCTTCCTACCTTCTCTGATATGGCCTCTTCTCTACCTTTAGATGTTGACTTTGTTCTGCCAGTGTCGGGGTCAATTTCTGGGTTATTTATGCTGATGTGAGTGTTGTCTAGTTGCATCGATGAGAGGAGAGGAGCTTAGCGTCCTCCTACTCCACAATCTTCCCTAGTTCTCTCTTCCTTTTGATTCATTTAACAAATGTGTACTAAGTGCATACACAGAGTGCTATTCAATGCTGATTGTATAGACTCAGCAGCAAACAAACTCCCTGCCCTCATGAAGCTTCTATTTCAGGGGACATCGATTTTAACGTCCACCATTAGAATCTGATAAAGGCCTAAAGAAATTATTATATTTAGGCCTTTTTCTTGAGTGATAGCTACAACTGCCAAGGTTCTTGTACCTTGTACACTGCACCACTTATGTGACCTTGGGATCACCAGGACGCATTCAGCTACGGCTGAAACATTCACTTTAATGAAACAAATGTTTTCCCTATGAGACAGAATGAGATTTATCCTCAACGTGGATTCTGTGATGAATTTTAACATACGAACTGGAACTGAACTGCTTACTGCATATCTCACACTTGTAAGGTTTCTCCCCTGTGTGAACTCTCTGATGAGATTTTAGATGTCCAGATTGACTGAAGACCTTACCACACACATTACATTTGTACGGTTTCTCTCCAGTGTGGACTCTCTGATGAACTTTAAGATTTGAGGTCCTAGTGAAGTGCTTACCACATGTCCTACAGGTGTATGGGTTCTCTCCCAAATGGACACTCTGGTGCACATCAAGATCCAAGCTCGTCTTGTAGCCCTTCCCACATTCCTCACACTTGTATGGCTTTTCTCTGGTGTGGACTTTCTGATGAGCTTGCAGGCACGATTTCTGACCAAATCCCTTCCCACATTCTTCACATTTGAATGGTTTTTCTCCACTGTGGACTCGCTGATGTGTCAAAAGGGGTGAGACCCACCTGAAGCTCTTCCCACATTCCTTACAATTATAAGGTTTCTCCTCTGTGTGGAACCTCCGATGATAATAAAGATGTGTCCTAGAAAAGAAGCTCTTTCCACATTCTTCACATTTGTATGGTTTCTGTCCCATGTGGACCTTCTTATGGATACGAAGACGTGAACGCCAAGTGTAGGACTTCCCACACTCCTCACACTTGTATGGTTTTTCTCCCGTGTGGACCACACAATGACTATTAAGTGCTGATCTACGACGGAAGTTCTTACCACAGACATCACACTTGAATGGCTTCTCCCCGGTATGGACTCTCTGATGGTCCTGAAGATGGCAAGCATTAATGAAGGCCTTTCCACATCCCTCACACTTATAAAGTTTCTCTCCCGAGTGTAACCTGCAATGATTACTAAGTTCTGATCTACGACTGAAGCCTTTCCCACATTCCCCACATTTGAATGGCTTCCCTATGGTGTGGATTTTCTGATGAGTTTGCAGGCATGAGCTCTGACTGAATTCCTTACCGCACTCCTCACACCTATACCGTTTCTCTCCCAGGTGAACTCTCTGATGAATACGAAGCGCTGAGCTATAAAAGAAGCATTTCCCACACTCGCGACATGTGTGAGACTTCTCCCCTGAGTTTATGTGTTGAAGATCACAGTGGGAGGTATCACTAAAGATCTTTTTGCACTCATTTCCCAGGGAAGTCTTCTGGCCTGTGTGGGTGATAGACCGTGCTGCCTCAACGTGGCTGAGTGAATCCCATTGTCTGTGGAATTGAGAACTCTTTATCATGGAGTCGTGACACCAGGTTAAGTCATCCGCAATATGCTGCCAGATTTGCCAGCAGGAAAGTTCTTCATGTGGTTCCACTTTAGGAATAGTCTCCATCTTGTGTTGGATTTTGTCTCCTAAAAGACAAAGAATGCAGAGATGTGGGCAAATGAAGGCTTTGTTCGATGTCCTCAAGACTTAACAGTTAGGAAAGAGCATGAGAGTTTAATGAACCCAGGGAATATTCCCTACATCCTTCTAGTGTGTACCATGGTCTCTGGTTTAAATGCCTACAGAAACCAAGAGGTAATCCAGTAGGGTCCTATCCACTAAGCACCAATGAAACAAATTTAGAATCATGCTAAGCCTCACATGTAATGGACAAGTTAGAAATCAAAGAATTAACAAAAATGATAATGATACATATTAATTTTGTGATTTCCACTCAATTTCATAAATCGGTGTCAATTCTTAAATAGTAAAATATGCAGCAAATAAGTTATATAAACAACGAGGCCTGTCCTCAACATCAAAGAGACAGTTCTATGCCCCTGGAATGTCATGCCTGAAATGAGCGCAATAGGGACTTCGGTCACATTAGATTACTTTAACAGTATGATTTAGGGATGACACTGACCACACCAGAAAAACTAAGAACATGATGTTGGGCGGGGCTTTCAATCACCTGGTGGCATGGACCAAGAGACTGAGAATAACCATATGAAACCATTCAGTCTACACTGAATGGTCATGTGACAGAGCTCCAATAATTACTCTGGACACTGAGCATCACATGAGTTTCCCTAATTGCCAATATCCTGTGTATAACCGTACACTTTCATTTTGGAAAGTAACACAATAACACGTCCCTGATTCTATGGAGACAAGACAATGGAAACTGCGTATGGTACTTCTCTAAACTCTCTCTCCTATGCTTTTTCTCATGCCTTTCCTGCAATAAACTAAGCATAACAGCTTTCAGTGAATTCTACCAGCCCTTTTAGAAAATTATTCAATCTGAAGGCAATTTTGGGAACCCCTCAAACTTTTAGTCGGTGTCAAGTACAGGAGGTCTGTGTGAACTGTCCCTCGAAACCTTACAGTTGCTTAGACTCTTTGCAATCCTATATATCAAGCACCCGGAACTGATTTTATCTATATGTTCTAAGTATTCCCGCAAATTCTACACAATATGTGTAGCTCATCTTATTTTTGTGCTAATATATGTAGTAACTTAATTAAGATACCTGAAATTAAAAAGGGACAGGAAACTGCAGTTTTACTGTGAGGTCAGAAATTTGTACCCCACAGGAATACCCACAAGGAGTGTGGTGTTCCTAATGAAAGAACTGGAAGATGGCAAGAACCGCGAGGGGTGGAAAGGATACATAAAGGCTTATGTACCGGTTTCTTCTGAGGCTTCTGGACTGTCTCATACTAAAGAGAGTGTGGAAAATCTTTGGATGTAGAATATTGGGCTTTCACATGAGTTTTTCTGACTGAAAACTATAGCCTTTTAGTTGGCTGTAAAATAAATTTAAAATCATTCAATAAGCATTTAGAAAAAAAGGGACAGAAATCATCAGAGTATCATTATTCATAGGAATGGGGTGATTGCAAGAATTCTTATAAAGTCGTACACATAAATCTACACACAAATGAAATGTTTCTTTTGGATACACTGAAAGATGCATTTCCTAGTAGGGCTCGTGCTCTAAAAAGTTTGAAAACTTAGTTCAGGAACTCAGCAAGTCTATAATTAAACAAAGCGTTCAAATGGAAATTCCTAAGGGCAAAAACTTGGAAAAATATTAATAGGTGTGTATGCACCTCTTGGTACATGCTAGTTTATGGTTATATTTAATAAACTGTCCCTTTAAAATAGTTTTCTTTGGGGCATCAGGGTGACTCAGTCGGTTAAGCATCCGACTTCAGCTCAGGTCATGATCTCATGGTTCGTGGGTTCAAGCCCTGCATCAGGATCTGTGCCCTCAGCTCAGAGCCTAGAGCCTGCTTCAGCTTTTGTGTCTCCCTCTCTCTCTGCCCCTCCCCTGCTCACACTTTGTGTGTGTGTGTGTGTCTCTCTCTCAAAAATAAATAAACATTAAAATAGTTTTCTTTGGGCGGGGGATATAAGAAGTCTCTCCAAGGATGTGACAATTTTCAGTGGGCTGTTTCCTGATACTTTCCAGGTTATAATGTTCATCAACTGCAGATGAAACAATAGGCTTCATGATAAATGCATGGAAATCATGTGAAATGATTATTCTTTAATGGCTAAATTTGTAGAAAATAAAGGTGCAGAAATAGATACCTTAATTTTTGACCAAAACGATCAGGTATAGACAACATTCAGCTGTGTGACTGGGGTTACTTTCATCTCCTCCCCTTCTGGCACATGGAGAGGAAACTTGGCAACAGTGGGGTAGATGTAGGCTTTGTAAGATGCCAATGCGCTGTAGATGGGCAAACTGTGCAAAACAAAACCTTTCAAGCTGATTACTATCTTGAGAGATCAGGAAGTTGAGATTTTTTTTTTCTTCTCCACTTGTTGGGCAGCTATCTAGGAAAAGACATCAGAATCCTCATTTTTAAAAAAGATTTTCTTGGGGCGCCTGGGTGGCTCAGTCGGTTAAGCATACGATTCTTGGTTTTGGCTCAGGTCATGATCTCACAGTTCGGGAGTTTGAGCCCCGTGTTGGGCTCTGTGCTGACAGTGCAGAGCCTATTTGGGATTCTCTCTCTCTCTCCCTGTCTCTGCCCCTCCCCTGCTCATGCTGCCTCTGTCTCTTTAAAAATAAATAAACTTTTAAAATATTAAAAAAAAAAAAAGATGTTCTAGGGGTGCTTGGTTGGGTCAGTCAGTAAAGCACATGACTCTTGATCTTGGTGTTGTAAGTTCAAGCCCCATGTCGGGTGTAGAAATTACTTAAAAAAATATTTTTTTAAAAGAGAAGTATTTGGGGGGAAGAAGGAAGATGGCAATGGAATAAGAGTACCCATGAACTGTCCCATGAATACAAGTAGATAACTATGAGACATCCTAAATACCCCAGAAATCAACCTGAACAATGGCAGCACAAACTCTGTAACTAAAGGTAGAGAAGAAGCCGCAGAGAAGTCAGGAAGTGTGGGGCCACAGTTTGGGAGAGAAACGGATCATGGCTGCTGTGGTGAAGAGGGAGCTGTAGTTGTGGAGAAGGGGGTGAGACAGACGAGCACATGGGAGCGCACGGGGAAAATGAATCCCCACGGCAGTTGGCTTGGAAAGCAAGAGGGGCCAAATTTCATGAGTTCTTGCAACCAGTGGTGCTTAAAGCCTGGAGCTGTAAGTCAGCAGGCTTGGCTCGGGGACAGCCTGAAGTCTTTGGGGCTGCTCTGTAAGTGATGAATCACTAAATTCTATTCCTGAAATCATTATTACACTGTATGTTAACTAACCTGGATATAAATTAAAAGGAAGGAAAGCAGGACAAACAGCCCACGGACATAGAGCATGGAAACGGGAGATCTGAAGAGCACCTGGGGGGCACCTGAGTGGCTTAGTCGGTTAAGTGTCCGACTTCAGTTCAGGTCATGATCTCATGGTTTGGGGGTTCGAGCCCCACGTCGGGCTCTGTGCTGACAGCTCAGAGGTTGGAGCCTGCTTCGGATTCTGTGTCTCCCTCTCTTTGCCCCTCCCCTGCTCGTGCTCTGTCTGTCTGTCTCTGTCTCTCTCTCTCAAAAATGAATAAACATTAAAAATAAATAAATAAATGAAAGAAATAAAAAGCATACACATCAGTAAAGGAGAAGTCAAACTTTCACTATTTGCAGAAGCCATAATACCCTATATAGGAAACCTGAAAGATTCCACCAAAAAACTGCCAGAACTGATAAATGAATTCAGTGGAGTCACAGGACACAAATTCAATGTACAGAAATCTGTTGCGTTTCTACACACCAGTAATGAAGCAGCAGAAAAAGAAACTAAGGAATCAATCCCGTTTACACATGCACTAAAAATAATGAGATACGTAGGAATTATGCTAACCAAAGAAGTGAAAGACCTATACTCTGAAAACTATAAAACACTGATGAAAGAAACTGAAGACGACACAAAGAAATGGAAAGACATCCCATGCTCTGAGACTGAAAGAGCAAATAACTGTTAAAATGTCTGTACTACCCAAAGCAATCTACATATTTAACGCAATCCCTATCAAAAGACCTGTCAGAATGGCTAAAATCAAAAACACAGAAGACAGCAAGTGTTGGTGAGGAGTTGTGTACTGTTGGTGGGAATGCAAACTGGTTCAGCCACTGTGGAAACAGTATGGGGGCCCCTCAGAAAGTTAAAAACAGAGCTAACCTACCATCCAGCAATTGCACTACCAGCTATTCACCCAAAGAATATTAAAAAACTAATTCAAAGGGATACGTGCATGCATCCCTATGTTTATAGCAGTGTTATTAACAATAGCCAAATTACGGAAGCAGCCCAAGTGTCCATCAACCGATAAATGGATAAAGATGTGGTATATATACACAATGGAACATTATCTGGCTAGAAGAAAGAACGAAATCTTGCTATGGGCAATGACATGGATGGATCTAGAGGGTACAATACTAAGTAAAAGAAGTCAAAGAAAGACAAATACCATGTGATTTCACTCATCCGTGGAATTTAAGAAAGAAGACAAATGAACAAAGGGGGGAAAAAAAACAGAGACCAACCAAGAAACTACAGAGAAAAAACCGGTAGTTACCAGAAGGGAGATGTGTGGGGGGTGGGTGAAATGGCTGATGGCGATCAAGGAGTGCATCTGTTGTGATGAGCATGAGGTGATGTATGCAATTGCTGAATCACTATATTGTACACCTGAAACTGATGTAACATGGCACATTAACTGGAATTACAATAAAAACCTTTAAAAAAAGAAGTATTTCTTTCCAGAAATGACTATGCCCCCTATAAAAGGAAAGCCATAGGGAAAGCATGTTTGCCTGTATGGTCACAAGCACAGTGCTTAGAAGTTTCCTTGTGAAAACAGATGAACATAAGGGAAGGGAAGCAACAATAATATAAAAACAGGGAGGGGGACAAACCATCAGAGACTCTTACATACAGAGAACAAACTGAGGGTTGCTGGCGGGGTGTTGGGTGGGGGGGATGGGCTAAATGGGTGAGGGGCATTAAGGAGGACATTTGTTGGGATGAGCACTGAGTGTTCAAAGTAAGTGATGAATCACTAAATTCTATTCCTGAAATCATTATTATGCTGTATGTTAACTAACTTGGATATAAATTAAAAATACATAAAAAGTAAATAAATATTTTAAACATCAAAAAAGAAATTTCCTTGTGATACAAGTCAAGGGTACATAAAGAATCAAACTTAAGTGTGATTACATCTAAATAAATAGAAACTGGATAGCCGGCCATTTGAGGACAAGACATGTTCTGCAGTATCTTCAATTCACTCTGGTTTATGGATCACTTATTAGTGGTTTCCATGAGTCATGGAGTGACTGGGTGAAAAGGAAGCCTATGCACTGGTTTCTTAGAGAAGGTCTGGATGTTTCTTTGGGCTGTTTCGTTGAAAATGGCGTGGAAAAACTTTGGACATAGATAAATTGGTCTTCAGCAGTTTTTTCCAAATTGCAAATGAAAGACCTTTTAGTGCACTGTAAAATAAATTTAAAAGCCTGTAATAAGCGTTCAGAAAAATAAACTATCCTGCATCACCACAAGCAAGAAATACAGTCCATTTCTCCTATCCATTAAGTCATTCACTAAGTCAATAAATATTTACAGGTATCTGCCATATCCCAGGACTAGTCTAGGCACTGAGGACACATCAATTATCAAATCAATCAAAATTCTCCTCCTGAAGATTATATCCACTGGAGAGAGGGGGGTAAGAGGCAAAGACATATGAGACACAATATAAGGCAGGAAGAGTAAAGACAGCATTGTATTTTAAACAGAATGGTCAGAAGGCCTGTGTCATGGTAATAAAACCCTGCAGAGACCAGAAGGAAGAAGGGAAGAGCCGGCAGGAAGTTTTGGGGAAAGACTGTTCCAGGCAGAGCAAAGAAGTAAAGGACCCTGAGGGAGAAGCTTCTGTAACAGACTTAATAATGTTTCCTGAAAGATGTCCGTGTCCCATCCCCAGAACCCGTGAACTTTTGTTATGTTGTGTTAACTGGGTTGCAGATGCGATGCAGGCTGCTGATCAGCTGATCAGAAAAAGAGGAAGATCGTCCTGGATTATCCGGGAGGAATGTAATCAGAAGGGTCCTGAAAGGCAGCAGACACAAGAGGCAGAAGACGGGCAGAGGGAGAGTACCCAAGAACGGTCAGGGAGATGCAGTGTCGCTGGTTTCGAAGACGGAGCGGGGAGAATGAGAGTCGAGAACTGGGCAGGCCGCACATGCTGGTAGCCCGAGGGAAAAATCTCTCCCCTCGAGCATCCAAAGAGGAACACGGCTCCGTAGGCACCTTGCTATTATCCCAGTGAGATGTGTCAAAGTTCACACCTCAAGAACAAACACACCTTAAAATTTTGTCGTTTAGTCTACTACACTCCTAGTAATTTGGAAAGTCAGCAATAAGCAAAGTACAGTATACTTGGCAGGTCCGCGTAACAGCAGGGAGGGCGATATGGGTGGAGAAATGGAGCGAGAGGAGCACCTGGTCGGCTCCATCGATAAGAGCATGTGGCTCTTGATCTCGGTTGTGAGTTTAAGCCCCATGTTGGGTGTAGAGACAACTTAAAAATAAAAAAAAACTTGAGGTGCCTGGGTGGCTCAGTCGGTTAAGTGTCTGACTTTGGCTCAGGTCATGATCTCACAGCTTGTGGGTTTGAGCCCCGCGTTGGGCTCTGTGCTGACAGCTCACAGCCTGGAGCCTGTTTCAGATTCTGTGTCTCCCTTTCTCTCTGCCCCTCCCCTGCTCGTGCTCTGTCTCTCTCTCTCTCTCTCTCTCTCTCTCTCTCTCTCTCAAAAATAAACATTAAAAAAATTAAAAAACAAATTTAAAAAAATTTTTTAAATCTTGAGAAAGAAAGAAAAACGGAAAGAGAACAGGAGATGTATTCAAAGGAGAGGGAGTGGGGATGCAGAGCAGACCAGAGAGAACTCTAAGAGCCACTTTAGGGGCACGTGGGTGGATTAGTCGGTTGAGCATCTGATGTCACTTCAGGTCATGATCTCACGGTTCGTGGGTTCATGCCCCGCATTGGGCTCTGTGTGGACAGCTCACAGCCTGGAGCCTGTTTTAGATTCTGTGTCTTCCTTTCTCTCTGCCCCTCTCCTGCTCGTGCTCTGTCCCTCTCTCTCTCAAAAGTAAATAAACGTTAAAAAAATTTAAAAATCTAAAAAATTTTTTAAAATCTTGAGAAAGAAAGAAAAATGGAGAGAGAACAGGAGATGTATTCAAAGGAGAGGGAGTGGGGATGCAGAACAGGCCAGGGAGGACTCTAAGAGCCACTTTAGGGGCACGTGGGTGGATTAGTCGGTTGAGCACCTGATGTCACTTCAGGTCATGATCTCACGGTTTGTGGGTTCGTGCCCCGCATCGGGCTCTGTGCGGACAGCTCGGAGCCTGGAGCCTGCTTCGGATTCTGTGTCTCCCTCTCTCTCTGCCCCTCCCCACCTCAAGCTCTGTCTTTCTCTCTCTCTCAAAAAAAAAAATAAACATTAAAAAAAATTTTTTTTAATTAAAAAAAAAAAAAAAAGAGCCACTTTAAGTGGTTTTAACTTTAAGGGGGAAAAAAGAAGCCATAATGGATTTTGAACAGAGGAATGGCAATCTCGTGTACACTTCCTAAGGATCACTTTGGCTGCTCCCGTGGATAACACATGTAGGATGGGAAGTGTGGAAGCAGGACAACCCATAAAAAGGCTGTTGTAATAATCCAGGAAAGAGGTTTGGCAGTTTAGAACAAGGCGATGGAAATGAGCATGGAAAAATGTGAAAGAGACGGGTGAGTTGCCTCCACGACTCACAGTTACTTGGATCTTACCCGAATTGCCTTTTCCTTGGGTTGCTAACTTCATCATCCAAAACTTTCCTTCCCTTACCAAGTGGACCATATCTCGTTCGAATGGTTGATGCCCTGCGAGCACACAAAGTCATACGTGTTGTAGGTAAAATTCACTGGAGAATTAGGTTCCCACTACATATTCTTCAAGCATTCAGAAGCAGTGTTTTTCAAACTTTCTTTTTTCATGACCCATTTGAAGAAATATCATTTGCCAAGTCTCCTACACATATGTTAGGAAATACTTACTCTTCTTCAATGTTTTGGAAGAGTGGGAAAAGCTTGCTAGTATCTCATTTGTTTATTTCATTAAAAGTTGATAATAGGGCTCCCTGTACTGGTTTTATAACTCATGATAGGGTCAGAAATACAAAAAGTAGAGCTGTATACCGTTCATTTAGTTCTTCAACAAAACAAAAACTTGCCCATTGATCAAAACAAAACAAAACAAAACAATGCTGTGTGTCCCAAATATATTAGGAAAGTCATATCCCCAAACTCAGAGAACCATTTCAAGGGCCCCAAAGCCTCAAAAACCCACGGATACAAAGCTACTCCTGGAGACTAACATTCAGTTACAGAGAGCTCATGTCCTCACCCACAGAGACCAGGTTCCCGAAGTTCTCCAGCATCACTTCTCGGTACAGCTTCCTCTGGGTGGGGTCCAGCAGCCCCAGCTCCTCCTCCGTGAAGACCACAGCCACGTCCTTGAACGTCACTGCCTCCTACAACACCAAGCACATATAACCTCAATCTTACAACCAACCTTCACTGTGAGGGACAGCGCCAAGATACTATCTTCTTATCTGTCACTTTTACTCAATGGAATGGCTAATGTTCTTGACCGTTGGTTTCCTGTGTGAACCTGAGCAGGTTTCCTGTATTTTACATATGTAAGTGGAAGATGCAATCAAGAACCTCCTTATACAACAGCTCTGAGGAGTAAATGCAGAGACAGAACTAAGTGCCTGGCAAATCCAGCAAGACTGGATATTTTAAACTAAAGTTATACCTTAGTTTATAGCTGGAAGCAAGCTAGATGCCCCTTAGGTGGTGAATGGATAAACTATGCACATCCATACCAGAATATAATTAAAAAAAATTTTTTTTAAATATTTATTCATTTTTGAGAGATAGAGGCAGAGAGAGGGGGAGACACAGAATCCAAAAAGGGCTCCAGGCTCCAAGCTGTCAGCACAGAGCCCGATGCAGGGCCTGAACCCATGAACCGTGAGATCGTGACCTGAGCCGAAGTCAGATGCTCAACCGACTGACTGAGCCACCCAGGTGCCCAACACCAGAATATAATTTAAGGGGGGAAAAAAACAACTATCAAGCCACAAAAAAAAGATATGTTTTTACCTTAAATTCATACTACTAAGTATAAGCAGCCAATCTGAAAGGTTATATACTGTACAATTCCAACCATATAACATTCTGGAAAAGGTACAACTGTGGAGACTGTAAAGAGATCAGTGGTTGCCAGGGGTTAGGGAAAGGGAGGGGTAAATAGGTGCAACACAGGATTTTTTAGAGCAGTGAAACTACTCTGTATGATACTATAATGGTGGGGCCATATCATTATAAAGTCCAAACCGACAGAAAGAACAACATCAAGAGTGAATCTTAATGTAATCTAGGGACTCTGGGTGATAATGATGCCCCAATACAGGTTCATCGACTGTAACAGTGCACCACTCTGGTGGGGGATGTTGACAATGGGAGGGATTGTGGGTGTGTGGAGGCAGGGGGTACACGGGCAATCTCTGTACTTTCTGCTGGATTTTACTGTCAATGCTCAACTGCCCTAAAAAAATAAAATCTATTATTGAAAAACACATATACAAACCTAAGGTTATATGTTATTTTGAAAAAACTCATCAATACGTGAAGGAATAAAAATAGACCAGGGGGTGCCTGGATGGCTCAGTTGGTTAAGTGCCTGACTCTTGGTTTTGGCTCAGGTCATGATCTTAACCATTCATGGGTTCAAGCCCTACATCGGGCTCTGCGCTGACAGTGCAGAACTTGCTTGGGATTCTCTCTCTCTCCCCCTTTCTCTGCCCCTCCCTCTCCTTCTCTCAAAATAATTAAATAATAACAATAAATAAAGATAATAAAAAGTTTCAAAAAAATTTTTTTAAGTTTCTTTTTTTTTTAATGTTTATTTTTTTTTTTGAGAGAGAGACAGCATGAACAGGGGAGGGGCAGAGAGAGAGGGAGACACAGACTCTGAAGCAGGCTCCAGGCTCTGAGCTGTCAGCACAGAGCCCAAGGCGGGGCTTGAACTCACAAACCATGAGATCATGACCCGAGCTGAAGTCGGATGCTTAACCGACAGAGCCACACAGGTGCCCCCCACCCAAAAAAATTTTTTTAAGTATACCAGTAAGTAATAAGAGACATGCAGGGTATGACTCAGACACAGGAAACACAGAATCTAGCTCCTCCTGTGTGAAAATCTCCAACAATATTTGCATAAAGCAGTGGTTAGAGCCTGTTGCACTCTGCTGTATTTGAATATCTGTCTACAAAATCCTAACACGGCACGTATCATGTGTACTCTTTCGTTACTGAGTTCTTAGTACGCTGAGGATAAAAAATAGGCAGCGTGTTCGGAGAATTGATTTTTTGGAGAAAAAGCTGCAGGCAGGAAAATGATCAATGCGGTGTGCCTTACAACAAACTCCTAAGCCACCTTAATGTCTAGGAGCAACTATAAATAAGGGCTGTTATATAATGCTAAATGAAAAAGACACAAGTCAACATTAGGTGTATATCATGAATGCGAATAAATCTATGAATGTGCACAAGAAAGAGTAGGGGGAAATAAAAATAGTTAATGTGTCAGCAGTGAAGCAAGCATTCCTACTAATTTGTCCACACTTGTTTTCAAAAAAAATGAATAATGGCAAAATAAAACAAATGCTAAAAAAAACCCCAAAAAACCAAAAACCAAAAACCAAAAACCAAACAGGTCATTTAGCCTGGTGCTCTCCTTGAGTCACCGAGGAAAAGACACAAATGTGTAACACTTTGAGGAGTGAAATGGAATTTTACCAGCAAGAAAGGGAAGCCATATGCACCTTGAATGTGGTCATTTTCTCTTGCTACTTCTGGAGATGTACAGATTCTGGGAATAGAGTCCTGCTGAGGCAGATCTGTGCCTGGTAGTGTCTGGAAAAGGCAGAAAAGGACATGAATGGGTGACCAGGGACGATGCTCACCCACATGAATGCTTATTGTGAATTACCCAGGAGCCCCTTCCTTGGGGTGGCTCCTGCCATACACAACTTGAAGAGCAGATCAGGGCACGGATACTCCATTCCTGCCCCCCACGCACATTCACTGTTGTGTGTTGACTTGGTGTGTTGACTTGTGCCGTCTTGTGGCTTCCAAGGTGGCAGCTGAGATTCTGATATGATGGAAATTGAGACAACATAATGCACCCAACAAGAATCATCTCTGGGGCAGAACACCTGGGTGGCTCAGTGGGTTAAGCGTCTGACTTTGGCTCAGGTCATGACCTCGCGGTTCATGGGTTCGAGCCCTGTGCTGGGCTCTGTGCTGACAGCTCAGAGTCTAGAGTTTGCTTTGGATTCTGTGTCTCCCTCTCTCTCTGCCTCTCTCCTGCTCATGCTCTATCCCTATTGTTCAAAAATAAATAAATGTTAAAAAAAAAAACACTTAAGAATCATCTCTGGGGCAATCGTATCTGGGTTCAAATTCTACCTCAGCTTCTCACTAGTTGTATCATCTTGGGTAATTTAATAACATCTCTTTCCCTCAATTTTGTCATCTGTACAAATGGGAGAATAATATTTCCAAATCCTAGAGCTGTTGAGAGCTGGAGAACACTTTGAATACACTCAGAGTTTCTTATTTTTGTAGCCAATATTAAAAAAGATGACATTCTGTAATGTGAAATTTCTCTTATAAATGTGATTTTCTACCAAAAGACACTGTATGATATCCGAATCTGACATTGACTATTCTGAGGTCACTCATAACCTTTGAAAAATCGGTTAACTCTGCTTCATTGTCTTCCCTAATATTGTGTTAGCTGAACAATAATTTTTAAATTGTTGTGGACAACTGTTTTCCCCCACAACATGGAAGCACCCAAATATATAAACCAATTAATAACAAACATAAAGGAATTCATTGATAATAATACAATAATGGTGGGGGACTTTAATACTCCCCTTCCATCAATGGACAAATCATTTAGGCAGAAAATCAACAAGGAAGCAATGGTTTTGAATGAAACACTGACCAGATGGACTTAACAGATAATCCAGTTAAAAAATGGTCAAAAGACATGAACAGACATTTTTCAAAAAAAGACCTATAGATGGCTAACAGACACATGAAAAGATTCTCAATGTCACTCATCATTAGGAAAAATACAAGTCAAAACTACAATGAGATACCACCTAACATCTGTCCGATGGCTAAAATGAACAACACAGGAAATAACGGGTGTTGGAGAGGATGCGGAGAAAGGGGAACCCTCTTACATGGTCGGTGGGACTGCAAACTGGTGCAGCCACTCTGGAAAACAGTATAAAGATTCCTCAAAAGTTAAAAATAGAACTATTGGGGTGCCCAGGTGGCTCAGTTGTTCAAGCGTCTGACTTCGGCTCAGGCTGTGATCTCATGGTTCTTGAGTTTGAGCCCCACATTCGGCCCTCTGTTGCCAGCAAAGAGCCTGCTTCAGATCCTCTGACTCCCTCTCTCTCTGCACTTCCCCCGCTTGTGCTTTCTCGCTCTCTCTCACTTTCTCAAAAATAAATAAACATGAAAAAATAGAACTGGGGTGACTAGATGGCTCAGTCAGTTAACCGTCCGACTTCAGCTCAAGTCACGATCTCACAGCTTGTGAATTTGAGCCCCATGTCAGGCTCTGTGATAACAGCTCAGAGCCTGGAGCCTGTTTCAGATTCTGTGTCTCCATCTCTCTCTGCCCCTCCTCTGCTCATGCTCGGTCTCTGTCTCTCTCTCAAAAATAAATAAACATTAAAAAAATTAAAGAAAAAAAAGAATTACCCTATGACCCAGCAATTGCACTACTAGGTATTTACTCCACCCCGATGTTTATAGCAGCATTATCAACAATAGCCGAAGTATAGAAAGAGCCCAAATGTACAAGAATGGATGAATGGATAAAGAAGATGTTCTCTCTCTCTCCCTCTCTCTCTATATATAATGGATATGTGTGTGTGTGTGTGTGTGTGTGTGTGTGTTGTGTGTGTATATATATATATATATATATATATATATATATATATATATATGATGGAATATTACTCAGCCATCAAAAAGAATGAAACCTTGCCATTTGCAATGACATGGGTAGAGCTAGAGTGTATTACGCTAAGTGAATTAAGCCACTCAGGGAAAGACAAATACCATATGATTTCACTCAGTGTGGAATTTAAGAAACAAAACAGATGAACGTAGGGGGGAAAAAGAGAGAGAGGCAAATTATAAAAGAGACTCTTAAGTGGAAAACAAACTGAGGGTTGCTGGAGGGGAGGTGAATGGCAGGATGTGTTAAGTGGGTGATGAGTATTAGGGAGGGCACTTTTCTTTAAAAAAATTTTTTTTAACATTTACTTATTATTGAGAGACAGAGACACAGAGCATGAGCAGGGGAGGGGCCGGGAGATGGAGAGACACAGAATCAGAAGCAGGCTCCAGGCTCCGAGCTGTCAGCACAGAGCCTGATGAGAGGGGCTCGAACCCACAAACTGCGAGATCATGACCTGAGCCGGAGTCAGATGCTTAACCGACGGAGCCACGCAGGCGCCCCAGGGAGGGCACTTTTTGTGATGAGCATTGGGTGTCGTATGTAAGTGATGAATCACTGAATTCTATTCCTGAAACTAATATTATACTGTATGTTAAGTAGCTGTAATTGAAATAAAAACTTGAATCAAACCATGAAATCTATCACACAAACTTCACAAGATGGACTTTCTCCAATACAGTGTGCTTCCACATCGTGAACAAAAACATCATGATCAAAATGAAGGAATCATTCCAGATTAAAGGAGTCAATTAAAGAGTGTTTCCCTCTCTCTCTCTCTCTGCCCCTCCCCAGCCTGCACTCTTGCTCTCAAAAAATATTTTAAAAATTAAAAAAAAAAACAACAGCACAAATTTAAATATGGACTGTGGGTTAGATAACAGCATATTAACAATGTCATTTTCTGATTTTGACCCTGTGAGTATAGAAGAGAATATCCTTGTTCATAGAAAATAGACACTGTTTAAAAGAAAAACAGCCCTAAAACGCGGTCACTTAGGCCAAGTGACCAAACTGGGGCTTAATGCCTAACCTAATTGCAGTTTCAGACTCCCCCAGAAACTCAGAAATTCTCCGATAAGCACCAGCTACAGTAATCTGTCACACAGACCCTCTCCATCCCCACAAGATGCCTAAGATCCCCTGCTCTTCTCTCTAAGGGAAAGTGACCGTGCCCAGAACAATCCTTTCTTTCCGCTTGCTAATAACTTCCTTGCCCCACCCTCCTTCCCATAAAAACCTTCCATTCTGTACAACTCCTGGGAGATCCCTCCTACTTGTTTTATGGGATGCCACCCAATTTATGAACCGCTTAATAAAGCCAATGAAGTCTTCACGTTTACTCAGTTGAATTTTTGCTAACAATACAAATATTTAGGGACGAAGAAGTATTTTCTACAGCATAATCCCAAATTCTTGAAAAAAAGAGATGCGTGAAATAAAAAAAAAAAAAGGGCAAGGACAGTTGACAGCTGGCAGCAGCTAGGTCTTGGTGTCTTCAACTCATCATAAGTAACTCCAAAAGTATCAGCAATTTTTAGACATAACCACAATGGTGCAGCGAGAAACACAATTTTTTTTTTTCGACAAAAACCAAGGAAAGAGAGGAGGCTCTGAAATGCCACAATTATGTCTCTGTCCCTGAGAAATCATGAGATATTCTGCCCTCCTCCAGACCCCCTACTTTCAGCCAGAAACGGTTTGGGAATGTTAACCTTAAAAATAAAACTGCCAGTGATTTTACTGGAATAGTAGAGAACTGCAATCCAGGACGAGCAGGATATGGCAAAACCACAGGCAAGTCCGCAGAACAAAGGGGAAACCCACTCTTTCACCGAGGAAAGGGAGAAACTGGGCAAGCTGTCATAAACAAAAAGCCCATTGGATTAACCGGGACTTGGAAATATGGTGGCTTTTCATTGGCTGAGTTTTGACAATCTTTCATTGGTTGGGCTGATGCGGCGCTGGGGGAGGAAAGCCATTCTGGTTCCCTCTAGGATAGCAACGAAGAGCTACGGTAGTTATCAGCCTGCAAGGTGGTCTCTTCCAATTGGGCCTCCCAACTGGGTCTCTTACAATTGACAAGAGCGACAGGGTGTGAGGGCTCTCCCTGCCAGCCTCGGACGCCATCCTAAAGGAGGTTTTCTCACTAATTTTCACAGGAGTAACTCTTCAGAAGCGGTTGGGGACTATGAAGCTTCCGATTGGGATCAAAGAGAAATGACAGGAGTCACTGCAGCTGAAGCTCTCACTCCATCCGATATTCATGGCTTTCAGGATACTGAGCACTTAAAAAAATTAAAGTCTAATACCAAGAGATCACCATTCACCACGTGGCAGGAACTGTCTTTAAGGCTTTACCTAACCCATCTTGTTTAATTCTCAAACCGCTGTATTATAAGCAAGGTAGAAAAGTCATCCCAATGTTACCAAAAAAAAAATAAAATAAAATAAAAATTGGACACAGATGTTAAGTCCCTCAATGTTCAACCGAGTGAAAAGGCGGAGCGAGGGAAAGGTGGGCTGCCCTGGGGTGGGGGGCAGGACCGTAGGCAGAGAGCTCGGGAACCCCCCCCCCCCCACCGGGCCATGCACAGCACAAGATCCCCAAACGCCAAGAGGGTCCCTGGGGAGGGAAACACCACTCCAGTCCTCAAACCACCGCTGTCTGACGCAGCTCTTTTCCCCAAATCAATGGCCGGTGGTACTGGCACCCAGGGAAGTTCAGAAGGGTCTCGAAACCAGAAACCACTCACCACAGCGACGGAAGAGCCTGTAGCAACTTGGCCACCCGAGCGGAAGTGCCTGAGACCGCCCCGCCCCAGGCTGCGGGAGGATCAACTACCCAGAATTCACGTTTCCAGACGGCCTTGGGGAAGCGTACGACTGTCTACGGGACTTCCGGACTACACTTCCCAGAAAGCCATTCCCACCCTCTTTGGCCGGAAGTGCTTGCGCCTCCTGAGAGATTCGGTAGCATAGTTCCCACAGTGGTCATGGGGGCGGAGTTCATACTGTCGACTTCGAGGGCAGTAGTAACGTGGGTTCCCACAGTGGGGGCAAGAATTAACCTCTCCGAAATCCGGCAGCAGAAAATATTCTAGGTTATTTAAGCTGCTGTTAGTTTTGTCTCTACTATAACACTAAACCTAGCTGTTATCCAAACATATATATATATATATATATATATATATATATATATATATATATATATATATATATGATATAGGAATATATAAATGATATATATCCCTAATATATCATTGGAAAGTTCAGTTCAGTTGCAGTGGTGAACTTCAGATACTCTGAAGAATGCACAAGGTGAAGGCTTAAGAAGCTGAGCGTTTGGAAATCTACACAGCAGAACTGTTGATAAAAATACTTTAAAACTGTACTGCAAAATTCATGGGCCCAAGACAGTTATGGTAATTTGACTGATTCTTTATTACTCTTCCAGATGAGTCTGAATCATGAGTGCCAGAATCCATGAGTCACCTCCATTCTGGCAGTACACTAATCGTGTGATGGCTTAAAATATTGTGCCACGGGGAAGCAAGCACCAAGGCACCTCCACACAACCGCATGGGCACCAGTCTTGGAAGTTTCCTGGGGTATCTGATAGACCACTCAAATGGGATAAAGACCAGAGACAACCCCAGAAGGAGAAACCAGATTGGACACACACAGGTTCAGATCCAGGCTCTAGACACCCTAATTGGATAACACTACCACTCATAACCAGACTCAGGCAGCAGAGGGCAACATGAAAAATTTGGGCACTGCATACTGTAGGCCCTCCTGAGGCACAGGGCCTGACCCCACCTACTTGGACCTAAGAGTGATACAGTCTCCTTTATTCTAACTGATGTTCTCACCTCTTTAAGCACACATAGTCTTATAAGCTGAACAGCCATGAGTATCTTTATTTATCTATGATGTCAGCCCTAGCCGGATATCAGCAAAACTGACCTTCAAAAAGATTGGGTCTATGACACAGAAATTCCGCTCCCAGGTATATACCCAAGAGAAATGAATCATATGCCCACAGTTGTACAAAAATGTTTATAGCAGCATTATTGATAATAACCAAATTGTAGAAACAATCCAAATATCCAGCAACTGATGACTAGGTAAATAAAATGTGATATATTTATACAATGGGATCTTACTCTGCAATTAAAAAATGAAATACTGGGGCGCCTGGGTGGCGCAGTCGGTTAGGCGTCCGACTTCAGCCAGGTCACGATCTCGCGGTCTGTGAGTTCGAGCCCCGCGTCAGGCTCTGGGCTGATGGCTCGGAGCCTGGAGCCTGTTTCCGATTCTGTGTCTCCCTCTCTCTCTGCCCCTCCCCCGTTCATGCTCTGTCTCTCTCTGTCCCAAAAATAAATAAAAAAACGTTAAAAAAAAAAAAAATGAAATACTGATTCAGTCAAGGATTGACCTTGAAAACATGCTTAGTGGAAGAAGCTAGACACAATAAACAATGTGTTTTATGATCCCATTTATATGAAATGTGCATAATACATCAATCCATAGAGGAAGAAATTTGATTAGTTATTACCAGGGACGTGTTCATTGGGAGTGGAGAATGAATGCTAATGGATGGGGGGGGGGGTGGAGGGGTTGGTGGGCTGATGAAAAAGCTCTGGAATGAGACAGTGGTGATAGTTTATATCTTTGTGAATATACCAAAAATCATGCAATTATACATCTTACAAGTGTGAATATTCAGGTATGTGAATTATATCTCAATCAAAAAGAGAGGTTGGTCTGTTTGAAACTATTTCCCACTCTCAAGATACTATGGACTGGTTTGTGCCCCCTGCCCATGCATACTGATGCCTTAAACCCCAATATGACTGTATTTGGAGATAGGCTCTTTAAGAAGGCAATTAAATAGGTCATTAGAGTGGGGCCCTATTCTGATAGGTTACAAATAAATGGAAAAGTATCCATGTTCATAGACTAGAAGAATTGATACTGTTAAAATATCAAGACTACCAAAAGCATCTACAGATTCAATGAGATCCCCATCAAGATTCCAATGGCAGCTTTTTTTTTTTTACAGAAGTAGGAAAAACAGTCCAAAAATTTACATAGCACCACAAAAGACCCCCAATAGCCAAAAAAAAATCCTGAGAAAGAACAAAGCAGGAGGCATCACACATCCTGATTTCAAACTATACTATAAAGTTATAGTCATCAAAACAGTATGGTACTGGCACAAAAACTAATACCAATAGGACAGAATTGATAGCCCAGAAATAAATCCAAGCATATACAGTCAACGAATATTTGAAAAGGGAGTCAAGAACACTCAATGGAGAAGACTCTCTTTTCAATTAATGGTGCTGGGATAATTCGATATTTACATTCAAAAGAATGAAACTGGACCCAAATCTTATACCATTCACAAAGATTAACTAAAAATGAATTGAAAGACTTAAATGTAAGAAATTCCTAAAAGAAAACAGGAATAAATCTCAACATGGCCCTTAGTAATGATTTATTGGATATGACACCTAAAGCACAAGAAACAAAATAAAAAGTAAACAAGTGAGACTACATCAAACTTAGAAGCTTCTGCAGAGCAAAAGAAATCATCCACAAAGGGAAATTACAACCTATGGGATGAGGAAAAATATTTGCAAACCACGTATCTGATAAGAGGCTAATATCCAAAATATATAAGAACTCATACAACTCAACAGCAAAACAACCCCTCTCACAAATAATCTAGTTAAAATGGGCAGAGGACCTAAGTAGACACTTCTCCAAAGAAGATATGCAAAAGACCAACAGGTACATGAAAAAATGCTCCACTTCACTAGTCATTAGTGAAATGCAACTTAAAACCACAACGGAGGTATCATTTCATCCCTGTTAGAACAGCCATCATCAAAAAGACAAGGGATAACAAATGATGTTATGGATGTGGAGAAAAGAGAACACTTGTGCACTGCTGGTTCGACTGTAAATTGATACAGCTACTGTGGAAAACAGTATAGAGGATCCTCAGAAAACTAAAAATAGAACTATTGTAGGATTCAGCAATTCCACTTCTGGGAATATATCTAAAGGAATGAAAACACTGATTTGAAAAGATATGGGCACCCCCATGTTTGTAGCAGCAGCAGCAGCAGCAGCGTTCACAATAGCCAACACACGGAAACAACCTCAGTTTGCATCAATGAGTGAATGGATAAAGAAGCTTTTGTATATATTTACGATGGAATATTATTCAGCCATAAAAAGAAATGATGAAATCCTGCCATTTGCAACAATATGGATAGAACTTGAAGACATTATGCTAAATGAAAAGTCAGAGAAAGACAAATACTGCATAAGTTCACTTATATGTGGAATCTAAAACACAAACAAAAAAACAAACTCACAGAAGAAACAAACTCATAGACTGTGGTTACCAAAGGCGGGGGGGGGGGGGGGGAAGGGGAATTGGGGGAAAGTGGTCAAAAGGTACAAACTTCCAGCTATAAGATAAGTAAATACTAGGGATGTAATGTACAACGTGATGACTACAGCGAACACTGTCATATAATATATAGGAAACTTCGTGAGAGTAAATCCTAAGAGTTCTCATCACAAGATGAAAATGTTTTCTTTTTTTTGTTGTTTATTTTTAAATTTTTTTTTCAACGTTTTTTTATTTATTTTTGGGACAGAGAGAGACAGAGCATGAACGGGGGAGGGGCAGAGAGAGAGGGAGACACAGAATCGGAAACAGGCTCCAGGCTCCGAGCCATCAGCCCAGAGCCTGACGCGGGGCTCGAACTCACGGACCGCGAGATCGTGACCTGGCTGAAGTCGGACGCTTAACCGACTGCGCCACCCAGGCGCCCCTGTTGTTTATTTTTGAGTGAGAGAGAGAGACACACACAGAGTGCAAGCGGGGGAGGGGCAGATGAGACACAGAATCTGAAGCAGGCTCGACTCTGAACTGTCAGCACAGAGCCCGACGTGGGGCTCGAACTCACGAGCTATGAGATCATGACCTGAGCCAAAGTCGGATGCTTAACCAACTGAGCCACCCAGGCTCCCCTTCTTTTTTATTTACATGAGAATATGGACGTTAGCCAAACCTACCGTGGTAATCATTTCACAATATATGTAAATCATACCATCATATTGTATGACTTAACCTTACACAGTGATGTATGTCAATCATTTCTCAGTAAAACTGGGGATAAAAAGAAAATAAATATTTTGTGAGTATGTGAAAATATAACAAAACAATGAATATTTATAAGTATTACAGTCATCATTTCTGGAACTGATGTAATGATCTACAGCTATCATCATTCACTACCCATTCCATATTCCCCTTGCCCTCAGCAAACACCTCAGTTCACTGTGGTTCTTTTCCTAGCAGGATGAACCAAATTTTCATTCTTCAAGGTTGAGACATTAACAGTCCTCCCTGAACTGTGTTGTATTTTTCCACTGGTTTTTGATCATTAGACACGGTGCTTTTAAGAGACCCCTAAGTGATCTCTTGCATTCCAGACGTACTCTTGCTTACCTCCACTGTGCTGTAGCAACTCAATTGTTTGTTATTGGAATCAATTACCCCAACCAGTAAAATAACCCCCTTCTTTGACTATTCATTCAGAAGTAGGAGACATCAAGTGCCCAGTCTGAAATATCAAGTTCAATGGAATGAACAAGGAACAATGGAATCATTGTTGTGTTTTCTGATGAAATCATTCATCCCCTTGGAATTAAGATCTCTTTAGAGCCTGCTCATGGAGACAGGAAGCAAAATATTTGCTACTGGAACACTAGAAGTAGTAGTAAGTGGAGCCACTCAAATTTCTACCCCTGGATTCCTGATCTTGGGAAGCTTGGTTATGGACACCATATTCTGAGCACGGATCTAAATCATATACAGTATCTATGAGAACAATGCCACAGCTCAACAAGATACTGCCACCTACCAGGTAATGTAACTGAATTTTCAAAGGGCTAGTCCACTTTCTATCAATCCAAATATTTCAAGGTAATGGGGAACAGGATCGAAACAATGCACTCCACAAGGATGGGCTCACTGCCACACTTCATTTGCTATGAAGTGAATTCCTTATCAGAAGCAATGCTTTGTGCAGGTTCCTCGAAAAATTAAAAATATAACCATCATATGATCCAGTAATTGCAGTACTGCGTACTTACCCTAAGAACATGAAAACACTAATTCGAGGGGATATATGCACTCCTATATATACTGCAGCATTATTTACAATAGCCAAATTATGGAAATAGCCCAAGTGTCCATTGATAGATGAAGAGATAAAGGAGATGTGATTTTTTTTTTAATTCAGCCATTTAAAAAAAGTTAAATCTTGCTATTTGCAACAACAGGGCTGGATCTAGAGAGTACAATACGAAATGAAATAAGCCACTCAGAGGAAGTCAAATACCATATGATTTTACTCACATGTGGAAGTTAAGAAACGAATGAACAAAGGGGAAAAAAGAGACAAGCAAAAAAAACACTCTTAACTACAGAGAACAAACTGATGGTTACCATTGGAGGGTGGGGTGGGGGGGTGGTTGAAATAGGTAAAGGAGATTAAGAGTACACTTGTCTTTTTTTTTTTCTTCCCTTTTTTAACTTTAGAGAGCAAGGGGGCACAAGTGGGGGAGAGGGGCACAGGGGCAGGGAGGGAGGGAGAGAGAGAAAGAGAGAAAGTTTAAGCAGGCTCCAGACTCAGCGCAGAGTCCAACATGGGACTCAATCCCAGAACCCTGGGATCACGACCTAAGCTGAAATCAAGAGTCAAATGCTCATCCCACTGAGCCACCCAGGTGCCCCTAGTACACTTATCTCTTATCTTGATGAGCATTGAGTAATATACGGGATTGCTGAATCACCATATTGTACATCTGAATAAATATAACACCGTATGTTAACTACACTGGAATTGAAATGAAAATAAGTTTAAAAAAAAAAGAGAACGAATGCTGCGTGGAATACCACAAAAATAGTGGAAAAGGACTGTTAGAGTACCTAGTGGGTAGTTTTGGCAAAAGCACTGCAGGTATGGAAGGTGAATCCATATCCAGAGTTGCCTATTCAATTAAAAACAAGGTACTGCCCCTTCCATGATGGAAATGGTCTAACGGAACCAATCATCCTGGGGAAAGGGACTATATCAAGGAACCAATGTTGGTCTCTGATGCTGGCACATGGCACTCAGCAATAGCTATAGCCAGGATGGCCTTGGTACATGGAGTTTACATTGCTAAAACCATGGATGACCTCCATTCCTGCCATTATGGCCACTTGGCTCATGAGTTCACTGGGCAATGACAGAAGTGGCTGTTGACAGAAGCTAAAAGAGAGACACATTGGATCAAACTACTTGTTTATTGAAACCCTCCTCTACTGAAAGTACCATACGGTGGTTGTTTACGTGGAGCACACTTATCTTCACATTCTTTCCCCACTCAGAGTGGTCTATCCAAAATTCCTCTCCCTTAGGATACCTTGCAATTAATTTTCCAATCACGTATCTTTGAAGAACCTGAAAATCCAGCCAAACCTTTGACCACAGCCTGTAAAACTATACAGACTCTTAATTCTAGCCATTTGTTCTTTTAGGCCAAATGAGCAACGAAGGCACACCGGTCAAAGTTCTGCCCGTTAAGAGGTTTTCCTTTCACAATTGCCCTTTACGGACATCCCAGAAAGAAGCTGTTATATTTTAGTTGAACAATTTCAGGTCGGTGCCTGTCTACCTACCACGCAGAACCATCTGCAAATTGGCCAGGAGTGAACTTTCCCTTCCTCGCCCAACTGGTCATAAGGAACTTTCCACGAAGCTATAGGGGCACACTGGGAGAAAGTAACATAATACAAGTATGGACCGTGGGCATTTGGGCCATTTACTGATGCTTCCAATGCTTCATATAAATATACTTCCATTTACTCCTCATGTAAATCTCTTCCATTTGACAACAGAGTGCTTCTGTTGTCAAATCCAAGCCTACATTGGTGAGCTGACACCTAGTCCATGAAGGAGAGTCAGAGTGTGTGGTAATTTGGGAGCCCATGGTTAACTCTTCAGTCTAGTAAAGTGCAATGACAAAACCAAAGTGGTTTCTTTATGTATAATATAATATAATAAATATAAATATAACTTTTTTAAAGTTTATTTATTTGAGAGAGAGTGAGAGCATGAGTGGGGGAGGGGGAGAGAAAGAGGGAGAGAATCCCAAGCAGGCTCCACGCTAGCAGCGCAGAGCCTGATGAAGGGCTTGAACTCACGAACCTGAGATCATGACTGAGCTGAAATCAAGAATTGGGACGCTTCACTGATTGAGCCACCCAGGTGCCCCCCAAAATTATTCCTTAAAGAGAGGTGGGTGTCTATAGAGGATTCAGGGCTTGATGCCAAAATTCTAAGGGTCTGTGCTGTGAATTATCTTTAGGAGCTAGCCAGACATTCCAAACACCATTTCTGTCTGCCACTGACATTTCAAGAACCTTTTAATCTGCTGGGTCATATGGCCCAAGTGGTAGAGAGCTTCCATGGAAGCCTGGACCTGAGAGCCTTATTCTCCTCTGGGCTCCAGGCAGAAGGTTTTCAGGTCACACATAAAAGGGCATAGTAGAACACCCCAATGAGAAATATGCGTGTTCAAAAATCTGAAGGAGCACACTAGGCATGGTGACTCTCTTTTGGTTGTAGGAAGGATGCAACACGTCCTTTACTTTAGAAGTGGCATTTCTAGGGGCGCCTGGGTGGCTCAGTCGGTTGAGCGTCCGACTTCAGCTCAGGTCACGATCTTGCGGTCCGTGAGTTCGAGCCCCGGGTCAGGCTCTGGGCTGATGGCCCAGAGCCTGGAGCCTGCTTCCAATTCTGTGTCTCCCTCTCTCTCTGCCCCTCCCCCGTTCATGCTCTGTCTCTGTCTCAAAAATAAATAAATGTTAAAAAAAAATTTTTTTTAAAAAAAGAAGTGGCATTTCAACATGCCAACACCAATGACCCCTTAGAAACTTAAGTAGAAGGCACCTAGATTTTTAGGGAATTTATTTCCCATCCGCTGGCATAGTCTTATCAATATGCCTAGGAGAACTTTGACTTCCCACTCGCCAGGGCCAATCAGCATCAATCAATGGGCCAGTTCAGAGCCATGATCCAGTAATCCCAGCCAAATGGTCCCCTTGAGGGAAGCCCAGGAGAAAGATTAACATTGCAATGTTTGGCAGGGTAGCAGGGTACTTAGGAAGATGAAGCCTTTTCTTTCTTTCTTTCTTTTTTAATGTTTATTTATTTTTGATAGAGAGAGAGCACAAGTGGGAGAGGGGCAGAGAGAGGAGACACAGAATCGGAAGCAGGCTCCAGGCTCCGAACTGTCAGCACAGAGCCCGACGCAGGGCTCGAACCCACAAACCGCGAGATCATGACCTGAGCCCAAGTTGGACACTTAACCGACTGAGCCACCCAGGCGCCCCCAGCCTTTTCTTAATCCACTAAATTCTGGGTGTGAAAACTGGCTCATGTCTGGATACTGTTTAAGAGGTAGTCAATCTCTGTTTTTAGGATGAAGGTAGACTTCTGTTCACATGACCTAGAACAATTCCACTTGTACGTATCACGTATACTTCACGTCTATTTATGTTTCAGGGACATCAAAGTCAATAGCCAATGTCACATATCAGACTATTCTGAGTATGATGTTGGCTCTGCTGTCCATTATGGTATCCCTATCCAACTTGCCTTTGGGATTAAATGCCACCACTTGACCAATACCACACTAGGATCTCATCATTTCATTTCGAGATCCTCCTCTACAGAGCACAAAAAACCTTCAGCTCTTCAAAGATGCTGAAGTTCCTCTCAAATTATTTCTCAAGGTCATGATGAATTATGATTTCTCTATTCCTCCAGGGGCGGGTGACATGTCTACATGATAAATCTGCTCTAACATTCAAATCTCCGCAAGACTCTGAACATTTCCCTCTACATCGTACCAAAGAAATTCTGGAATTTCTTTTTTTTTTTTTAATTTTTTTTTCTCTTAATGTTTACTTATTTTTGAGACAGAGAGAGACAGAGCATGAACTAGGGAGGGTCAGAGAGAGAGGGAGACACAGAATCTGAAACAGGCTCCAGGCTCTGAGCTGTCAACACAGAGCCCCACGCGGGGCTCGAACTCACAAACGGCGAGATCATGACTTGAGCCGAAGTCGGACGCTCAACCGACTGAGCCACCCAGGTGCCCCGAAATTCTGGAATTTCAACTCAATTTAGTGAAGCTACATTTCCATCCATTTTTCAACCTACCAACCAACCACCAACAACAAAGCAAAAAACAGAAACAAAAAACTCACACCTTTCTAACCAATGGAGCTGAAATATTGAATTCAGAATCTGTTTAATGAGCCTATTTCAATATATTCATCTCATCCAATTTTATACTCCTTGTGTCACAACCCCATATCCCAAAGATCCACCCCCAGACATGTTCCCAGATTTATCTACCTAAGCTGAAAAATCATGAAATTCTTTCAATGTGCAGAGTACCACTTCAGTGTCATTTGTACCTAAGGCTTTGGTATCAGGTGTGACTTGAATCTACGTGTAGTTGTGGAAGCAAAGAGGTGTGGCAGGATTCAGTCCTGAGGAGAATCAGCAATGTCTTTCTTTTTTTAATTTTTTTAATGTTTATTTACTCTTGAGAGACAGAGAGAAAGACAGAGCACGAGCAGAGGGAGGGGCAGAGAGAGAGAGGGAGACACAGAATCTGAAGCAGGCTCCAGGCTCTGAGCTGTCAGCACAAAGCCCGACGTGGGAATTGAACTCACGGGCTCTGAGATCATGACCTGAGCCGAAGTCGGATGCTTAACCGACTGAGCCACCCAGGCACCCCTGTCTTTCAAGGTCTCTATCTCAGAGGAAGCCATTACATGCTCTTCGGGGACAAAAGGGGTCATTTTCCTCAGGCAGTAGCGGAATGGCTGCTTCTAGCAGCAAGGACGACTTTGCAAAATTCAGGGGGTTGAGGGCAATCACTCCTGGATACGAGGACATTTGTAGGCATTCCATATTCCAACAGAAAAGTTCCAGCACTGGTGGAGCAGCAACAAATCTGAGAACAGATGCCGTGAAGGGGAGAAGAGTTTCTCTTTCCCTGTGTCACCTCTCCTCCACGACAGCAGAGCTCACCGTGAAGGCAGATCCCATTGGCCTGCAATTTCTCCCATGTGGGAGGGGAAGTAAGATCATGTGAGTCAAGTGCTAGGCTTCCCCAGCTGTGTGAGCTGCTACTCAAAAGGCCCACTTCTTTCCTGCTCTACCCACAATACCGAGGTGATCTGTATGGCCGAAGGGTTGGGAGAGGCTGGGAGCACAGCAACCAGGGCTTGGAACTCATCAAAGGTACACAGATTCTACTAAGTGCATCACAGACTGCCAGGAAGCCTGCCCACAAGTGCTGGGGATACCTCTTCTGCAGGCTCCCCAAACTGCCCATTAGCACCCCAACACGCCACATGCCTCATTTCCTCTACTTTGTGGCTAGCTGCCTGCACCCACCCCAGAAGATGATAAGCATGAGCCTTTGCACACCTCTGGCACACACAGACGGTCATCCCAATTCTGCAGGATTGGGAAAAGGGACACAAATGTAAGCACTTCAGGACAACACTCGAAGGGGGAGAAAAAGGGACGCTCTCAACACCAAGCCTGGCTTTGCTGGGAAAAAGCATACAATCTTATAAATTCTCCCACCAAGAGGGAACACGAGTGTGGAGTGGATACACCGATAGAAAAGTTCTGAGAAAGACTCAGAATCCCCAGCCAGCTGATAATGATAGCATTTCTCCCCTGAAGCCAGTCGGTAGAGCCTGGAGGAGGTAACTGCTTCTTCAAATGAGAAGACAGCAACACAGTTCAAGGGATATAAGAAATCAAGGAAACTGGCATTACCAAAGGAACACGATCCTTTTCCAGTAAGTACCTTCAAAGAAATGGAGAGAGAAGCATTGCCTGACAAAGAATTCAAAATAACTTTTAAGGAAGCTGTGAGCTACAGAACACTGATAGACAACCCAACAAAATTAGGAAAAGAATACATGAACAAAACAGCAGGTTCAATGGAGAGATACAAGTTGGAAAAAAAGAAGCAAAGTTAAAGTCTGGAGCCCCAAAATACAATAAATGAAATGAAAAGTACGACAGAGAGCACGAACCTAAGGGTTGATCAAGCAGAATAAAAAAATCTGTTAATTCAAAGAGGGGTCATTAGAAATTTTCAGTCAGAGGAGAAGAAAATGAAAAAGAGTGAGGGGTGCCTGGTTGGCTCAGCCGGTTAAGTATCTGACTTTGGCTCAGGTCATGATCTCACGGTTCGTGGGTTCACGCCCTGTTGGGCTCTGTGCTGACAGCTTGGAGCCTGGAGCCTGCTTTGGATTCTGTGTCTCCCTCTCTCTCTCAAAAATAAACAAACATTAAAAAAAAAAAAAAGAAAAGAAAAGAAAATGAAAAAGAGTGAAGAAAGCCTATTGAATTATGGGATCGAATACAGATAAACAATATACACATCATGGGAGTCCCAGAAGAAGAAAGGGAAAGAAAGCTTATTTAAAAAAATTATATAATGGCTGATGGGGTGCCTGGGTGGCTCAGTCAGTAAAGTGTCTGACTTCAGCTCAGGTCATGATCTCATGGTTCATGGGTTCAAGCCTCTTGTAGGGCTCTGTGCTAACAGCTCAAAGCCTGGAGCCTGCTTTGGATTCTGTGTCTCCCTCTCTCTCTGTCCCTCCCCCACTCACGCTCTGTCTCTCAAAAATAAATAAAAATGTTTAAAAAATTACCTAATGGCTGAAAAATCCCCAAATCTGGGGAGTGATATGCACACCCAGGTACATGAACTTCATAGGTCCTGGAACATTTTCCATTGAAAGAGGACTTCACTGACACACATTATAATACACCTATTAAAAAATTAAAGAGAGAATTTTGAAAGCAGCACAGGAAAAGAAACTCATCACCACAGGATATGCCATCAAAGACCTCGTAGGCTAGGAGAGAGATGATGTATTCCAAGTGCCGAAAGGGAAAAAAACAAAAAACAAAAAAATGGCAACCAATGCTACTCAGCAAAGCCGTGCCGCAGAAATAAAGACTTTTCCGGACAAACAAAAGTCGAAGGAGTTGATCATCCCTAGACCTGCTCTACAGAAACTGCTAAAGGGAGTTCTTCAAGCTGAAATGAAAGGATACGAATTAGTAAAATGAACATGTAAGTATAAACCTCACTGGTAAAGAAAGGGAAGTATATTGTCAAATTCTCCTAGTTGTGATCAATTCCTTAATTCTAGGGTTAAAAAAGAAAAGCATTTAAAACAACTATAGGTTCCTCAAAAAGTCAAAAATAGAACTACGCTACGATCCAACAAATGCACCACAAGGTATTTACTCAAAGGATACAAAAATACAGATTGGAAGGGATATATGCACCCAGATGTTTATAGCAGCATTTGATTCAACAATAGCCAAATTATGGAAAGAGCCCAAGTGTCCATCAAGTGATGAACAGATAAAGAAGATGTAGTATATACACACCATGGAATACAAATCAGCCATAAAAAGAATGAAGTCTTGTCATTTGCAATGACATGGATAGAGCTAGCAAGTATTACGTGAAATAAGTCACTCAGACAAAGACAAATGATTTCACTCATATGTGGGCTTCAAGAAACAAAACAAATGAACGTGGGGAGGAGGGATGGGGAGAGGAAAACCAAAAAATAGACTCTCAACTTTAGAGAACAAACTGATGGTCACCAGAGTGGAGGTTGAGGGAGGGATGGTTAAATAGGTGATGGAGATTAAGGCGGGTACATGGGAAAAGCACCAGGGGTCGTAAGTGATGAATCCCTAAATTCTACAACTGAAACTAATATTACAAGGTATGTTAACTGGAATTTAAATAAAAACTTGAAAAAATACGTAGCAACAAAAATTTATTAGTGGATCCATAATATAAAAATATATAAATTGTGACATCAAAAACATAAAGTCTAAGGAGAAAAGCACAAAGTTTTATATGTGATCAAAGGTATAATGGTTATGTTTTATGCAAGCTCATGGAAACCACGAAACAAAACCTGTAGTAGATACACAAAAGAGAAAGGGAAAGGAATCAAAATACGGCACTATGGAAAATCCTCAGATAACCTAAGTACACAGCAAGAGAGGGAGAGAGGAACAAAGGAACTACAGAACAGTCAGAAAATAATTAACAAGGTGGCATTATTAAGTCCTTAGCTATCAGTATTACTTTAAATGCAAATGGATTGAATTCTCCAGCCAAAAGACACAGAGTCTTGGCTGAATGGACCAAAAAAGAAGAACCAATTACATGCTGCGTACAAGAGACTCACTTCAGCTTTAAGGACCCACATAGGTTGAAAATGAAGAAACGAATACAAAATAATTCACGGAAATGGGAACTGAAGAAAGCACAAGCAGCTATACTTATATCAGACAAAACAGACTTTAAGTCAAAAACCGTAACAAGAGACAGAGAAAGTAATCATACAGTGTTAAAGGGGTAAATTTATCGAGATAAAACGAGTGTAAATGTGTGCCCAACATTGAAACTAAATATATTAAGCAAATTATTAACAGATCTGAAGAGAGAAACAAAAATGCAATACTAGAAGGGGACCTCAGTACCCTACTTTTAACAATGGATAGATCATCCAGATAGAAAATCAATAATAAGGAGGGGCATCTGGGTGGCTCAGTCGGTTAACTGTCTGACTTTGGCTCAGGTCACAATCTCACAGTTCATGAGTTTGAGCCCTGCTGCGGATTCTGTGCTGACGGCTCGGAGCCTGGAGCCTGCTTCCGAATTCTGTGTCTCCCTCTCCCTACCCTCCCCCACTTGCACTCTGTGTGTGTGTGTCTCTCTCTCAAAAATAAATAAACATTTAAAAAACTTAAGAAAATCAATAAGGAAAGATTGAACATGAACTACATTAGACCAAAGGGACCCAACATAGAACATTCCATCCAACAGCACCAGAATATTCTTCTGAAGCTCACACAGAACATTCTCCAAGAAAGATCATATGTTATATCACAAAAGAAGTCTAAACATTTTAATACTGAAGTCATATCAAATATCTCATGGTTCACTAAATCGAGCCCCATGCCAGGCTGTCTGCTGACAGTGTGGAGCCTGCTTGGGATTCTGTCTCTTCCCCTCTCTGCCCCCTCCCCTACCCACGTGCATGTGCACGAACATGCTCTCTCTCTCTCTCAAAATAAACAAACAAAAAAAGGAGTCAATTGTGAAGGCCATCGGAAAGAAACACAGACATCTGATTTTGTGTCAGCGACTTATAAGCTTCATCTCCTGCCCATGTCCTCTGCCTCCTTCACAACTCTGGTAAGGTTCTGGGGTAAGGTTCACTCACATAGTACAAGCAACCTCCAACCATTAAAAAAAATTTTTTTTTTGGGGCGCCTGGGTGGCGCAGTCGGTTAAGCGTCCGACTTCAGCCAGGTCACGATCTCACGGTCCGTGAGTTTGAGCCCCGCGTCGGGCTCTGGGCTGATGGCTCGGAGCCTGGAGCCTGTTTCCGATTCTGTGTCTCCCTCTCTCTCTGTGCCTCCCCCGTTCATGCTCTGTCTCTCTCTGTCCCAAAAATAAAATAAATGTTGAAAAAAAAAAAAATTTAAAAAAAAAAAAATTTTTTTTTAACATTTATTTTATTTTTGAGAGTGAGAGAGACAGAGCATGAATGGGGGAGGGGCAGAGAGAGAGGGAGACATAGAATCTGAAGCAGGCTCCAGACTCCGAGCCATCAGCACAGAGCCCGACGCAGGGCTCAAACTCACGAACCGCGAGATCATGACCTGAGCTGAAGTCAGACACTTAAGCAACTGAGCCACCCAGGCACCACTCATTTTTTAAACTTAACTTTGAGAGGACTTCTACTCGATAAAATACCTGAACATTGACTGTTCTTTCTGCTCTGGACCTTCTCCTGGACAAGTGTTCTCTTTGATCATCCCAAAGGGTGTCTGTCATGAGTTTTGTGACCCAAACCTAATGTTGGTGGGGAAGCTTCCTTACGTCGCAGTGACGTTGCTGAACATGCACATCAACTGGCATGGAAAGATTAATCTTTTTGTGGATGACATTATCTGATTACAGAAAATCCCAGGAAATCTATATAGAAGAGCTACTTTAATATACAAGTTTGACATGATTGTAGGCTACAAGGTTAACATAGAACAATTGCATTTCTATATACTAGCAATGAACAGCTGGAAGTTGAAATTTGAAAAATAGTACCATTTAGTTTAATACCAAAAACCAGAGTACTTAAGTATAAATCTAATAAAATATGAGCAGGATCTATGTACTGAAAACTACAAATTACTGATAAAAGAAATTAAAGGAGTCCTAAACAAATAGGCAGATATGTGGTGCCTGTGGTTTAGAATATTAAATATTGCTAAAAAAAAAAAAAAGAGAGAATATCCAATATTGATAAGATGCTAAGTCTCCCTAAACTCACCTATATATATTCAATGCAATTTCAATAAAATTGAAATGCCCCGTAATGAGCTTAATTTCACAAAGCTTAGTCACAAAGCTTATTCTAAAAATTATGGAAAAGCAGACAAAATAGCCAAAATAGGGGGTGCCAGGATGGCTCAGTTGGTTAAGATTCCAACTCTTAATTTCAGCTCAGGTCATGATCTCATGGTTCGTGAGTTTAAGCCTGTACGGACGATGCAGAGCCCACTTGGGATTCTTTTTCCTTCTCTCTCTGCCTCTCTCCTCTGCTTACACACACACTCTCTCTCTCTGTCTCAAAATTAAATAAACTAAAAAAAAAAAAAAAAAAAGGCAATTTAAACTTAAAAAAAAAATAGCCAAAATATTCCGAAAAAGAATAGAGTTGGAAGACTCATACTATCTCATCTCAAGACTTAGTGTATAAAGCTACATATTGGCAAAATGACAGACATATAGATTGATGGAACCAAAGAGAGGCCAGAAAAAGACCCACACATGTATGATCTACAGATTTTTCACAAAGGTACAACAGCAATTTGATGTTAAAAGGATAGTTAACTGGATGTTCCATGCCAAAAAAATTGGCCCTTGACCCCACATTTTATACAGACTAACTCACATGGATCATAGACCTAAATGTTAAACCTGAAACAAACTTTTAGATAAAAAAGAGGAGAGGGGCACCTGGGTGGCTCAGTTGGTTAAATACCAGATTCTTGATCTCAGCTCAGGTCACGATCTCATGGTTCATGAGATGGAGCCCCATGTCAGGCTCTGTGCTGACAGTGTGTAGCCTGCGTGGGATTCTCTCTTCCCCTCTCTCTGCCCCTCCCCCACCCACGTGCACACACGTGTCTCACTCTCTCAAAATAAATAAACTTAAGAAAAAAAAAGGAGAAAAATCTTTGTGACCTTGGATTAGGCAGAGTTCTCAGATCTGAATCCAAAAGCAGAATCCACGGAAGATGAAAACTGAACTTCATCAAAAACAAAACATCTGCTTCGTGAAAAATACATGGGGGCGCCTGGGTGGCTAAGTCAGTTAAGCGTCCAACTTTGGCTCAGGTCATGATCTCACTGTTCATGGGTTTAAACTCCACATCAGGCTCTGTGCTGACAGCTCAGAGCCTGGAGCCTGCTTCGGATTCTGTGTCTCCCTCTCTCTCTGCCCCTTCCCCTGTCACTTACTGCCTTCCTCTCTCTCAAAAATAAACAAACATTAAAAAAATAATTTAAAAAATACTGATAATGGAATAAAAACATAAACCACACGCAGAGATAAAACATTTGCAAAACATAGAAGGACATACATCCAGAACATACAAACTTTCAAAATTCAAGAAGAGAACAGTCCCCCAAAGAAAAGATACATGTATAGCAAACATTCAGATATGAAAGATGCCTAACATAGTCATTAGGGAAATGTAAATTAAAAAAAAATTTTTAAAGTTTATTTATTTTTGAGAGAGAGAGTGAGTGTGAGCGGGGGAGGGTCAGAGAGAGGGAGACACAGAATTGGAAACAGGGTCCAGGCTCTGAGCTGTCAGCACAGAGCCCAACGCAAGGCTCGAACCCACAAACCATGAGATCATGACCCGAGCCGAAGTCAGATGCCCAACCGACTAAGACACCCAGGTGCCCCGGGAAATGTAAATTAAAACCAAAGAAAGATGCCACTATGAACCTAGCGAAATGCTAAAAACAAAACTTTGATACGCACTGATGGTGGGAAGACAAAACGGTACATCCATTTTAGAGCCGTGAGCTTTTCCATACAGTTGAACATGCATACAACCCCCCTCTTAAGTATTTACGAAGACAAAGAAAACTTGTGTTGATACACGGCCCTGTATGCAAACACTAGTCACCGTTTTCTTTATCACCACTAACAACTGGAAACTCAAATATCCTTGAAGTGATAAATGGATAAACCAAACGTGGTACATCCCTGTAACAGAACACGACTCAGCGACAAGGGGAATGACTAGCAATCCGCACATCAAGATCGATGAATCTCAGAAGCATTAAGTGGGAGAAGCCAGACTCCAAAGACTACAGTCTGAATGATTCCATTTTAGGACATTCCAGAAAAAGTAAACTATGCATACAGAGAGCAGGTAGAGGGTTGCCAAAGGTAGGGAGGGGTGATAGGGAAGGGGCTGACCACGAGAGTACAAAGGAATTTCAGGGCAAGGGGGTCACGGAACTGTTAAATGTCTTGACTGTTGGGGCGGTGATACAATAGTAATCATTTGCCAAAACAAAGAACCCTACACCAAAGAGCCAATTTACTGCCTATAAATTAATCCTTAATAATAATTTTAAAAAGAACGCTAACTTGTAGGGGCATCTGGGGGGCTCAGTCGGTGAAGTGTCTGACTTCGGCTCAGGTCGTGATCTCAGGGTTCGTGGGTTCGAACCCCGCGTTGGGCTCTGTGCCGACAGCTCTGAGCCTGGATCCTGCTTCAGATTCTGTGTCTCCCTCTCTCTCTGTCCCTCCCCTGCTCATGCTCTGTCTCAGAAATAAATAAACATTAAAAAAAAATTTTTAAAGAATGCTAACTTGTAGAATTTTCATAGATGGCTCTTATCTCCCCGAGGAATTTTTCTCATGAATAGATACTGAATTTTTTCAACTTTGCTTTCATGTTTGATCCAAAGAATCCCGACATAAAAGAGTACATACTGAAGCCACAGGAAGTCCAAGAACAGCCTCAACCAACATGAGGTATAAAAATCATCCTTGTCGCCACCGGAGGTGGGAATGACTAGAAATGCACACAAGGAAACAGTCCGGTTTAATAGAAATACTGCACACATCAATTTGGGTGAGGATTACACAAGTGTTATACATTTGCAAAACTTCAGGAAGCTGTAAACTTAAGATTTATGCATGTTACTGCATGCAAATTATACCTCAAAAAAGAATCCGCACACGTGTAAGTGCTGGTTACAACCCACTGAATTGATTTTTGGACCCCCCGACAGGCTGAGAAACACCAGTTCACAGGACCTGTGGGGTTGGGGAAATGAGCCCACATGCCTAATTTACACGTCCTCTAAGCCTTGCAGATTTCCTCTTCTAAGTACATCTCATAGACATTTTGCGAGACGAACCGAAGAAAAAAATCTCAACGATGACTCTTCTCCCTACACTGATTGAACGTTACCGAACACCTACAACGTGTGAGGCACTGAAAGGCTGAATAGATTTGGCAGCCGACGCAGCTCTACTCTCCTGGAGCTTATATTCTAGCGGAAGACGGACTCATCCCTCCTCAGCCTCTCTTCTGTGGCACATCTGCTACGTGTCAACGTTCTAAATGAAGCCCTTACATAAGTCTCCGCTCTCATGAGGCTTCTCTGCTATGTGGTCGCCCAACCACTGGGACATGTGGAGCTCCGGCTGAAATACTGACTCTCTTTCAACAAATGTTTTGTCTCCTATGACAGGTCTGGTAACGGGATTGTTTCAGCACCCATTTGAGGTATTAGAACATTATCGCTTTTCTGGAGCTTCCTTCCTGCGTGAATCCTCTGAGGTGGGAAAGTCTTTATCACCCTCATCGTCAGCATGCACTCGCTGATGAATTATAAGGCTTGAGCTCCAACTGAACCCCTTCCCGCACTCCTCACACTTGTATGGTTTCTCCCCAGTGTGGACTCTCTGATGGGCTTGAAGGTATGAGCTCCAACTGAAGACCTTCCCGCACTCCTCGCACTTGTATGGTTTCTCCCCAGTGTGGACCCTCTGGTGGGCTTGAAGATAGGATCTCTGTCTGAAGCGCTTACCGCACACGTCACACCGGTACGGTTTCTCTCCCGTGTGGACGCCACGATGAGCCAGAAAATTCGAGGCCCGACAGAATCCTTTCCCGCACTCCTCACATTGGTACGGCTTCTCTCCAGTGTGGCACCTCTGATGGGCTTGGAGCTGCGAACCCACGCTGAAGCCCTTCCCACACTCCGCACACTGATACGGTTTCTCTCCAGTGTGGACTCTCTGGTGCACCTGGAGACTCGAGAACTGACTGAAGGCCTTACCACACTTCTCACATTTATAGGGTTTCTCTCCCGTGTGGATTCTACAATGAACGTTAAGATCTGAACTCCGGCTGAAGCCCTTCCCACATGTACCACACTTGTATGGTTTTTCTCCAGTGTGGCCCCTTTGATGGGCCAGAAGATTTGAGGCCTGACTGAAGCCTTTCCCACACTCCTCACACTTATAGGGTTTCTCTCCCGTATGGACTCTAAAGTGAATGTTAAAATCCGAGCTACGACTGAAGCCCTTTCCACAGGCATCACACTGATACGGTTTCTCACCAGTGTGGCCTCTCTGATGGTCCAGAAGATTTGAGGCCCGACAGAAGCCCTTCCCACACTCCTCGCATTTGTAAGGTTTCTCTCCAGTGTGGCTGACCTGATGGGCCTGAAGGTGTGAGCCCACACTGAAGCCTTTCCCACACTCTTCACATTTATAGGGTTTCTCTCCCGTGTGGATTCGACAATGGATGTTAAGGTGTGAGCTGTAACTAAAGCCCTTGCCACAGGCCTCGCATTTGTATGGTTTCTCTCCTGTGTGGATTCGCTGGTGAGCCTGCAGTCGCGAACGCCAACTGAAGCCCTTCCCGCACTCTTCACATCTATAGGGTTTCTTTCCCACGTGGACTCTCTGGTGGACTTGAAGATACGAGCCCTGGCTGAAGCTCTGCCCGCACTCCTCACATTTATAAGGTTTCTCCAACGTGCGGACTACCAGAGGAGCTTGACACTGGGAGCTTCTCCGGACGCTCCTCCCACACTCCTCGTACTTGTGTGGATTCTCTCCAGGGGGGGCTCTCTGCGGATGGCGAAGACGTGACCTCCGTCTGAGACCCTTACACGACGTATCGTGTTTGTACGATTTCTCCCCGCTGTGGACTCTCTGATGGGCTTCAAGGCTTGAAAGTCGGCGGAAGGTGTTTCCACATTTTTCACATTTATAGGGCTTCTCTCCCACATGGGCTGTCTGGTGAGTCTGAGGATGAGAGTGCTCAATGAAACCATTCTCACACTCTCCCTCCTTATAGGGGTTTCCTCCTGTGTGGTCTCTGTGGTGAATTTGAAGACACGAAGTCTGATTAAAGCCTTTACCAAACTCCCCATCTTTATAGAGTGCATCACCCTGTTTTTCCAGCTGAGAGCCAGTTCCTTGAATATTTACCATGGCGTCTTGGCTCTGGATTAACTCCTTTGTAACCTGTTGCCAGATCTGCGAGCAGAAAAGCTCTTCATGTGGCAGGTACTTTAATCCAATTTCCTGAAGAGTCTCCGCATCATTTAGATTCCTGTCTCCTAAAAGGATAAAGAGAATTTAGAGATGGGGCACATTAAATGCTTTGGTCAGAGGTACCAAGGTTATAAACTTAAGGCCCACACCTGAAGGCTTAACATGAACCAGGAGAAGGTACCGTTTTTAAAAAATGTTTATTCATTTTTGAGAGAGAGCGGGAGCAGAGAAGGGGTGGGAGGAGGACAGAGGATCCCAAGCAGTCTCTGTGCTGAGAGCAGTGAGCCCCATGCGGGGCTCAAACTCATGAACCATGAGATCATGACCTGAGCCAAAGTGGGACACTTAACCGACTGAGCCACCCAGGCGCCACACTGTAGGGAATAAGTTTAAGAATTCCCGGAGCTTGCATCAATGGGTTAACAAGGTTGAGGTGGAAAGCTGCCACAGGGTGAAAAAGCCAAGCACAGAACAAAGCGTAGAGCGGAAAGCCGCTTCCAAAGGATGCAAACGTCTACAAACAGGTAGAGGAACAGTTAGAGGCAGAAAGCCGCCACAGCAGGGCAAAAGTGCCCAGGATTTATCATGAAGTAAAACAAAGCATAGAGTGGAAAGCCGCCACCAGGTGGAAGTGCCCAGAGCTAACTGGTGAGAAAAATGCCTTGTTAGCCCTGAGGTAGCATGCTCTATTTATCTTGGCCCCTAGAAATTTAAGATAAACAGACACGGTGCCTGGTGCCTGCAGTAAATGGCTGTCTGCTCGGCACCAGGACTCTGATTTGTCTTAACCCCAACCCCTAACACTTCATACCTTTGAAACTCCCTTTCTCTCACACACGAGTTAATGTTCACTGTTTCACTGTCGCTTTCTGCATGTCCATCACACTTGTAAGCCTTCCGATCCTAATAGATACAAAACAAGGACCCTTACTCGGGACGCTTGTCTCCTCCCGGACATTAGCCTCTCTCATATTCAAGTCTGCGTCCGCTCTCTTGCTGGACAAGAAAGAACCCCAGATTCAAAGTCTGTGACACCCTGCCATTTTTATCATCGAAAACCTAGAGGTGGTCCACCAGGCTCCTATTCACTACACGTTAATGAGATATGTAGTATGTAGTATGATTCCAGTTAGAATCATACTAAGTTTTATATGTGAGAAACAGGTTAGAAATTTGGTGATTGCAGATCAAGAAAAACACTTCCTAGGGAATCTTTCCAAAGACGAAGCTGCACCCACCTAAAAGCTTTCTCTTTTTTGCTAAACCAGGTGTCCAATAAATAGTCTCCACATAATTCTGCCTACTGCATGCACATCTGACCAAATGCTCAAAATGTCCAGCAGGACCCTTACAGACAGACGATCAGAAGATGTGCTGAAAACACATCTGAAAACCTTTGCTTCAAATTATTTCATTGGACTTTATTCCATGTTAGAAGCCTTGATGTGCTGGGTTGGTTGGAAAGACAGGTGTTTGGGAGAACAGATCTTATCACCCAAGTGCCTGAAATTCAGAGTATAAGCAGGAAAATGTCCTTCAGGACGGCAATTGGGGAAGAGGTTTACGGTACTAACATACATTATTCTAAAACCTCATAGCAATAAAGTTCCTATCACCTCGGGGGGGAAAAAAGAGTGGAAAATCAGAAGCTCATCTTTTATTTTTATTCATTTAAAAAAATTTTTTTAATGTTTATTTATTTTTTTGAGAGAGAGAGAGAGACAGAGCGTGAGCAGAGGAGGGGCAGAGAGAGAGAGAGACACACACACAGAATCCGAGCAGGCTCCAGGCTCTGGGCTGTCAACACACAGCCCGATGCGGGGCTCGAACCCACAAGCCATAAGACCATGACGTGAGCTGAAGTAGGACACTTAACTGACTGAGCCACCAGGTCCCCCTGAGATGCTCATCTTTTAGAACAGACCAAGAACCTGTGAGAAGGAGCAGGGCATGGCGTGGATTCTCCAAGTCAGGATCAGTCAGGAAGAGCTATGTTCTCCTTGGGACTCTGTTCCGTCAATAAACTATAGAGCTTGCTACCTACTTCTTTTCAGCTCTCTCTTCAAATAACACCTCATCAGTGAGGCCTCTTTCACCATCCAGCATCCAGCAGGAAATTCTCCCTATCCCTTGACACCCCCAGCAATCTTCTCGGCATTCACCTTACCCTGTGTTGTTTTTATGTGGCACGTATTACATCAGATGCACTATCTATGCCCTTTATCGTTTTATGTCTTCTCCCACCTGAATGCAATATCCACCAGGACGAGCACTTAGATCATTCATTGCTTTATCAGCACTCCCAGATGGCAGCGTTCCGTAAGTACATGTTGAACACACAAATAAGCCCCAGTTTGGCTTCTTTGCGAGAGTCTGAGCTCTGTTACAAAAGTAAAAGAGCTTTTTCAAGGAAGTTACCCATAACAGGAATGGAAGCAGCAACTTTGCTGGGAAGCTGAAAGGCTTCACCAGAGGCAGGGCTAACCTAAGTGAATGTTGCTGATGATAAAATCATGTTGATCATAAAATCATGGCAAGAATCGCTTGAGAGGAAAGAAGGAAAAAAAAAAAGCATAAGGCATACAATTGGCTGTGGGGCCTATGGATCGATTGCTTGTGAAAATATTTTTTTCAATGTTTACGTATCTATTTTTGAGAGAGAGAAGGCACAAGCACACACACACGAGGGGGAGGGGCAGAGAGAGAGGGAGAGAGAATCCCAAGCAGGCTCCACACTGTCAGTGCAGAACCCGACATGGGGTTTGAACTCACAAACGGTGAGATCATGACCTGAGCCAACATCAAGAGTCAGATGCTTAACCGACTGAGCCACCGAGGCACCCCCTTCTGAATTTTTGTAATCTCTTCCTATGTGTGTAAAACTTTTCCTTCTTCATATAGGAGTCAATATTTAGAGCCTCAGGAATAATGACTCCGAAAGCAGGCTGTCACTCTGATGGATACAGAAACATGTTCCTGTATGGACAACACCACTGTTTTACAAGCTACAGGTTGGACTCAGTGAGTCTGAAATAAATTTAGTGGCTTATGACAAGCATTAGCAGAATGGTAAAATATTAAAAGTGCTTTGTAAGTAAAGGTTTCTCTGGATAAAATGCATGTTAGAACTACACACACACACACACACACACACACACACACACACACACAGGGATAGTGGTGGGTGACATTGTTTTCTTTAACTGTTTGGATGAGGTTGGTGGTTGCCATGAGGAAAACCGACGAAGGGAAAGCCTAACGTGAAAGCTAGTTAATATCTGATACTTTCCTTAATAGGAGACCTGCCTCAAAAGTGGCTATCAGATTCTTCATTCTAAAAAGTGGTTCTTCACTCAGACAGTAGGATTAACTACTAAAACCTGCAGGAAAGCCACAGAGCTGAAATGATATTCACTGTGGTTACAAGTGCAAAGTTAAGCTGTCATCGGATATGGTTTAATGGATACAAATCTACACATATCTAAAAGGACCTAATCAATTACATTCGATTAGATAATCACGATAATCACGGGCTGTTCTAGACGATGCCTTCACCACACATTTCTGTTTAACACCCTTTAAGGACGTCCACGACTAATGGGGAAAAGTCCACGTAACCATTATCAGCTCATTCATTCACACAACAAATATTTATAGCACACCTGTCCTCTGCCAAGTCTGACCTACACACTGAGGATATAGCAATAAAGGCAACAGAATTTCTTCTCTCCTGATAATTACATTCTAGTGAGAACAGAGTGAGCGAAGCAAAAATATATGTTAATATGGTAAGCGGTGATCAATGCCTAGACACCAAATCAGTCGGGGTAAGGGAAAGGAGAACGGGGGAAGAAGAAGGGGTCAGGAACACAGTGCTCACGGAACGTCTTTCTTATGATGTTAGTTAGGATTTGAGAAGGACTTACGCGAGGTAAGGGAGGGGCCAAGAGGATGACAGAAGGAAGAACAGGTAGAGGATGACAGAAGGAAGAACAGGTAGAGGGTGACAAGGCCGGGCCACGGGTAGCATAGCAGAGCGACAAAACTGGACAGAACAGACAGGCATGGGGGAAAGCGACAGGTCACGTCTGCAGAGGGATGGAGGATGAGCAAGGAGCAGACAGGTGGGCCATCAGAAGTCACTGTAAGTACTTAGATTCTGCTCTGAATCAGGTAAGAAGCTACCAGAGGTTCAAGCAGAGGCCTGACAAGACCTGACAAACATGCAGAAGAATCACTTCGAGGGGCTCCTGGGGGGCTCCGTCCGCTTGAGCACCTGACTCTTGATTTCAGCTCAGGTCATGATCCCAGGGTCGTGGGGTGGAGCCCCGTGTCGGGCTGTGTGTGGAGCGTGGAGCCTGCTTAAGGTTCCTTGTCTGTCTGCCCCTCTCCCCTGCTCTCGCTCTCTCTACAATAAAAAATAAAAAAGAGTCACTTCCAGTGGAGAACAACTGTAAATGAGCAAAGGAGAGAGGGAGGGTGCTAAAAACTGCTGCAGAAATTCAGAGACAAGGCACCGACCGCGACCTGCTCCAGAGCTGGGGAGGTGACAAGAGACGTGACAGACCGAGCCGCATGGCTCTCACCTGAGGAGCCGTGGCTCTGGGTTGCTGCCTTTATCATCCAAAGCCTTCCTCCCCTCTTGAACTGGGGTACTGCATCTGGTGTGAAGGGTTGGTGCCCTGTGGAAAGGCAAGGACAAACATTTTAAATTAATACAGCAGAGGCCAAAATCACAACACAGGCGTTTTCACCACACCATGTTTAGGACACCAAAATTAGTGTTTTCCAAACTGTTAATTATGATGCATCAGAGGAGGACATTTTATTGCAAAAATCCAGGGTATGTAGATCTAGGCGTGAACTACTGGGGTAAAAAAATGTCTGTTTGCTTCAGATTTTTTCCGCCACTGCTCACACAATTTTCAGCAACTGGCTGTAGTTTTTGCTGCTGCAATGTGTGGTTATTGCCAAGGGCTCTGACATTTTCTACCCTATTGTAGCTCTTTTTTCTTTTTAATTTTTTTAATGTTTACTTATTTTGGAGAGAGAGAGAGAGAGAGAGAGAAAGAGACAGAGTGCGAGCAGGGGAGGGGCAGAAAGAGAGGGAGACACAGAATCTGAAACAGGCTCCAGGCTCCGAGCTGTCAGCACAGAGCCCGACGCGGGGCTCGAACCCACAGACTGTGAGATCGTGACCTGAGACAAAGTCTGATGCTTAACCGACTGAGCCACCCAGGTGCCCTACCCTATTGTATTTCATTAAAAATCCTGGTATAGGGGAGCCTGGGTGGCTCAGTCAATTAAGCGCCTGACTCTTGGTTTTTGGCTCAGGTCATGATCTCACGGTTCGTGAGTTCAAGCCCCGCATCAGGCTCTGTGTGACAGCCCAGAGCCTGCTTGGGATTCTCTGTCCCCCTCTCTCTTGGCCCCTCCCCCACTCATGCTCTGTCACTCAAAATAAACAAATAAACTTTAAAAATGCTGGTACAATACCCTAAATGTGTGTTATGACCCACTAATTGGAAATGACCACAACTGGAGAAAAGCCAAAAATGTGGATACAGCAGTCATGGTGTCAATTTACGGCTCGTGTACAAAACACAAACTTTGTTGGGGGCGGGGGGGGGGGGGGGGGGGGGATGACCAGAAAAATGCCATCTCTGCGTCTTATGCTGATTAGAACACTGGAAACTAGGTCAAGAGCTCCAAAGCCCCACACATCGGAGGGTAAATAAACCACACAGAGGGGGTGACATTCAATCACAGAGCACCTGTCCTCACCCAGAGAGAGCAGGTTCCGGAAGTTCTCCAGCATCACGTCTCCATACAGCTTCTTCTGGGCGGGGTCAAGCAGCCCCAGCTCCTCCTCCGTGAAGACCACAGCCACGTCCTTGAACGTCACTGCCTCCTACAACATCAAGCACATATAAGCTCAATCTTGTGCCCGATGGCCACTCAGAGGAAGAGCACTGAGAAAACTGGAAAGGGTGGGTACAAAGTGGTTCCAAATTTTCAGAGACCACAGATTTTCACTACTATCTGATTAAACATTTCAAATAATACATACTGTCTTACCTGGCATTCTTTTCTTTTCAAAATAAATACTGAAAAGAACAACCTTTTACATAAATACTAGCCTCCCGTCTAATTCTTTTCCTAGGATAAGTTCCAAGGAGTAAAAATTGCAGTGCCGAAGAATACGCCACTTCAAAACTACTATGTACAACGCCAGGTTTTCTTTTCAACTTTCTCTGTATTTTACGCTTCCCCCAAGAGAATATAAATATCCCTGATTCTCCACATCATACGCAACACTGAATATAACCAGTGTTTCTGAGTCCTAAGAAATTTGATCAGTAAAAAGCAACTTGTTCTTTTGGTACTAATTCGGTAATTAACGAGCTATCGTATTTTCATATATTTACTGGCCATCTTTTATTTTTTGCTTCAGTACATTGCCAGTTAATGTTCTTTGCTCATAGTCCAACCAGAGTTTTACTTTATGACTGCAAAATTTCTATTAGAGATTTGAAGCTTTTTTTTTTTTTTTAAACATATTTAAATACTGTCACCCACGTTTTGCTATTGTTCTTGTATAGCTTCGTGCACTGCATGGTTTCTCGACCTTGACACGACACACATTTTGGGCCAGATAATGTTTGTTGTTGGGGCGGGGGCCTGTCTCACGCACCGCAGGATGTTTACCAGCATCCCGGGCTTCTACGCACTGGGAGCCAGAAGCCTCCCTCAAGTGGTGACACCAGAAATGTTTCCAGACACTGCCTGGGGGCAAAGATCACCCACGGTCAAGAATTGCTGATGTACGGTACTGTCTTAACTTTTCTTTTTTTTTAATTTTTAATGTCTATTTATTTTTGAGAGACAGCAAGACAGCATGAGAGCAGGGGAGGGGCAGAGAGAGAGGGAGACACAGAATCCGAAGCAGGCTCCGGGCTGTGAGCTGTCAGCACAGAGTCTGACTCGGGGTTTGAAGTTACAAGTCTTGGGATCATGACCTGAGCCAAAGTTGGACGATTAACCGACTGAGCCACCCAGGCGCCCCCTGTCTTAACTTTTCATATGAGAATTGTGTGTTCATCGCCGGAGCCCTGCACATCCAAGCGTCCTGAATGAGCATCAGAGATCCTAAAGAAGGAGCCTCTGAAGAGTGACCATGCAGAGGCAGTATTATCTGTGCTGTCTTCCATGCATAGGGCAACCAAGTGCATGTAGAAGGGCCAAGACCCTGACTGGAGAATTATTTGCCCCTGCCTCCCTCTTTATCCAAATAAAAATCCACGGAGTCTTTTTGGATCAGTTAGACCTTTGCTTTCCTGTGTGAACTTAAACAGTTTTCTGAAATTCTACAATCCTGTGTCTCTGTAAGTAAAATGCAGAGGAGACAAAGTACTGCCTCTTAAGGTCAGTCGGAAGCTAAACGCAGTAAGAAAAGCATCTGGAATGTCTCCCTGTGCTATTGGACTTTATAAAATTAAGTACCTTCTAATGGAATACTACTGAGCCATCAAAAAGAATGACATCTTGCCATCTGCCACGACGCGGATGGAGCCAGAGGGTGTTATGCTAGTAAGTAAGTAGCAGAAAGACAAATACCATATGATTTCACTCATATGTGGAATTTAAGAAACAAAACAGATGAACATATGGGAGGGGGAAAAAAAGGAAAAAGAGGAAGAAACAAACCATGAAAGACTCTTCATGATAGAGAACACACTGACAGTTGATGGAGGGAGGTGGGAGGGGGATGGGCTGGATGGGTGATGGGTACAGGAGGACACTTGTTGGGAAAGGCACTGGGTGTGGTATGTAAGTGATGAATCACTGAATTCTACTTCTGAAACCAACACTATTCTAACTAAAATTTAAATAAAAAACTGAAAAGAATAAAAAAGAGGGAGGGGGAAAAAAAGCACATTATTACTTTGATAAAAATCAATCAATACCCAAATAAAAAAATATAAATCAGTAAATAAAACATGTACATGATAGGATTCAGACATGGATGAGAAAGAACCTAGCTTTCTTTTTTTTTAAATTTTTTTTTAATGTTTATTTATTTTTGAGAAACAGAGAGACAGAGCGTGAGCAGGGTTGTGGTAGAAAGAGAGGGAGACATAGAATCCGAAGCAGGCTCCAGGCTCTGAGCTGTCAGCACAGAGCCCGACGTGGGGCTTGAACTCGTGAACCGCAATATCATGACCTGAGCTGAAGTTGGATGCTTAACTGACTGAGCTACCCAGACGCCCCAAGTATCTAGCTTTCTTATGGGAAAATATGGAAGAATGTTCTCTCTGTGCAAAGCATCAGTTATACCTGGTTGCACTGTCATATCTGAGTATTCTACATACAATATCCCTGAGGATTTTGCCTATCAAAGGTACTTTTTCAATTTACATTCCTAAAAACATGAACAAAAAATGGCAAACCCCTCAAAATTCCTTTTTGAGGAAAACGGTTTACATTAAGCCAACTGTTACTACAATGTTCTTTTTTAAGTATGTCAAAATCAGAATTTATTCTAATTTTACTTTCCTAGTTTTCATTTTTTAAATTTTTGTTAAATCCCAGTTAGTTAACATACAGTGTAATATCAGTCTCAGGTATATGATACAGTGATTCGGCACTTCTATACAATAGCTGGTGCTCATCATAACAATGTCCTTTGAAATAGTAAAAATTCTGGGGGCGCCTGGGTGGCTCAGTCGGTTGAGCATCCAACTTTGGCTCAGGCCATGATCTGACGGTTCGTGAGTTCAAGCCCCACATCAGGCTCACTGCTGTCACTGCTCACTGCTTGGGATCCTGTCTCCCTCTCTCTCTGCCCCTCCCCGACTTGCACTCTCTCTCAAAAATAAATAAAACATTAAAATAAATAAAATAGTAAAAATTCTTAACTACCTGAATGTCCGTGAATGGGGTAAAAGTTATGAGACATACACACAGACTACATCAATATAAGGGAATATAATGTAGCCATTAAAAATGTAGGAAATAGGGGCACCTGGGTGGCTCAGTCGGTTAAGCATCAGACTTTGGCTCAGGTCATGATCTCGCAGTTCGTGGGTTCGAGTCCCACATCAGGCTCTGTGCTGACAGCTCAGAGCCTGGAGACTGCTTTGGATTCTGTGTCTCCCTCTTTGTCTGCCCCTCCCCTACTCGTGCTCTGTCTCTCTCTGTCTCTCAAAAATAACTAAATGTAAAAAAAAAATAAAATTAAAAAAATGTAGAAAATATATTTGTATTAATTAGAAAAGGCATAATCTGAGAATTTTTATGTAACTATTAAAAATATACAGTTACCAGGGCACCTGGGTGGCTCAGTCGGTTAAGCATCCAACTTCGGCTCAGGTCATGATCTCGCGGTCCATGAGTTCAAGCCCTGCGTCAGGCTCTGTGCTGACAGCTCAGAGCCTGGAGCCTGTTTCAGATTCTGTGTCTCCCTCTCTCTCTGACCCTCCCCCGTTCATGCTCTGTCTCTCTCTGTCTCAGAAATAAATAAATAAATGTTAAAAAAATAATAATTAAAAAAATATATATACAGTTACCGATGCCTATGAGGGAAAGGACATGGGAAAATGGAAACAGTTTTTATAAGGAAAATAGTAGTAAAATTAGGGAGGCTTTTTTCACTGCTATTCACTTTTCTCCTCTATTTTATTCGTGAAATTATGAAAGATAAAATAAAGTAACAAAAATTAAACTGTATTAGTGGCTCTTGGGTGGCTCAGTCAGTTAAACATCCAACTTGAGCTCAGATCATGATCTGGCAGTTCGTGAGTTTGAGTCCCACGCTGGGCTCTGCACTGACAACGTGGAGCCTGCTTCGCATCCTGTCTCTCTCTCTCTCTGCCCCTCCCTGGCTTGCTGTCTCTCAAGAATAAATAACATTAAAAAAAAAATTAAACCACACTAAAGTAAGAAGTAGTGATCCTCTGGCACAGAAGAGGTTTTGAAATGCCTATTAATCTATTGTTTTCAAGGATGCAACTATTCATTGAGAAATGAGACAGTAATTTCAAATCTAGAAAGGAAGCCCAACTCACCTTGAACTTGGTCATTTTGTCCTCCTTCTACTTCTAGGGAAGGGCTGAGTCCTGAGAAGGCAAAAAAAGGGAAGAGGAAGGAGAAAACAAAACCATCAGAGTCTGGCCAAGACTGTCGCTAACCCATATGGCTAACACACATCACTACCTAGGTTTCATGCTTTATATGAACTTGCAAAAGCGCCGTTTCCTCAGGGGGCTCGATGAGCAGAGCGTGGGTTGGGTTCCAGAGACCACTCACCCACCCCCTCAGCCGAGAGCCCCTGCACAATGGACAACCACCTAAGCACACACGGTGGTCCTAATGTAAGTTCTCCTTGTCACTCTCAGGGTATGAATCTGATTCTAGGGAAGGTGGAAATTGACAGTCAAGTTAAGAGAGCAGTCTCTGGGGCCAAATGTTTTAGGCTCATGGTACTGCTACTTATTAGTTGTGAAATCTTGGACAAATTATTAATATCTCCGTGCCTGAATTCCTTCACCTGCAAAAATGGAGGGATTAACAATGCCTACCTCATAGGACTGTTTTAAGAATTAAACCAGCAGGTACAAAGCACACAGAACCCTTTCAGAGTACCTTATTTCTTAGTAGCTGCAGAAAAGCAGGTAATATTCGCTAACGTAAAACCTGTCTCCAAAGCGCCTGGGTGGGTCAGTCGGTTAAGCGTCTGACTGTGGCTCAGGTCATGATCTTGCAGTTTGTGGGATCGAGCCCAGCACTGGGCTCTGTGCTGACAGCTCAGAGCCTGGAGCGTGCTTCAGATTCTGTGTCTCCCTCTCTCTCTGCCCCTCCCCCACTCGCACACTATCTCTCTCAAAAATAAATAAAAACATTAAAAAAAAAAAACACCGGGGCGCCTGGGTGGCTCAGTCGGTTAAGCGGCCGACTTCGGCTCGGGTCATGATCTTGCGGTCCGTGAGTTCAAGCCCCGCGTCGGGCTCTGTGCTGACAGCTCAGAGCCTGGAGCCTGTTTCAGATTCTGTGTCTCCCTCTCTCTGACCCTCCCCCGTTCATGTTTTGTCTCTCTCTGTCTCAAAAATAAATAAACGTTAAAAAAAAAAAAAAAAAAAACTTAAAAAAACAAAACAAAACAAAAACACCTGTCCTCATAAATGGCTTCTATCAATGGTGTCTTTAGAGGCTGTTGTTCTGTCCTATGAAAACCAGCTGTAACCTCTGAAATATGGTATTCTCTCTTGGTCGGTCATTCTTTTTTTATTGATTTAATTTTTGTTTAATGTTTATTTATTTCTGAGACAGAGATACAGAGCATGAGTGGGGGAGGGGCAGAAAGAGAGAGAGAGAGAGACACAGACTCCGAAGCAGGCTCCAGGCTCTGAACTGTCAGCACAGAGCCCGACGTGGGGCTCGAACCCACAAACCACGAGATCATGACCTGAGCCGAAGTCGGATGCTCAACTGACTGAGCCACCCAGGCGCCCGTCTTGGTCGGTCATTCTTAACACGATGTCTTTGCAATAATATTTAAGACTACGTGGATGACTTTTTTCCATGTGTAAAATATACATAACACCAAATTTACCATTTTCAACCATTTTAAAGTACTGTACAGTTCATTACATGCATTCCTCTTGTTGTGAACCAGCACCACCATCCAACTCAAGAATTTTTTCACCATCCTCCACTAAACCTCTGTATCCATTAAACAGCAGCTCCCCATCACCCCTCCCCTCTACCCTTGGTCACCACTATTCTACTTTCTCTCTGTGAATTTGACTATGCAGACAACTGTTTTGTTTTGTTTTTATGGACGACTGTTTTTTGAAAGATATGAGATCTTGTAAAGTTGACTCTGTTTCACAGTAGGGCCTTAAAAAGGACTCCATATCAAGGGGCGTCTGTGCAGCTCAGTCAGTTAAGCGTCCCATTCTTGGTTTCGACTCAGGTTGTGAGCTCACGTTCGCGGGTTCGAGCCCCGTGTCGAGCTCTGTGCTGCCCGCTTGGAGCCTGCTTGGGGTTCTCTCTCTCTCCTTCTCTCTCTGCCCCTCCCCTGCTCACGTTCTCCCTCTCTTAAAATAAATAAATTAATTAAAATATATATACACACACATATATATGTATAAACTATCACGAAGATGGAAGACAAATTAATAAAAGCCTATGACCCTGCAAGATTCGTTTAACTGTAAGTTAGGCAATCAATAGGTCATTCGAACTCACAAGCTACAGTAATCGTAGAAAATGGTTAGAAACAACAAAAATGGCAATGTGTGACATTACATAGGCGCCGAGTACACGTCAGGGACCTGGCAGAGTGCTTGGTATGCGCAGTTTCACCGAGGTGCCACCCACGTACCTGTGAGGAAGCTACTCTTGTACAAGTCGTGTGACTGTGGTCCAATCACCTACACGTCTGAGCCCATCCTCAGCTATTAACAAGGAGATAAAAACAGAATTTCAGTCATAGGAGTATTGTGGGAGAATAAATAAGCAGATCCACGCAATGCCCTTGGCTTTGTACCTGGCATTTTAGGAAGTTCTCAATCAACGCTGATGATGAGGACAGTCGCTCCTATTTAACAGACGAGGAAGCTGAGGCTTGGTAAGGTTAAGATGCAGGGGCGGAATCGGAATCCAGCTCTCACCCCAGAACCAGCATTCTAGGTCTTGTCCCTCTGTGGTTTGTAAAGACAAAAACAAGCAGACGGGACTCTAAGGTCTCACAGAAAGGGACACGAGAGCCTGAGAGCTGGGGATGATAGACACAGAAACAGGGGGAGGACTCTGAAGCCACAGGATCTAGTTGAGGGAGAAGAGAACAGAGTCGTGAAGGGCGTAGGCTCTGGAATCAGACGACCAGGACGGGAACAGTGGCATCCCCAACTTGCTACTACTTTGTGCCTCAAATTCCAATCTATAAATTGGAAACAATAATGATAATGACAACAATAATACTACCAACCTCAGGGGAAGGGTACTCAGCCTACGTGACTATCCATCAAACATTTGAAACAGAGTCTGCAGCTAAAACATTCAATACGGGTTACCCATATAGCCACTTTACATGGAACCGTCAAGGACCCCTCCCCCCCATCCCTTTCCTCAGGGTGGATGCAGCTGAGCACTGTTTGCTGAGCAGTGCGTGGGCTAGATTCCAGAGACCACTCCCCTTCCAGGCGAGAGCCCCCCCTGAGGTGAACGACCCACCCAACCACACTGGTGGCCTGAATTCAAGTTCTCCTTGTAGCTCTCAGGGTAGGATTCTGATTCTGGGGAGGGTGGAAGCTGAAAGTACTCAGGTTAACGGATTATTACTGGTTCACTGCTGGACAATTTATTAATTACTATTAGTGACTGCTCCATCTTTAGATACAAGAACGCTAGTATGGAAAAGGGCAGTGGAAAACTTCCTAATCTTGGAAGAAATACCCTTTCGGGATTTGTGATTCACTTGGTTCTGACTGCTTGCCCAACAACTTCTGTTCGTTAAGAGGGCTCCGTGGGGAGATCTTTCCATCACCTACTGGGGGGAGGAACATAATCGGTAAATCAACCTCGTCATTAACACCTACCCAGCTTTACAGCTCAAGCACCTGAAATAGCGCTTGTAACAGAAACTGCTCAGGAGTCACTCAGCAGTCAGCGTCAGTGTCTCGACGAATGAACCTGCCACCAGGCAGACAGGCGGAGGCACACGGAAGACAAGACTCATTGGTCTAAGATTTTTTTTTTTTTTGAGTTGTAAAATTTTGAGGCTGATCCCAGTTGGGAGGATTTGGAGAGTGGGGGTTTTATTTCTAACTCTTTCCTCCGGCTCTTTCACGATATTTGCAAGACCAAGGTCATCTGTGGAAGGAAAAGAGCCTCTGAATTTTCTTAAATGCCATCTTAGAAGGTGACGTCTGCTCTTCACAGTCAGTGCCTACATGAACTTCTGATACAAAATCCACAGAATGTGTCCATCAAAATATTCAGAACCACCAACCCACTGCCTACATAGTTAAGCATTAGGCTAATTTATAAACTCTTCATTAAATAACTGAGTTTATTAATTCACTGAACACTCAGGGAAACCTCCCTGAAAGGAAGACAATTACCCAGTGCCAAATGGCTCATGGTCTGGTGATCACACACTGCCACAGGGCAGAGTAGGGCACAGGGTCTGGTGCCCCACGGCCCACACAGCAGGTCCTACATAAACATGGCTTTAGCTGAGCTGTGGGGGACGATGGAGTTCTGTTAGCCCAAAAGAAGCAGAATCGCTAGAAAACCTCATGAGAACATATGTTATGATGGGAGTGAATACAAACAAGAGGCAGCAACAGATAAGCAGGTAAGCAGGATTCAAATTATGGTGATGTGGGGCGCCTGGGTGGCTCAGTTAGACGTCTGTCTTCGGCTCAGGTCATGGTCTCACGGTTTGTGGGTTCAAGCCCTGTGCTGACAGCTCAGAGCCTGGAGCCTGCTTCGGATTCTGGGTCTCCCTCGCTCACTGCCCCTCTCCTGCTCACACTCTGCCTCTGTCTCTCAAAAGTAAACATAAAAAACAAACTCTGGTGAGGTGCGTCCCAGTTTTATCTGCATTTCAGCAGGAAAGCAACAAAGGCCTTGAGGAAGGGAGGGTAAAAAGATTCCTTCTGTGTTGGAAACAGATTACTCTTTCAGCAGAGAGACTCGAGGGGGAAGTGGCTGGGGCCAGAGAGCACTGTTAGGAGAGCCACGTCAAGAATCACCTCCTTCTTGGAGAGGGGGAGATGGGGGCGGAGTAGGAGGACCCTAAGCTCGCCTCCTCCCACGAACACAACTAGGTAACTACGAAACCATCGTAAATACCCCAGAAATCAACCTGAACAATGGTAGCACAAACTCCACTAAGGGTGGAGGAGAAGCCCGGCTGAAGACGTTAGGAAGTGTGGAGATGCAGTTTTGGAGAGAAACAGATGATGGCCTCAGCGGTGAAGGGGGAGGCACAGTTGCACAGAAGGCGAGGGACAGACTGGCACGCAGGGGAGCGCACAGGGACAATGAATCCCCAGAGCCATGGGCTTGGAAGGAAAGAAAGAAGCTGAATTTCGTGAGTTCTTGCAACCAGCAAGGCTGAAAGCCTGGTGGGGTTTTTTTGTTTTGTTTCGTTTCAGTGTTTATTTGCTTTTGATACAGAAAAACACACACACAGAGATCGTGAGTAAGCACGGGAGGGGCAGAGAGAGGGAGACACAGAACCCGAAGCAGGCTGCAGGCTCTGAGCTGTCAGCACAGAGCCCCAAGGGGGCCCTGACCCATGAACCACAAGATCACGACCTGAGCCAAAGTCGGACGCCTAACTGACTGAGCCACCCAGGCGCCCTAAAAGCCTAGAGTATTAAAGGTCAGCAGGCTTGGCTTGGGGACAGCCGGGAGACTCCGGGACTGCTCTCGGAGAGAAGGCAGCACAGAACCAGACCACAGACACACAACGTGGCAACAGCGATCTGAAGCGCGCCTGGGGCACACACAGTGGGGAGGTTATTAGCTCATCTCGGAGTGTGTTCCAGAGAGGCAGCATTCACGGAGAGGCCCTCCCGGAACAAAGAAGCTGGCAGGTGCCATTTTCATCCCCCGCCCCTTAGCATAAACACAGAGCCACCTGCAGGAACCAGAGCAGCACTGACACTCTTTAAATTTAAGCTCTTGCTTAAACCAAGCAGAGTGCACACAGCACACACTGGAGACACTCCGGAAGCACCAGGCCCTGGGAAAACAGAGGACACTACGTTGCAGGAACTGGAGGACCTCTTCTTCGTGAGCCCATAACCATCAACTACAGGAGACGTAGCTGACTTTCCTAACACCGAGAAACAGGCGCAGAGACTCAGACAAAATGAGAACACGGAGGAATCTGTTCCAAACGAAAGACCAGAACAAGCCCATGGCCAGCAATAGAAGTGACACAGATTCAAGTAACATGCCTAATAGAGAATTTACAGTAATGATCATAAAGATACTCACTGGACTTGAGAAAAGAGTGAAAGACTTCAGTAAGACCATTATCACAGAGATAAAGAATAACATGGAGATTAAGGGCTCAATGAATGAAATGAGAAACACGCTTAATGGAAGGAAGAGCAGGCTGGAAGAAGCAGAGCAACGAATTAATGACCTAAAAGAGTAATGGAAAGCAATCAAGCTGAACAAAAGAGAGAAAAAAGAATCATGCAAAACAAGAATACACTTAGGGAACTCTACGACTCCGTCACACATTAGCAACATTTGCATTATAGGCGTTCCAGAAGAAGAGAAAAGGGGGCCGAAAATTTATTTGAAGAGATAATAGCTGAAAACTTCCCTCATCTGGGGAAGGAAACAGATATCCAGAACCAGGAGGCACAGAGAATGCCCAACAAAATCAACAAGAGCAGATCCATACCAAGACATGTTGTAACTAAAATGGCAAAACATACAAAATTAAAAAAAAAAATTTTAAGCAGCAGGACAAAAGAAGACCGTTATGAACAAGGGAAACCCCATAAGGCTATCAAGGGATTTTCAGCAGAAATTTTCCAAGCCCGGGGCACCTGAGTGGCTCAGTTGGTTAAGCATCTGACTCTCGATCTCAGCTCAGGTCATGATCTCACAGTTTGTGGGTCAAAGCCCCATGTCGGGCTCTGCACTGACCTCGTGGACTCTGCTTCGGATTCTGTCTCTCTCTTTCTCTCTCTCAAAATAAACTTTAAAAAAAGAAAAGAGGGGCACCTGGGTGGCTCAGCCGGTTGAGCGTCTGACTTCGGCTCAGGTCATGATCTCACGGTCCGTGAGTTCAAGCCCCGCGTCGGGCTCTGTGCTGGCGGCTCGGAGCCTGGAGCCTACTTCGGATTCTGTGTCTCCCTCTCTCTCTGCCCCTCCCTCGTTCATGCTCTGTCTCTCTCTGTCTCAAAAATAAATAAACGTTAAAAGTTTAAAAAAGAAAAGAAAAGAAAAGAAAGACGAGAAAAGAAAAGAAAAAAGAAAAGAAAAAAGAAAAGAAAAGAAAACAAAACAAAACAAAACTTTCCAAGCCAGAAGGGAGTGACGTTCTATATTCAACATGCTGACTGGAGAAAACCTACAGCCAAGAATATTCTATCTAGCAAGGTTGTCATTCAGAATAGAAGGAGAGGGACACCTAGGTGGCTCAGTCGGTGGAGCGTCCAACTCTGGATTTTGGTTCAGGTCATGATCTCAGGGTCGTGGAGCCCACCGCAGGGGACTGAACCTGCTTAAGATTCTCTCTCTCCCTCTCTTTCTGTCCCTCCCCCATCCACATACTCTCTCTCTCTCTTTAAAAAAAAAAAAAAAAAAAAAAAGGACAGGAGGAGAGATAAGGAGGTTTCCAGACAAACACTAAAGAAGTTCATGAGCACTAAACCAGCCCTGCAAGAAACATTAAAGGGGACTCTCTGAGTGGAAAGGAAGTACCAAAAGTGACAGTAAGAAGGTAGGAACACAAAAGCAGTAAAAATTGACTACTTCTGTAAAATAAAGGTAAAAAAAGGAGCTCACAAAAGAAAAGGATGTAAAACATGACACCATAGACCTAAAATGTGGGGAGGAGAGAAAAGAATGGGTTCAAACATAAAAGGCCATCGACTTAATACAGACTGCTATATGCAAAAGAGATCATATACAAACCTAATGGTAACCACAAATGAAAAACCACTAATAAATATGCAAAGAATAAAGACAGAGCAATCCAAATATAGCACTAAAGAAAATGACCAAACCACAAAAGGGAGAAAGACAAGAAAGGATCAGAGAAAACCTTAAGAAACAATAACAAAACAGGTAATAAAATGGCAATAAATATATATTTACTCTGAATGTAAATGGACTCAATGCTCCAATCAAAAGACACAGGGTGACAGAAAAGTTAAAAAAAATAAGACCCATTTATATGCTGCTTACAGGAGACCGACACCTAAACACTGAAAGTGAGGGGACACCTGCAGACTGAAAGTGAGGGGATGGTGGAGCCCCTGGGTGGCTCAGTTGGTTAAATGTCTGACTATCTCAGCTCAGGTCTTGATCTCAGGGTCATGAGTTCAAGTCCTGTGTTGGACTCCATGCTGGGCATGAAGCTTACTTAAAAAATAAAAATAATTAATTAATTAATGTTTTAAAAAGTGAGGGGATGGAGAAACCTTTATCATGCAAATGGATGTCAAAAGAAAACTGGAATTGCAATACCCTAAATACAAAATGGCTTTTAAAACAAAGACTGTAACAAGGGACAAAGGAGGATACTATATAATAATAAAGGGGATAATCCAACAAGAAAATATAACAATCGTAAATATTTATGCACCCAATATGAAAGTACCTAAATACCTAAATACCTAAATACCTAAATACCTAAAACTTTATGTTAGCAAACATAAAGGCACTAATCCGTAATAATACAATAATACTAGGGGACTTGAACACCCTACTTACATCAATGAATAGATCATCCCAACAGAAAATCAACAAGGAAACAATAGCACTGAATGACACACTGGAACGATGGATTTAACAGATATATTCAAAACATTCTATCCTAAAACAGCAGAATACACATTCTTTTCAAGTGCACGTGGGACATTCTCCAGAAGAGATCAGATTTAAGGCCACAAAACAAACCTTAATAAATTCAGTAAGTCATACCATGCATCTTTCTGACCACAACTCTATGAAACCAGAAGTCAACCACAAGGAAAAACCTGGAAAGACCACAAATACATGGGAGGTTAAATAACATGCTACTGAACAATGAACGGGTCAAACAGGAAATAAAAGAAGAAATCCAAAAGTACATGGAAATAAATGAAAACGGAAACACAACTGTTCAGAACCTTTGGGATGCAGCAAAAGCAGTTCAAGAGGAAGTTTAAAAGTCTTTTTTTTTTTAATTTTTTTTTTAATGTTTGTTTATTTCTGAGAGAGAGAGACAGAGCGTGAGCAGGGGAGGGGCAGAGAGAGAGGGAGACATAGAATCCCAACCAGGCTGCAGGCTGAGCTTTCAGCACAGAGCCCGACATTGGGCTTGCACCCATGAACCCTGAGATCATGACGTAAGCCGAAGTCGGACACTAAACCGACTGAGCCACTCAGGCGCCCCCAAGAGGGAAGTTTAAAGAAATACAGGCCTACCTCAAGAGGCAAGAAAAATCTCTGGGGCACCTGGGTGGCTCAGTCGGTTAAGCTTCTGACTTCAGCTCAGGTCATGATGTCACGGTCCGTGAGTTCGAGCCCCGAATCGGGCTTTGTGCTCTCAGTTCAGAGCCTAGAGCTTGCTTCAGATTCTGTCTCCCTCTCTCTCTACCCCTCCCCCACTCACTCTGTCTCTATCAAAAAATTAATAAATGGTAAAAAAAAATATATAATTTTTTTTAAAAAAGAAGCAAGAAAAATCTCAAACAACTTAGATCTACATCTAATGGAGCTAGAAACAGAACAACAAATAAAACCTAAAACCAGCAGAAGAAAGGAAATATTAAAGATCAGAGTAGAACTAAATGATGGAAAAAGAAAACAACTGATAAATAAAACCAGTAGCTGGTTCTTTGGAAAAAAAATCAATAAAATTGATAAATGTCTAGCAGCCTTATAAAGAAAAAAGTGCGGGAAAGGACTCAAATAAAATCACAAATGACATAGGAGAAATAGCCAAAACCACAGAAATATGATTATATGAGAATATTATGAAAAACTATATGCCAACAAATTGAACAACCCAGAAGAAATAGACAAACCCCTAGAAACATATCACCTATCAAAACTGAAACAGGAAGAAACAGAACATTTGAACAAACCTATCACCAGCAAAGAAATTGAATCAGTAACCAACTCTCAAAAAACAAAAGTTCAGGACTAGAAGGCTTCACAGGTGAATTCTACTAAACATTTTTTTTTTTTTAATGTTTATTTTTGGGAGAGAGTGTGGGAGGGGCAGAGAGAGAAGGAAAGAAATAATCTTATGCAGGCTCCATGCCGTCAGCAGAGCCTGACACAGGGCTTGAACCCACAAACCGTGAGGTCAAGACCTGAGCTGAAACCAAGAGTCAAATGCCTAACCAACTGAGCCACTCAGGCACCCTGAATTCTACTAAACATCTAAAGAAGAGTTAATACTTCTTCTTCTCAAACTACTCCAAAAACAAAAAACAAACAAACAAACAAACAGAAAAGGAAGGAAAACTTCCAAATTTATTCTATTAGGACAGCATTACCCCAATACCAAAACCAGACAAAGACATCACAAAAAAAGAGAGAACTACAGGCCAATCTCTCTGATGAACACAGATGCAAAAAATCCTCAGCATACATCAGCAAACCAAATCCAACAATACATTTAAAAAGTCATTCACCACGATCAAGTGGGATTTATTCCTGTTACACGGGTGGTTCGATATTTGAAAATCAATCAATAAAAACCATATGATCATTTTAAAAGAGAGAGAAGAAGAGATGAAAGGAGGGGCCGTTACAGAATAAGTTTCTGTCATGGAGGCTTCTCCCACATTTGAGCAGAGACTTGAATCATGAGAGAGAGAGAGAGCCATGTGGCTATCTGGTATCTGAAGGATGCGGAATTCAGCCAGAGAGAAACAAAATTGTTTTTATTAAAAAGCCACAAGTCTGGGGCGCCTGGGTGGCGCAGTCGGTTAAGCGTCCGACTTCAGCCAGGTCACGATCTCGCGGTCCGTGAGTTCGAGCCCCGCGTCAGGCTCTGGGCTGATGGCTCGGAGCCTGGAGCCTGTTTCCGATTCTGTGTCTCCCTCTCTCTCTGCCCCTCCCCCGTTCATGCTCTGTCTCTCTCTGTCCCAAAAATTAAAAAAAAAAAAAAAAAAAAAAAAGTTGAAAAAAAAAAAAAAGCCACAAGTCTGTTCTCTCTACCAGTGCCTCTCAGATTTTAATGTCCCATGAATCACCTGGGGGACTCTGGGAAGGCACAGGTACTTGTGTCTCACCCCAGAAATTCTAAATCAGGAGATCACGGATTTGGACTGAGAATCTACATTTTTAGCAATATCCCAGGTGATGCTGATGCCGTTGGTTTCTGGGTCACTATTTGAGTAGTATCAGTCAAAAACCGCCTTCCAGGGGTGCCTGGGTGACTCAGTCAGTTAAGCGTCCGGCTTTGGCTCAGGTCATGATCTCACGGTTCCGTTCGTGAATTTGACCCCGCGTGGGGCTCTGGGCTGACAGCTCAGAGCCTGGAGCCTGCTTTGGATTCTGTGTGTCCCTCTCTCTCTGCATCCCCCCGACCTTGCACTCTGTGTCTCTCTCTCAAAAATAAATAAAACATTTAAAAAAACAAAAAACAAACAAAACAAACAAACCCAGCCCTCCAGATATTTTCCATCAGATTCAGGACTCGAGGTTTTCACCTCCACCTTTTCTACTAACTACAACAGACTGCCCTGTTGCCTAAGAGCAAAAAAGTTAAAGAAAGTAAACACAAATTGCAAACTTCTCTTTCTCTAGGGTTCTAACAACAGGATTAGAATTTGTTAAGATCAGAAAGCACTCCAAGAGCAACTCTAAGCACCTAATTTTACCCACAAGGAAACCCCACACCATTCATAAAAATACTCCCAGTAATAGTTCCAGCAACTGACACAGCAACTGACCTACTACCTACCAAGGCGCTACTTACATGAATGCTTTACATGCACTACGTCATTTGATCTTCACAAATCTAGAAATTGAGACAATGATGATCCCCATTTCACAGATAAAGAACATGGAGCACAGAGAAGTAGCTTGGCTCATGATTAACCAGTGCCCTACGGAAGGGTCAAGATTTTCACCCAGAGCCTCATCTACTACTAAGACCTTGGTTCTCAACTCAGGCAGCATAGTAGACTCAGAAGGAACTTTAAAACAAACAAACGAAAAGGTTCAGGCCTCAGCCACAACTAATCAACTCGGGTCTGGCATGGGCGGCTGACAAGTGCATTTCTACACCCCTCCCATTGTCCCAGGCCACAGTTTCATTGGCCAGTCAGGACACTGAACCAGGCACTAAAGAACCCAGGCAGCAGGTCGCCTAGGCCCAGGCCCTTGTCCTATTTGTGTAGTGGTTCTCAAACTCCAGTGTGCAACTGAATTGTAGGGCCTGAAATTCCAGGTGCTGCCTGGACATCTTTGAGCTTCCTGGGGCCCAAAGGCCTAGCCAGGAGTTCCTCTGCTGTCTCCAGATACGGCCCTGACCCTGGGGGGAAAGGCTCCCACCCCAGCTACTCCCCCGATGTATCAACCAGGGTTTTAGGTTCTATACTGGCTATTTGACATCTGGTATTCCCAACCTCTCCATAAGTCTGCTGAATCGCAAGGCCAGCCTGTCAACCAAAGCCAGCTTCCTGAGGGCACGCAGGAGTCATAGAATTCCCCCAACCACTGAGCCCAGCCTATTTTCACTAGTACCCCAGGTGGGTGTCTCCACCGAGTTACTTCCTGTCACGATCGTCATAAAGGCAGAGCCCAGGCCCTCTCTGCTTCCCGACCCTGCGTGTGACAGGCTTCATGTGGTCCTGTGTGGCAGGCTGTGACTCTCGTTTCTGGCGGAACTTAATTAAAAACCTTCTTTCTCAATGGCATCGACCTCTCCATGTTGTCACTCAATCACCTTTATAACTTAAGACCTGACACAATTCCCCCTACTAACCGGACCAGCTGCACACTACTCAGTCATCAACCTAACAGGTCTCACCTCCCTGCCAGACAGGCTGGCCACACCTTCCTGCAGGAGCCCAGGATCACCGTACCTCGTCACTACAAAACCCACCTCCCTGGCCCCTGCTGGTTCGCTCTGTTCCTGAGTGCCGGCCCCTGGATGGCCCTGTAGGACACGCAGTGTCCTCCCCACAAGGCTGCGGGTAAGCTGCTGCCCATCTCGCCTCCCCGCTGTCATGTGTCACCCATTCAGCATCTCACCCTACATAGGACAAGGACTCTCCTTCCTACACAGCGTAAACAGGGAGTGAGCAGAACAGCATCGAGTTCCCTAACGTGATTTTGCTATGACCAAAGTTTGAGAACCACTGTGTTATTCTATTCTGCCTCTCATGGAGTTCTCTGTACTGCCCAAGGGCACCCAGAAAGTCAAGGGCAGGGTGAGACCTGGCACCCAGGCCTCCTGCTTTCCCAAATCCCTGCTTCTCTCCGTTGTAAGATGCCCCTGCAGGCAGATCCCCAGAGTGAAAATGGAGGTTCTATTGAAATCAGCGCCGCCCAATAGAAACGTAATCCGAGCTCTATGTGTAATTTATTTTTTATTTTTAAAATATTTATTTATTTATCTTTGAGAGAGAGACAGAGAGAGAAAGAGAAGAGAGAGAGAGAGAGAACAGGGGAGAGGCAGAGAGAGAGGGAGGCAGAATCCCAAGCATGCTGCACGCTGTCAGCGCAGAGCCCGATGTGGGGCCTGAACTCACAAACTGTGGGATCGTGACTCTTCAAATCAAGAGAAAGAAGCTTAACCGACTGAGCCACCCGGGTGCCCCCATGTGTAATTCAAATGTTTCTAGTAGCCATGTTAAAAAAATGTAAGAAGCAGATGGGCTTTATTTATTTTTAATTTTTTTTAATGTTTATTGATTTCTGAGACAGAGACAGAGCATGAGTGGGGGAGGGGCAGAGAGAGAAGGAGACCCAGAATCCGAAGCAGGCTCCAGGCTCCAAGCTTTCAGCACAGAGCCCGACACGGGGCTCAAACTCACAGACCGAGAGATCATGACCTGAGCCGAAGTCGGACGCTCAATTGACTGAGCCACCCAGGTGCCCCCAAATGGGCTTAATTTAAACAATATGTTGTATTTAACCCAATATACCCAAAATATTACCACTTGAATCTGCAATTGCTATAAAAATTCCTGAGCCATTTTATGGTTTATACTTACAGCACATCTCAGCACCAGACATATTTCGAGTGCTCAACTGTCACATGTGCCTGACGGCTGCCATATTGGGTAGTGCAGACTTGAACCTCTTTAAAGCAACAGAGACCATATAACCATCTCCCAGGGACTCTCTGGGTTCAAAAGACAGCAGATTCGTGTCAGTTGCAAGTTTAACCAGTGGTTATTACAGAAACTAACCATTTCTGTTCAGCTGAATGATAGAACCGAAGTAGTGAAAGCAGAAGGTGCATGAAAAATACGAATACCTTAAAATCTCCTTTTGCCCTTTCAATAACTGGCTGCATTCTCCATGTTGTAAAGTCATCTATAATGGTAAGATAACTTCAGTCTGTAACACATGGAGGATTTACAACATGCCAAGCACTATTTCAAGCACTTTACGTAGCATAGCTCTTTTAAATCTTTAATTAAAATAATTAAAAAAAAAATTTTTAATGTCTGTTTATTTTTGAGAGAGAGAGACAGAGTGCGAGCCTAGAAGGGGCAGAGAGAGAGGGAGACACAGAATCTGAAGCTGGCCCCAGGCTCCGAGCTGTCAGCACAGAGCCCAACACGGGGCTCGAACCCACGAACCATGAGATCATGACCTGAGCCGAAGTGCGGCGCTCAACCAACTGAGCCACCCAGGTGCCCCTAAAATAATTTTTTAATGTTTATTTAGAGGGAGAGAGAAAGCATTAGCAGGGGAGGGGCACGGAGAGCGGGAGACAGAGAATCTGAAGCAGGTTCCGCGCTGGCAGCGCAAAGCCTGATGCGGGGCTCAAACTCTTCGATCGTGAGATCATCACCTGAGCCGAAGTCAGATGCTCAACTGACTGAACCACCCAGGCGCCCCCCCCTTTTTTTTTTAATTTTAGAGAGAAAGAGCATGAGAGAGAACAAGCAGGGGAAAGGGGGAGAGAGGGAGAGAGAAAGAGAATCTCAAGCAGGCTTCATACTCCGCATGGACCCCAACACGGGGCTCGATCCCACAACCCTGGAATCATGATCTGAGCTGAAATCAAGAGTCTGACACCCAACCAACTGAGCCACCCAGGGACCCCACATAGATGGCTCTTTTAATTTTCACAAAAGCCTTAGGAGGGAGGTACTGCTATCCCTACTGGACTGGTTAGAAAAGTGAGGCACGCAGAAGTTAAATAATGTGCCCAAGGTTATCCAGTCACGGAGTGCTTGAGCTGGGTTTCAAACCTAGCTGCTGAAGTTTGACCCTGGTTCTGCTTCCCGCCAACTGTGCCACCAGGTCATTTATTCAATTGTCTCTGCCTGTCTATTCACCATGAAAATGCGAATAATAATGATGGCATTGTAGTGAAAAATAAGTGACTTAACATGTGTAAAGCGTTAGAAATTCTCCAAGTCATGAGAACTGCCCAAGAAATGTTAGCTATTCTAATCGTCCCCCTAATGATCTCCACGCAACAAACAAAAACCGAAACATCAACACGATTTGTTTCTAAGGACATCTGTTTTAGATCATGACATATTATGCATAATTGTACATCAACTTCTGCACTGATGATTTCTATAGCCCACCCCAAGTGAGATAAAAGACAATGAATGTGGATAGAGATTATCTTTCTTTTTTTTTTTAACGTTTATTTTTGAGAACATTAGAGAGCATGAGTGGGGGAGGGGCACAGAGAGAGAGGGAGGCAGAATCCGAAGCTGACAGCGTGGAGCCCCATGCAGGGCTTGAACTCATGACCTGTGAGATCATGACCTGAGCCAAAGTCGGACGCTTAACTGACTGAGTCACCCAACTGCCCAGATTATCTTTCTATTTTGTCCTCTAATCCCAGGCTGCGGCTCCCTTTTGGAATGCTATGTGAATCACACTCACTGAATAACTCTTCTCTGATCACCTCATGCTAGGCACTCTGAATAAAGTATGATGAGGTCCAGGAAACAGTGGTCCCTACAGCCAACAGGAGACAGAAAATAAATCAAGAGTTATATATTTTAAAATAAATAAATAAAATAAAATACTCAAGGAGAGGGGCGCCTGGGTGGCTCAGCTCATGATCTCTCATGGTTTGTGAGTTTGGGCCCCACATCAGGCTCTGTGCTGACAGCTCAGAGCCTGGAGCCTGCTTCTGACTCTGTCTCCCCCTCCCTCTCTGCCCCTCCCCTGCTCCTGCTCTGTCTCTGTCTCTCAAAAATAAACATTAAAAAAAATTTTTTTTAAATACTCACGAAGAACAAAATGTGTACATGGGAAGCAGAGAAGCAACAAAATTAGCAAGGACTGAATCAGGGGGATGGTTACATAGGAGTTCATTACATTACACTTTGGGTATGTTTGGAAATTTTCATAGTAAAGACTTAAGGTAGTAACTATGAATAGTGTGATAACAATTTCATAAAATAAATACACAATTAAAAACTACTAAACAGAAGTGCATTAAAATGTTAAACACTGTCTATTTTGTAGTACTATGAGGTGTTTTTTTTGAGTTCTTCTTAATGCTTTATATATTCTATATTTTCTGAATTCCCTACAGTAAGTGTGCCTATCTTCTTTATGTATGTATTTATTCATTTTGAGACAGAGAATGAGCAGAGGAGGGGCAGAGAGAGAGGGAGACAGAGGATCCAAAGCAGGCTGGGTGCTGACAGCAGACAGCCTGAGGTGGGGCTCGAACTCACCAACTGTGAGATCATGACCAGAGCCAAAGTCAGAAGCTTAACACGCTGAGCCACCCAGGCGCCCTTGAGTGTGCATATCTCCCATAATGAGAACATGAATTAGAAATACTCTCTGAAATAAAACTAAATGAGAATGCTTCCAAAATTTTATAAAGAAGTCCAAACTCACAAATGCTGATTTCAAATTCCACTGCAATAAAAGTCCAACGAAACTCCACAACTTGATCCTGAATGACTCTTCTGCAGGCAGTTTCCTATAGTTAAATACTTACGTAGCATATATTTCTATTTTGTGTCCTAATTCCAACTTGGGGACTTTACACTTTGGGACCAAGGATATCTATCCGCAGACATAAGGAACACACACCTTGCGCTCAAATCCCCCTGCTCCTACTAGCAGTGTGACATATGATAAGTAACTTATGCTCCTCTGCCTCCATTTCCTCAGCTGTAAAATACAGGTTATAACAGTATTCACTTCATAAGGGCTTTGTGGAAACTGTATGTGTTAATTTTTATAAAGCCCTTAGGATGACACTTAGCGCTCAACGTTTAATCATTATGACCATTATTCGTGCCCTGTACGTATTCTATAGATTTTCCCAACTGTTTAACTGAGCACCCTTGTAACGGAAACATTTTGTGAATGAATGAAGTATCTTCTCCCACCGCAGAAAAGGAAGAGGAATGTTAAGTTCCGTCTCGGTGGGGCTTTGCTGCCAGGAGCCCTCTTTTAGAAGTCAAGAAAGCGGAAAGAAAGGAGGCCGAGATACTATGATCTTGTCTGTGGCCCTGTTAAAACCGCAGAAGATAATTCGGGGGTGACACACTTTCTTATTAAACGAGTCAGAAGTAGTCCAGGCTCAGCCTCCTTTCCCATACGGATCAGAAAGAAGGGCCAGGGCCACTTCGAAAAGCTTCCAGAGACACACCTTCCTGATCACTATCACAGAGTGTATATTGACAGCTAACACCTTGCCACACGGCTGAATAGCTCTAAACCTGTTACTTGTATTATACCATTAATTCTCAAAACAAATGTGTAAAGTAGGTGCTGGTAATATCACCGTTTGCAAAAAAAGCAAACTGAGGGGCGCCTGGGTGGCTCAGTCAGTTGAGCCTCCGACTTCAACTCAGGTCATGATCTCACGGTCCGTGAGTTCGAGCCCCGCATGGGGCTCTGGGCTGATGGCTCAGAGCCTGGAGCCTGCTTCCGATTCTGTGTCTCCCTCTCTCTCTGCCCCTCCCCCGTTCATGCTCTGTCTCTGTCTCAAAAATAAACATTAAAAAAATTTTTTTCTTAAAAAAAAAAGCAAACTGAGGCACAGAAAGATTAAGTTCTAGGAAGTGACACAGCGTGCGGAAGGTGAGCCGGGCAGGGCAGCGGAGAGCTGGAAGACCCTCAAACCCTGCGGATCTAGGTCCGTCTCCAGACCGGGGGGGAGGGGGGAGGGGGGACTCGCGAACCGCCCCAAACGCACAGGCTAGGGCGAGGGGAGGGGAAGGCAAGCGGCCGCCCCCGTCCCTTAACCTTGCTCTCTGCCGTTGGCCGAGGATTTTCCTCCCCCGGGACCGAGGGCGTGGCGCGGCTGACTCCACTACCAGATCAAAAGTTAAAAGAAGTCGCGGGGTCCCGGGTATCACTCACCTCCCCGAGAGAAATGAAGGCCGCGATCTTAACCTCCCGCAGCGGAAATACCTCCAACAACGCGGAGCTCCTGGACTACATTTCCCAGCATCCCCGAGAGCAACCGGAGGCCCTGTCCCGCCTCCGTGTGAGACTGAGAAGCCGGCTCCGAGACCCACAGCCTGAATCCAATTCCCAGAGTCCACGAAAGGAAAGGGCTTCTCATTCTTAACCCCCGGTCGCAGAAATGCCTCCGAAAATGCGGAGCACTGTTTTATACGCTCTTATTTCTCGAGCGGAGCAAAGACATCCGCGCTTTCCCGGAGCGGAAGTGTCCCAATCCCAGAAAGCGTGTGGACTACACATCCCAGAATCCTCTGAAGGGCTGAGCTTCCCGCCTGCCTGCAATTTCCTTTTGAATTAGCAGGTGAAGTCTAAATAAGCCCTTCGGTGTTTGTGGAACTTTGTTGGCCTATTTTTTCCCTCACTCCTCCCTATCATACGTGACATAGTTGGAAATATGAGAAACAAAAAAATAATTGCAAAGGCGTGCTATGGGTTAGGTAAAAACAGATCAGAAAAGTGACGCCTGAGCTGCACTCAACAAGTCGTTATTACATGGGCCTGGATTCACCTGTGACCAAGAAACCATTAAAAAGGAGATGCAACCATCCAACAGGATATAAAACAGAAGCAGCAAACTTTTCCGCTTTACCTTCGCTTTAGGAAAGACGTTAGGAATTTTTTCTTGCATTGGCAGGGAATTGGAGGAAATATAGAATAGGGTCCACCCTATACAATGTCTTTTTAAAAACTCTTTGAATTCAAATTAAGGAATCATATATAATTTTCGCTCTATTTAATTGAAATGTAACTGACATATATATTGTATAAGTTTAAGGTGTAAAACATGTTGATTTGATACATTTACCTATTGTAATGTGATTACCACCTTAGCCTTAGCTAACACTTGTTACCTCCCTTAGTCATTTCTTTTTTGTGATGAAAACAATTAATATCTAATCTTTTAGCAACTTTGAAGTTTATAATACAGTTATTGTTAACTATAATCACTATGCTGTGCATTCGCTCTATAGGATTTCTTCACCTACTATTTCCAAGTTTGTATATTCCAAACAGCATATCCCCAGTTCTCCCACCCCACCCACCCCCCCAGCCTCTGGTAACCATCAGAGGTAACCATCAAATTCGCTGCTTTTATGAATTTGCCCTTTTTAGATTCCACATATATCGTACAGTATTTGTCTTTCTCTGACATATCTCACTCAGCATAATGCCCTAAAGGTCCATCCATGTTGTCCCAAACAGCAGCGTTTCCTTCTTTCTCATGGCTGAATAATATTCCACTGTATATATACCACAAATTATTTGTTGACCGACACTTGGATTGTTTCCATACTTTGGCTGCAAGAAACATGGGAGTGCATGTATCTCTTAAAACTCCTATTTTCATGTCCTTTGGTTAAATCTCCAGAAGTAAAATTGCTGTATCATATGGCACTTCTATTTATAATTTTTTAGGAACCTCATATTGTTTTCCATAGTGGCTAAACCAATTTATATTCTCACCAACAGTGTACAAGGGTTCCCTTACCTCCACATCTTTACCAACACCTGTTATCTCTTGTCTTCTTTGTGATAGCCCTTCTAACATGTGTGAGATGATATCTCTGTGGTTTTGATCTGCATTTTCTAGATGATTAGCAATGTTGAGCATCTTTTCATGTACATGTTGGCCATTTGGATGTCTTCTTTGGAAAAACATCTGTTTAGTTCCTCTGTCCATTTTTATAAATCATATTAGTTATTGTTGTTGTGGTTGTTGTGTTGTATGAGTTCTTTATATATCTGGGGTATTGCTCTCATGCTGTGTCTTGCTCTCAAAAATAAATAAACATTAAAATTTTCTAAAAATAAAATCTAGTTTGTTTGATAGAAGTATTGGTACTCTGGCTTTCTATTGACAACCATTTTCATGATAAATATTTCTCTATCCTCTCACTTTCAATTTGCAGGTGTTTTTAGGTCTAAAATGAGTCTCCTGTGGGAACATATAGATGGGTCTTGTTTTTGTTTTTTGTTTTTTACCTATTCTGATACCCTATGTCTTTTAATTGGAGCATTCAGTCAATTTACATTCAGAGTAATTATTGATAGATACGTACTTAGTGCCATTTTATTTCTTATTTTGTCATTGTTTCTGGAGATTTTCTCTATTCCTTTCCAGTCTTTGTCACTTTGGGTCTTTCCTTCCCACTCAAAGAGTCCCCTTTAGTATTTCTTGCAGGGCTGGTTTAGTGGTCAGGAACTCCTTCAGTTTTTCTTTGGGAAATTCTTTATCTCTCTTCCTATTCTGAATGATAGCCTTGATGGCTAGAGTACTCTTGGCAGTAGATTTTTCCCATTCAGCATGCTGAATATATCATGCCACTTCCTTCTGACTTGCCAAGTTTCTGTAGAGAGATTTGGCAAAGCCTTCTGGGTCTTTGCTTATAAGTTGGGGACTTCTTTTGTCTTGTTGCTCTTAGGAATTTTTATTTATCACTATATTTTGCAAATTTAACTACAGTATGTCTTGGCCTGTTTTTGTTTATTTTGATGGGAGTTCTCTGTGCCTCCTGGATTTGTATGTCTGTTTCTTTCCTGAGATTAGGGGATTTTTCAGCTATAATCTCTTCAAAGAAAACCTTCTGTCCCCTTTCTCTTTTCTTCTTCTTCTGGGACTCCTATGATCTGAATGCTGTTATGTTTGATGGAGTCATTGAGTTCTATGTCTACTCTCATGATCCATCATTCTTTCTCTCTTCGGTTCAGCTTTATTATTTTCCGTAATTCTATCTTCTATATCATTTATTTGTTCTTCAGCTTCTTCCATCCTAGTGGTCATTACATCCAGCTGGTTTCAAATATCAGTTATTGCATTTTTCATTTCTGCCTGATTGGTTTTTCTTAATGGCTATTTATTTTGAGAGAGGGAGAGGGACAGCACGAGTGGGGGAGGGGCAGAGAGAGAGGGAAAGAGAGAATCCCTAGCAGGCTCTGCGCTGTCAATGCGGAGCTCGATGCAGGGCTTGAACTCACGAGCCATGAGATCATAACCTGAGCTGAAACCAAGAGTCAGATGCTTAACCAATTGAGCCACCCAGGCACCCCTATGCCTCATTGGTTTTTAGCTCTTTTATCTCTGCAGTAAGACTGTCCCCGATGTCTTCCATGATCTTCTCAAAACCAGCAAGTATCCTTAGGATTGTTGTTTTAAAATCTGTGTCAGGCATATTACTTGTATCTGTTTGGTAGGTCTCTGGCTATGACCTTTCCTTATTCTTTCTTTTGGGATGAATTCCTCCATCTTGGCATTTTGTCTAGGTCTCTGTCTTCTTCCCTGTGTTAGAAAATTCTGTTATGCCTCCTGCTCCTGAGAGTAATGGCTTTATGAAGAAGAGGTCATATAATTTCTAGGTCCTGGCACTTCAGGAAGTGTCTCTGGTGTATACCGCATGCACTCTGCTGCTGTGTTTTGGCCACTCCCTCAGGTCTGCTTGCCTACAGTGGGGAGTGTTTGGACCTTGGCCAGAATGTGGTGACTTTTAACTAGGTGTGCTCTCATCTGCTTGTTAAATGATACCTGATGTTATTTCCACTAGAACTGAAACTTTACAAAACCCTGTGGTCAGCAGACATGGTGTGTGCAGGGGTTTGTGCTGGTCTTCTTGGGAAGGGACCCACTGTGCTTGTCCTAAGGCACACTTGCTGTAGAAAAGCAGTACCAGCAGAACACAGAGGGGAAGGACTTGGGGTAAGCAGATTAGGCAGCCAGTGTTGGTGCTGTGCTGTTTACTGGTTTGTTTATGCAGTGGAGGGAAATGGCACCAGCCAGCTCCTTTGTGTCTGGAGATGGATGACTGTGCTTGCTGCTCTCAAGAAAGCCCTCCCAGAAGAGCAAATAATTTCCCCTTGTGCATCCTAGGCATTTTTCAGATCGCTGTTTTCACACTGTCTCTGGGTTGCTTGCCTTGCCTGAGGCAGGTCAATACACTTTGGGCTGTCTCCCAGCCAAGCCTGCTTTGTTTTTGTTTTTGTTTTACGTTTATTTATTTATACTGAGAGAGAGCAAAAGCTCGGGGGAGGGAGGGAGGGAGGGAGAGAGAGAGAGAGAGAGAGAGAGAGAGAGAGAGAGAGAGAGAGAGAGAATCCCAAGCAGGCTCCATGCAGTATCACAGAGCCCAGCTCAGGGCTGGAACCCATGAACTGTGAGATCATGACCTGAGCAAAAATCAAGAGTTGGATGCTTAACCAACTGAGCCACCTAGGTGCCCCAAGCCTGCTGACTTTTATAACTCCAAACTTTAGGGACCTGGTGTGGCAGGGACTTGCACTGGTCTTCCAGGAGAGGTTCTCACCAGGCTGGGACTGATGGAGGTTTGACTCAGAAGGGCAGTCATGCCAGAGTGCAGGGCTATGAGATTTGGAGCAAAGCAGGCTAAACAGCCAGTGTCCAGGTTAGCCATCCTCAGTAGGTGTCTTTGCACCTATGCTGAGGGGTGGAGGAGGGAAATGCCACCCACCGGCTCTTTTGTCCCTGGAGAGGCAATGCGACTTCTCACAGATGCACTCCAAGGAGGGAACAGTCTCTCCCATGCACCTTAGGTGATCCTCAGATAGCACCATCTGCCCTGGGGTTGCTTGTCTGCCTTTTCTTCCGGAGTAGGGCAGTGGCCTCAGGCCTCCATCCCAGCCTAGAACTCTAGCCACAGACCTCTAAAATTCCAGTATTTGAGCTCTGCTTATTGCAAAAACTCAGGAAAATCAGCCCTTCCAATTTTCCTAGCCAATGGCTTTGGGGAAGTGTTCTCTTTGTGCCTACCTCTGTGCACTCCACTTTCTCACCTTCCTCTGCAGCCAGGGTTCCTTCCCCTCCGCAGCACCCATGATCCAATTCCCCCCACCTCAAACTATGTCTCCACACTTCCTATCTTCCTTGATGTGGTCTCTTCTCTCCCTCTAGTTGTGCAGTTTGTTCTATCAGTCCTCGGGTTGATCTCTTGGGTATTCAGAATGATTTTTTAAAAGTTTATTTATTTATTTATTTTGAGAGAGAGAGAGAGAGAGAGAGAGAGAGAGAGAGAGAGAGAGAGAGAGAGAATATGCAGGAGAGGGGCAGAGAGGGAGAGAGAGAATCCCAAAAGAATCCCGACATGTGTGGCTTGATCTCACAAGCCATGAGATCATGACCTGAGCCTAACACTAAACTGACTGAGCCACGCAGGCACTCCGGGTTTTCAGAATGATTTGTAGTTATCTAGCTATGTTCGAGGGAAGAAGCAAGCCTAGGTTCCTCCTACTATGCTGCCATCTTAGCTCCCCTTAAAGTGATTTTTCTGAAGACAGCACAGTTGAGTCATGGTTTTATGTACCATATGACAAACATTCCTTTTACTCAGTATATTTAGACTTTAATTATTGATATGGTTTGACTTGGGTTACCATTTTATTATTCTCTGCCCTTTTCTGTTTCTATGCTCCACATTTTCTATCTTCTTCTGCATTGTTTGCGTATTTTTGGGTATTCCATTTTTATTTATATATTGTCTTTTTAGTCTATTACTTTGGTTTGGTGTTTTATTGTTTTGTTCACTTGTTTCAGTGTTGTTCTGGGAAATATATATATATATATATATATATATATATATATATATATAAAATCACAAACTCATGTGTGTGTGTATAAACTTTTGCATACTACTTTGAGTAAATATTTGACGACTTGACATAAAACATGGAAACTTTACAACTTTCCTTCAGGTCCTTCTGTCATCTCTCTTTATGTTATAGCAGCCATATGTATTATATGTATCTACATTGAAAAATCATACCAGGGGGCATCTGGGTGGCTCAGTCAGTTGAGCATCCAATTCTTGATTTCAGCTTGTGTTGTGATCCCAGGGTCATGGTATTGACCCCCACCTTGGGCTCCACACTGAGCATGGAGCCTGCTTGAGATTCTCTCTCTCTCTCTCTCTCTCTCTCTCTCTCTCTCTGCCTGTCCCTCTCCCCCACTCATGCTCTCTAAAATTCAATGAAAAAAAACTTATTATTTAAAAAAATCGTGCCAGACATTATGATTTTCTTATTCAATCATCATGCATATTTTAAAGAACTTAAATGGAGAAATACCATATTATATTTACTTAAATATTTACCATTTCTGTTGCTTTGCTTTCCTTCCTGAGATTTTTCATCTAGTATCATTTCTCATCTGCATTTCTTTTACAGTAGGTCTGCTGGTGATTAATTCTTAGTTTTCCTTCATCATTTTGTCTTCACATTTGAATTTTTTTCCCAGATATAGAATTTTGGATTGACAATTCATTACTTCCAGCATATTTAAAATGTTGTTCTACTGTCTTCTCACATACATAGTTTTTAATCAGAAATATGCAGTGATGTGAAACATTGTTCTCTTATTTATAATGTGAAATTTTTTTCTACTAGCTTTTAAGAATTTCAAAATCTATCTTTGGTCTCTTCTCTTATAGTTTAACTATTATAAGTCCAGTGACTTTCTTTTATTATAACATGTTTGGGTTTTATTGAGCTGTTTGAATATGAAAAATGTCCTTTTGAATCTGAAAAACTGGAGAAGTTTTCAACTATGATTCCTCCAAAATTTATCTTATACCTCTTTCTTCTCTCCTGGAATTCCAACAACACGTATATTAGGCTTTTTTATACGGGTCCAAAGGTCACTATGGCTCAGTTGAGATTTTTCTAATTTTTCTTTTCCTACTTCAAATTGGATACTTTCTACTGATCACTTTTAAAGTTTACTGAGCTGCCTTCGTCATCTCTATCTGCCATGATGCTCTTTGGTTGAATTTTTAAGTTTGTCATTGTATTTTAAAGTTCTAAAATTTCAATATGGTTGTTATTTCTCTCCTAAGAACTTTTATATTTCCATTCATTTCAAGAGTGTTTACTTCTGCTTCATGGAAAATGGTTATAATATTTGCTTTATTATTGTAACAAAATAATCTTTAGTAATTCAAACATCTGGAACATTTAGGGGTTGGCATCTCTTAATTGTCTTTTCCCTTGAAGTTGGTCAGATATTCCTGGGTCTTGTGTATCAGGTAATTTTGGATTGTATCCCAGACATTAAAAAAAATTTTTTTTTCTTGAGACAGAGACAGAGCGTGAACAGGGGAGGGGCAGAGAGAGAGGGAGACACAGAATCCGAAACAGGCTCCAGGCTCTGAGCAGTCAGCACAGAACCCGACGCGGGGCTCGAACCCACAAACCACAAGATCATGACCTGAGCCAAAGTCGGACGCCCAACCGACTGAGTCACCCAGGTGCCCTCCCAGACATTTTTAATGAAACATTAAGAGACTGTGGTTCCTATTAAAATCTCTGGAGTATATTGATTTTTTTTTTGTTTGTTTTAGCAGGCAATCAACTGGATTAGGTTCAAATCACAAAGTCTGCCTCACTTTCTGTATGTGTTGGTTCCAAAACATTGAATATACTGTTTGGGTCGGTCATTCACTAAGCCACTTAGAAATTAGTTGAGTTCTGAGCAATGTCTTTTCTGCACTTCTTTGGGTATATTCTGTGAATGTGCAGCTTATGGGTGACCCTCAAATTTTATCAGTTCATCCACAGAACTAAAGTGTCTCCTTTAGCAATGTCCTCTTCTCAATCTCCTCTTGAACTTTGGATCCTAAAGGCCCTCTTTCAAGTTTATTTGAACCAAAAGATTAGATTCTATCAGAGTTTTAGCCTCATACCCTATCACATATTTCTACACTACCAGATGACAATGGTGGGGTTACAGTGGTGAAAGTGAAACATACATTGGCCATTACTCCCACACTCTACATAAGAAAAGCTCTTTTCTCAGTTCCTGTATCTAGAGAAATGGGTTTTAACTCAGGACTTCATATGCACTCACGTTAGTGCAGTTCTACCAATGGTGTTGGCCTTGGGCAGGCACCAGGAAAGGGGCGGAAAAAAAGAAAAAAAGGGGATTACACCCCCCCCCCCATACTCTCAAGAATCACAGGGGCCCTCTTTTCTAGTGCTTGGGTCAGAAGATAAGCTTCTCTCAGAATTTTTACCTCTCTGTTTTCAGGTGTTTCCCAGTTTGGCCAACCATTAGTTTAAAGCCAGGAGATAAAAGGGGGGAATAGTAATAATGACAATAATAATAATAATAATAATAATAAATGGATTCACCATGCCACACTAATCGATCTTGAAGTTTTGACTTCCCTCCTTAATCTTCCTGCTATTATTTGCTTTTCAAAGCCCTCAGGTAGTTGCTCTGTGTATTTTTCTCAGAGTTTGATTGTAATCCATGGGGAATATAGGCTGTAGTGGACTTAATCTATCTTAGCTGCACCTGTAATGTTCCATTTATTTTTATACTTTATATTGAACTTATTAAATATGTTACATTTACATATGTTTTAAATTACACAACAAAAAGTTATAGTTTTGTTTAAACAGTCATGTGTTTTAAAGGCACTGGGGAAAAAAAAGATAACCCACACAGTTACTGTTTTGTGCATACTTCTTTTCTTCCTAAAAATGTTTTCATTTGATATCTTTCCCTTCGGCCTGCAGAAATTCCTTTGGCATTCTTTGTAGTTAAGGTGTTCTGATGATAAACTCTCTTTTTAATCTAAAAATATCTTCATTTGGCTCTCGTTATTGAAGGATTTTTTACTGGATGAATAATTTGGGGTTACTCTTTCTTATTTTTCTTTCAGCCCTGTAAGTATGTTGTTCAATTGTCTTCAGTCTTTCAATTTTTTAATGACAAGTCGGCAATCATTTTTGTCATTTATACATCTTCTTTCACAAATCTCTCTTTATATTTGCTTTAAGACAGTTTTATTATGTTGTGCCTCCCTGTAGTTTTCTTTGTTATTCATCCTTCTTAGAGTTCACTGAACTTCTGGGATTTATACATTTATATTTTTCACTTAATTTTTATTCAAAGGATTACTGTATCCTAGAGGATGGCATTCCAGCCTTGCAAAGTATGGCCTCCAACCTGGCATGTTAGCTGTGTCTTCAAAGGGCCTTTTGATGTTTTATCCGGTTGGCAGTTTTTGGTTGGTATAATATATAATACCGTGGAACATACGGTCATGAGCCCACTCCTGCATCTCCTTTAGAGAAAAGTAGGTTCCTGGTTGGATGGAATGTTATTGGGATCCATGACAACGGTCAAAAGCTCTGTAAGCCTTCATATGCTAGGGCTAGCTGAAGACTTTGTGGACAGGAAAGGTAAACCCATAATCAGAATATGTGTTAATTCCTGTCCAGTGTGGAAGCAGTTCTGCTTTGCCACCAAATGGTTGATTGGTCTCCTTGAGGGACTATGTCATATCTGGGATTCCGAATTTGTCTCTGTTGCTAGCAAGTTGAATATTTGGTGGTATTAATAGTTACATCATTTTTGGTAAATGAAAGCCCATGTTGTTTGGCCCAGAGGTAGCTTCTATCCCTGCCACCATAGTGCCACAATTAGTAAAACATGACAAGACTAAATGGTATTAACTGACCGCAACATTTTGTCTACCTGATCTGGTGTCGCTCACACAAGCTCTCTGGTGGGTACTAACATGAAATACAAGGTTGTTTACATACACTTCATGCCTACTACCATGTCTCTCCACATCCCTCTTCCTCAGACCTCCTTTTCCTTCGTCTTCTAATACTGTTCTTCTCAAATATCTTACCAATTGACAATCCATGTACCACTGCACATGAGTTTATATACGTTCTAACTTTAGGTCACTTATCCTTTCACACGACGTGGGTCACCAGATAGACCGATACATTTCTTACTCCACAGGGGGAATTTTCATTTGTCACTGTTCTTCAGGGCCACTCCTGAATGGGGTGATGGTATCCTGCCCATCTATTCCTGGCTTGCATATTGAATGAACACATACATGAAATCAAACTCGGGATTTCTCCTCCTCTATCTGCTGGTCATAAATGATCCCCCAGGAAGCCATGTACACACATGAGCTGAGGGAGAGGTGCTGATGCAACCATGGTGAATGAAATGGAACCAGGGTTACATACTGAGGTAGCTTGCTTGTGCACTCTGGTCCTGATCATACTTGATTCCAGATGTACCATTTTCATCTACAATGTTAGGACTTAGTGAGTCTGAGAGAACCCAACTCACAACGGACAGGTACAGCCACTATAGGAGCTATACCCTATAGGAGATGCATACTTAAGTATTTAGTATTGTATTTAAAAATGGAAAGAAATAGGGCCGCTTTGACCTAAACGTTCATTTTTAATTCTGATTTTAAAAGAATTTTTTTTTTTTTTTGTGGGCCTCCAAAAGTATTGTGGGCCCTAGGCATTTTGCCACCTTGCCTCATGGATGAGTTGGCCCTGCTAGGACACTTCTTGGACAGAAGTCAGTCAGAGTCGACGTTAATAGAAAGACAACTTACTGGGCACGAGGAATTTTGGGACGGAGATGTAGGCGTAAGGAAGAACAGGGCTTAATAAATTTTATACAGCCTTAAAATCTGAAAAACAAACCACTTTCGCATCCAAAGTAACAAGGTCTGAATCACACACAGAAACACAAGCACCGCGCGCGCGCACACACACACACACACACACACACACACGGTACAGACGCACAGTGGGTTCCCCAGTGTCACGGAGAATGAAAACCCAAACACACCTACACACACGGAGGCATCGTTTCTTTAAAACAAACGCATACTTAACACCCGCGGTGGTCCTGGCTCTACTGCAGGCGCAGGTGCCACCCTTGGGGCGCGAAGGACGAAAGTCCAGGCCCCCTCACAGAGCTCGCACCTAGGGAAATACGGTACCCAGGAGCCTGCTACCTCCACTTCCCGCCTGCAGGGTCGAGGCCCCGGAGTCCGCAAGCCCTTGCTCCGCGTCCTACAGCCTGGACTTACATCCCACTCGCCTTCTCCACCCACGCGGGACCACCTGAGATCACCGCCCTCCACAGGTCCGCTTCTTTTCCGCCGCGCGCAGGCGCACGCCTGCGTCTGCGCACTCTGAGCACAGGCGCCGGCACCGCCCGCTCCCTGCTGCCTGGGCTGCTCCCGCTGGACTGCATTTCCCAGAAGCCACCGGGCTCGCATTCCCCCTCGACCCCTGAGTCCTTTTCCGGTGTCCAAGCAGCTGTGGTCCCTACGTGGTGAGTAAGACCTATCCAAAGATAAAAATCAGCGGAGGCTTCCGCAGTCTGACCAGAGCGGGACGCAACCCGCGGAGGGGATGAGAGGCACTCCGGAAGAGAACAATCCGGGAGATGACAGGGCGTGTAGAGCCGGGAGTCTCAGGCCTGTGTCTGCGCGAGCAGCAGAGATTTGTGTGCCCCCGAGATGCATGCGTGCGTGCGTGTGTGTGTGTGTGTGTGTGTGTGTTGTGACAGCGTGTCTCCGTGACGTCGTCTGCGTTTGTATGCCAGTGACAGATACTTGATTTGTGCTTATTTAACTTCATGGCTTATGGGTGACCGACGGTTGTGTGGCCGTGTGGGTTGTCATTGGAACGCGCGGCTCTAGGCTCCGCGGATCCTCCGCTCTGTGTCCTCACGGCCACTTGGGGACGGCCGCAGATAAAAGAGGGAAGCCAGATTCGGGGCCTTAGAATGGAAGAATGGAGAATTATAGCAAGGTCACACAGACTTGATCCTGAGATGAGATTTTTTTTTTTTTTTTTTTTTTTTTTTGGAAGCTCGATGTGGCCCCAAGGCAGGCTTTTGGGAAGACCTGATGAGGCCCCAGGAGTAGGAGTAGGATCCCCCCTGGAAGCTCCTAGAGGTCACCTACATGTTTCCTAACCACAGCGTTTCCAGAACTCCGGCCCCAGGAACATGCTGTGAATTGGAGATAGATTCCACCCGAGACGTCAGTGATCCTGGCCTCTCTCATACCGGGAAGGTCAACACTGCTCTAGTGGCCTTTCTACTCCCAGTCTGGTTGTGTGTGGGGGACTGGTGTTAGAAGTTACTGTGCTATCCAAGAAAATCCTGATGTCTCATGATTGCTTTCTCTTTTCCCAGGGCTGCCAGTCTCTTAAAAAAAAAAAAAAAAAAAAAAGATACTGAGAACAAAAAGGATTTTTGTTACACATCTAAAAGTTAAAGTTCAGGTGAGTTTGTATAGCCTCATTATTCGTAAAATGCACTTTAATTGTAAAGTTATGAGACCCTTTCTTTTCCTTCTTCTGAAATGTCCTGCCTACCAGTGACATTATCTGTGAATTGTCTGTGAGGTCATGCAGGTGAATCATCCTTCTCGGGACCCCCCAGCCCTTCTCCCCATAATTTAATCTGTTGCCTACCGTTAGCTATTATGTTTCTAATTTTTGATCACCAACTAAATTAGTCTATAGTGAACATCATTATGCATAGATCTTTATGTCCTTTTACAGTCATTCCCTAAGGATAAATTTCTAGTTTTGAAATTTGAGTCAGATACCAGATATTTGCAATATATCCATATGCTTGTACTCGTTGGAATACAATGACAAAAAGATATAGTTGCTATCCTCAAATTACTTGTCATCCAGTAAGGAAATGAAATCAAAGTAGGAATAAGATAGACTATGTGAGAGGCCACTAGGAGAAATTCAGGTGATCTGCTTTAGGAGTTCACAGGAAGAGACACCATTCTGTCTCTAGCAGCCCTGTCACAATATGATCACATTATGCCAACTCCCTTGTGTCACCATACCACACTTTGTTTATTCTTTCTTGTGACAATGGGTCGTTCTCCGCATTTGACTGTTAGGAATAAACCTTCTATGAACACTCTTGTACAAGGCTTCATGTGGACATCTGTTCTTGGTTTTCCTGGGTATGTGCTTATGGGCGGAAGTGATTGACTTCATTTACTCTCCACTGCAAAGTATAGTTACTTTTCAAACTGGCCGTCACTTGATATTGTTAATCGTTTTCATTTTAGTCCATTCTGATAGATGCACAGTAGTATCTCATTGTGATTTTAATTAGCATTTTCTGATAAGTGGTTATGTAATATCTTTTCATATGATACTGTCCATTTTGATATACTCTTATTAAGTATTCAAATCTTTTGTCCATTTTTTGGTCTGTTTTTTTGCCATTTTCCTGTTGATTTGTAGGAATTATATACATATTGAATACAAGTCCTTTGTGTGTGTATGTAAGCATATGCATGCCTGTGTGTGTGTGTACAGAGACAGAAAAAGAAAGAATATCTTTCATTAGCCTAGAGCTTCTTACTTTATTAATGATATCTTATAATGAAGAGAAGTTCTTAATTTTAATCAGTATTTCTTTACAGTTATTGCATCTTTGTTCTGTTTAAAACATCTTTTCCTGGGGAAGAAGGGACAGCTCTTCCTTATGGTAGAATTCCAGGTGTTGAGTGTAGAAGGGAAGAGGAAGATAGAAAATGGCAATTAGGCAAACACCACAGAAATAGTTGTTTCAGACACAATCAACTGATAGATGCTGAAACTAGTGGGTGAAAATTTGAGGAGAGAAAGGATTTGTAGTGTCAAAATATTCCCCACGCTGCCTATTGACTACAAAGGGAAAGATAGTAACTTTACAGTGGGGAAACCCAGCAGAAAGCAGTCTAATCAAGTGTTCAAGGTTAACCTCACCAGTAATAAGGCATTGGCATCATGGGCCCTTTCTCATGGTGCGAAGAGAAGGACACAACATCATTGTGGTACTGCCAAAAATACGTGACCTCACTCCAATCATGAAAATATTAGAAAAACCAAGTGGGGGGACATTTGACAAAATGACTGGTATCCCCCCCAAGATGGCAAGGTCATGAAGATAAGTGCGGTAGACAGACTCCATGGTGACCGCTCGATTCCTGCTTGCTGGTGTCTGTGCCATTGCATAATCCCCACCCCGGGAGTACAAGCTGAGCGTCTGACTTGCTTTCAACCAAGAGAAAATGGCAAATGTGAGGGGATGTCACTCCTGTGATAAAGTTACATTATGGTCAAAGTCATGGTATGTCACTGTTGTGGTTATATCGTGTCGTGGAAGACTCCGTTATAGCAGACTAGAGCTAGACTCTCCTTCAGGGCTTGATGTAGTAAGCGGCCATGCGGGAGAAGCCCATATTGCCAGAAACTGCAGGTGGCCTCTAGGACCTGAGGGTGTCCACCAGGTGACAGCCAGCAAAAAGCTGGGGCCCTCAGTCGTATAGCTGCAAAGAAATGAATTCGGCCAACAATCCGAATGAACTCTGAAGTGGGTTCTTCCCCAGGTGAACCTCTGAATGAGAACACAGCCCAGCCAACACCTTGTTTGCAATTTATGAGATCAGCCTAAGGAGAGCATCCTGCTAAACTGTGTGCAAACTCTGGGTCCACAGAAATTGTGAGATGACAAATATGTGTTGTTGTAAGCTAAACTTGTGGTGGTTTGTTATGGCAGCAGTTGAAAACTATTACCGTGAGGAGACCATGGAGATTGGAAGAGACTAAGGACAAATAGTAGCTAAATGCAATGTGGGATCATGTATAGGATCCTGGAAAAGAAAAGGACAATAGTGTGAAAAACTGGTGATATTTGAATAAGATGTGCCATTTCTAGTATTGTCCCACTGTTAATCTCCCGGTTTTGATTACTGTCCTATGTAAGACGTTAACATTGGGGTGAGGGGTAAAAAGAACTCTCTGTACTATTGGAACTTTTCGCTAAGTCTAAAATAAGTAAAAATAGAAATTAAACTAAAAATGGGGGAAATTTTGCACATCCATAATCTTAAAGATATTTTCCTATTCTTCCAGAAGGGTTATTGTTTCAGTTTTCAAACTTAGGCGTATGATCCATCTTGAATTTATATCTCTATGTAGTAGAATCAGGGTCAAAATCATTTTTTTGCACACAGACACTCAATTGCTCAGGCACCATTTGTTGAAAAAGACTATCCTTTCTGACTTATATTGCAATCAGACTTTTTTGAAAAATGTGACTATATATGTGCAAGTCTCTGTCTGGAATCTGTTCTATTGGTCTGTTTGTCAATCCTGTGTCACTATCACTGTTTTAATTACAGTAGCTTTCTGTCATGTCTTGATATCTAGTAATGTGGTTTTGACAACTTTGTTCTTCAGAATTGCCTGGACTATTCTGGGTTCTTTGCATTTCCATATAAATGTAGAACAAGTTTGTTCATTTTCTGTCTTTTTTTTTTAATATAACTTGTCAAATTGGCTGTTAATTTTCTTTAAATAATATCCTGCTGATATTGTTGGAGTTGCATTGAATCATTAGATCAATTTAGAGAGAATTAAAAGTTAAAATTGAGTCTTCCAATTCTTGAGCATAGAATATGTTTCCATTTGTTTAATTGTTAATTTCTTAATGTTTTGTTGTTCTCAGTCTAAAAGTCTTGTACCTCTTTTGTTAGGTTTTTCCAAAGTGTTGTATTTTTTAGTGTTTTTCATAAACTGTTGGGATTTTGAAATTTCATTTTCCAGTAACTTTGCTTTAATACAATTAATTGTTTTATACTTTGACCTTGTATTCAACAATCTTGCTAATGAATTCATTTATCCTAATAGTTTGTAGAACTGAATTTTTTTTTCAGTGTTCAAAATCATGTTATCTGCAAATAAAGATGGCTTTACTTTTTTTTTTTCCAATCTTACCTTTCATTTCACTTTTTTTTTCTTTACGGTACTGGGTAGGTCTTATAGTATAAAATTTAATGGAACTGGTAAGAATGGACAACCTTACCTTGTTTCTGAACTCAGAAGGCCAGCGACCCGTATTTCACCTCTCCTATAATGGTAGCTGTAGTTTTATTCTGTAGATTCCCTTTAGCAAATTAAAGAAGTTCCCTTCTTTTCCTAGTTTGCCGAGAATTTTTATCGTGAACTGTGGTTGAATATTATCAAAGATTCTCCATCTGACAAAATGTATGAATGGCTTCCTCCTTTATTTTTTAAGTTTGGGAGGTTACATTGATTTTTTGAAAATTAAATGACCTTTGTATTTCTACATTAAATCCTTCTCATCGTCTATTATCACTGGTACTATTTGGTTTACTATGCTTCCTAATATTTGGTTTAATATGCTTCCATCTATGTTCATGAGAGAGATATGCTGTAATTTTCATTTCTTGCGATTAATATCCTTGTCAGGTTTTGATACTACAGTTATGCCTCATGATATGGTCCATTTTTTTTTTCTGTTTTCTAGAAGATACTGAGTTTTACTAGTATTTTTAATTCCTTCAGTGTTTGGGAGAATTTGCCACTGAAGCCTCTGGGCCTGACATTTTATGGGAAGTTCCTTAATAAAGGTTTTCTTTCTTTCTTTTTTTTTTTAATGTTTGTTTATTTCTGAGAGAGAGAGAGAGAGAGAGGGAGAGACTCTCTCTGGGGAGGGACAGAGAGAGAGGGAGACACAGAATCCGAAGCAGGCTCCAGGCTCTGAGCTGTCAGTACAGAGCCCAACACGGGGCTCAAACTCATGAACCCAGTGAGATCATGACCTGAGCCAAAGTCGGACGCTTGACTGACTGAGCCAGCCAGGTGCCCCAAAGATTTTCTTTCTTTAGTAAATACAACAATATTCAGAATTTCCATTTCCTATATCAGTTCAGTTAAATTTATTTCAAGGAATTTTAAAATGTCATCTACATTTTCAAGTTTATTGGCATGAAGTTGTTCATGAAATTCTGTCATCAATTTAATGTCTATAATATATGTAGTGATACCTCCTTTCATATTCCTGATATTGGCATTTATATTCTAGACCAGTATAGCTAGAGGCTTATCAATATTATCTCTTCAATGAAATAGTTTTTGGCTTTATTCATTTTTCTCTGTTGTATATGTGGGTTTTTTATGTCACTGGTTTCTAAATTTGCTTTTCTTTTTCTAGCTTCCAAAGGTAGATCATTGATTTTTAACCTTTATACTTTGATAATACATACATTTATGTTTAGCTGAAGGGGGTCAAAGAGTGTAAAGAAAGAATAAGCTAAGTGGACAATTATTACAAATGCTCACGCTGTCCACTGGGAGAAAATAAATTTCAGATTTATTAGCATTGACATAATTTGACACAGGGTTTCCATCGTAATTTCACTACTAATTTACTTGCTTTGTCAACATATCTGTAGTACATCTAACAACTATGATGGAGATTAAACAATGAGTGGCATTTATCTGCAGCATTTATTAAAAAAAAAAACTATAGGTAAAAAATGTTGGGCGTCTGGGTGGCTCAGTCAGTTAAATGTCTGACCTCAGCTCACTTAGGTCACGATCTCATGGTTCGTGGGTTCGAAACCTCGCATCAGGCTCTATGCTGACAACCCAGAGCCTGGAGCCTGCTTTGGATTCTGTGTCTCCCTCTCCCTGCCCCTCCCCCATTCACGCTCTGTCTCTCTCTCTCTCTCTCTTAAAAATAAATAAACATTAAAAAAAATATTTTTAAGGTAAAAAATATCTTTGTAAGTATTGGTTTGGTTGCATCTGACAAGTTGTGTTATATCATACTCTCAGGGTCATTCAGGTCTGGTTTCCATTATGATTTGTTTTTTGACCTGTATTTATTTAGAAGTGAACTTTTTATATTTGGAAACATTTGAGAAATACCTGTTTTTAAGTTCTAAGTTAATTCCAGAGGCTTCAGAATATATGCATTCTTTTTTGATATTAATCATTTGAAATTTATAGATGCTTGTTTTATGGCCCAGAATATTCTGATAAATACACTGTGAGCATTTGAAAAGAATGTGTATATAGTCTATAGTTTGGGAGTACAATGTTCAATTAGGTCAATTTGATTACTCCTGTTCAAAGTTTTACGGCCTTGTTTATTTTTTTTCTCTTCCTGTCATTGGTTACCAATGGAGGGTATTAAAATCTCAAACTTTTGAAAGGGTATTAAAATCTTAAACTATCCTTTAATTCTGTTGGCTTTCCTATACATATTTTATTTATTTTAATCTTTTAAGTTTATTTATTTTGAGAGAGGGAGCGAGCAAGGGAGGGGCAGAGAGAGAGGGAGAGAGAGAACCACAGGCAGGCTCTGCACTGTCAGCACAGAGCCCAATGTGGGGCTCGAACTCACAAACTGTGAGATCATGACCTGAGCTGAAACGAAGAGTTGAACACTTACCGACTGAGCCACCCAGGCGCCCCTCGCTTTATATATTTTAAAGCTGTGTTATTAGGTACATAAGAAATGTAAGACTCCCATTTTGTTCTTGTTGAATTGTACAACATGTCACTTATAATGCTGCTTGCATTGAAGCCCATTGTATCTGTTATTAATATACTAACATCAGCATTCTTCTAATTAATGTCTAATACATTTTTCCACTCTTTTATCTTTAATATGTCTGTGTCTTTATGTTTCAAATGTATCTCTTATAAGCAGCATAATTGATCCTGTTGTTCTTTTCAATCTAATCTGACAATCTTAGCTTTTAATTTTTTTTTTTCAACGTTTTTTTTAATTTATTTTTGGGACAGAGAGAGACAGAGCATGAACGGGGGAGGGGCAGAGAGAGAGGGAGACACAGAATCGGAAACAGGCTCCAGGCTCAGAGCCATCAGCCCAGAGCCCGACGCGGGGCTCGAACTCACGGACCGTGAGATCGTGACCTGGCTGAAGTCGGACGCTTTAACCGACTGCGCCACCCAGGCGCCCCAATCTTAGCTTTTAAATGCAATGTTTAGTACATTTATATTTCACTGTAATTACTGATAGAGTTTGATTTAAGTCTGTAATCTTGGGATATATTTTGTTTGTCCTATTCATTCTCATTTCCTGTCTTATTTTCAATTAATCAAGTATTTTTTATTATTTCATTTTATCTCTCTGTTAGGTTTTTCTGGTTGTACATCTTTGTATAATTCTTTAATTCTTTGTATAATTCTGTAATTCTTTAACTGAGCTATTTTTGACTGCATCTTTAATATAGTCTCCTTTAGATTAGGGCTTTTACTACATACCAAATAATGTGAGACCATTTTAAGTTTAACTCCATTTATGGTGTTACTGTCATTTCTTCTTCATCACAAGCCCCACAAGTGTTATTATTTTTGTTGCTTTAAAACGGTCCATCTGTTTAGTCATATTATTCATATATATACTGTCCTAACTTTTTGTACATCCCCACTTCCATCCGGGATTACTTGCCTTTAGCCCGATTGCTGTCCTTTAGTATTTCTTGTATTGTGGGTCTGTTAATAAGAAATTCTCCAAGCTTTTGTTAGAAAAGGTCCTTCTTTCATTTCTTTTTTAACTGTTTATCTATTTATTTTGAGAGAGAGAGAGCAAGCAAGGGGCAGAAGAGAGGGAGAGAGAAAAATCCCAAGCAGGCTCCACACTGTGAGTGCAGAGCCCCATGCAGGGCTCCATCCCACGAACCATGAGATCATGATCTGAGCCAGAATCAAGAGTTAGATGCTTAATTGACTGATCCACCTAGGTGCCCCTCACTTTCATTTCTGAACAATATTTTCTTCGGGTATAAAATTCACAGTTGTCATATTTTTCTTTCAACACTTTAAAGATCTGTTTCCATTCTTAGGCTACTATAATTTCTGTTGAGAAATGAACTCTTTCTCTTGTTGTGTTCTTATAACTGATATCCTTTAACAACATACTATTAAGATATGTTTTTAAACTTTGTTTTTCAGTTGTTTGGCCATGCTGTGCCTAGGTATGGATTTGCGCATTTTATCTGGTTAGGTTTGATGAGTTTTTTGATTCATACATCAAAGCATTTCACGAGATTTGTGATGTTTTTGTCCATTGCTTCTTCAAGTAAATTTCCTGTCTTCGTTTTTTAGGTGTTCAATCTCATGTCTTGACTATCTCTTGTATTTCTCTTACGTTCTGCTCTGTTCTTTCCTTTTTTCTCTCTGCGTAAGATTATTGTTAATTTGACTTTACATTGACAATTCAATACATTCTTAATTTTCAGTATTCTATTCTTATAAAATGTTCATGTGAATCTCTTAAGATTCTAAATCTCTATTGATATGCTTCATTTTGCAGTCTGACTGAGCCAGCCAGGTGAACCCCCCTCCCCCACTTTTTTTAAGTAAGCTCTACACTCAGCATGGAGCTTGAATTCACAACCCTGATATCAGTAGTCATGTGATCTACCAATTGAACCCATTTTGCATCCCATTTTGCCCATATTTTTCTTTATTTTTTTGAGCATCTTAATATAATGTTTTTAAGTCCTTGTCTATTAGCTTCATTATGTAGATAATCTCTGGATCTGTTTATACTGAGATTTTTTTCTATTGATTATCAGTAGCCTTCTCCTGTTTCTTTGCATGTTTAATAATTTTTATTGTATGCTGGCATTGTGGATAATATACAGATTCTGGATTAGGTTATCTTCCTTTAATGAGTTTACTTAAGGGTTTCTCATTAAAAATTTTTTTTTACTGTTTATTTATTTTTGAGACAGAGGGGGACAGAGCATGAGCAGGGGAGGGGCAGAGAGAGAGGGAGACACAGAATCTAAAACAGGCTCCAGGCTCTGAGCTGTCAGCACAGAGCCCGACGCAGGGCTTGAACTCACGGACCACAAGATCATGACCTGAGCCTAAGTCAGACGCTTAACCGACTAAGCCATCCAGGTGCCCCAAGGGTTTCTCAGTCTTAATGCTGTTGATATTTTCAGCTAGATAATTCTTTGTTGTGGGGAGGAGGGGGCTTTCCTGTACATTACAGGATGTTTCACAGCACCTCTGGTTCTCTACTCACTAGAAACAATAGCAGCCCTTTCCATATTTTGACAACCAAATATGTCTTCAGACATTGCTAAATGTTCCCCTGTTGAGAACCAATGGTCTGTACAGTCATTTTCAAAGTCTGCTTCACTTTCCTTTGCATGAATGCACTATAATTTATTTAATTAACCATCTATCTAAGTACCTTTAGATTTAGTACCTTTAGATTTCTCTCCAGTTTTTTCTTTTAATTTTAACTAGTATCTATAATATTCCTTTATACATCTCTAGGCAAATTTTACAGTTATTTCCTTTGGATGGAAACTCACAAATGGCCTTTCATGGATAAATTCTTATGGAAAATTCTACTTACATGTCTCAACTGCACTAGGTTTTCAGAAGTCCACAGGACACCATAAGAATGCTCTTAGGGCACCTGGGTGGCTGTTGAGCATCTGACTCTTGATTTCGGCTCAGGTTATGATCCCACTGTCATGGGATTGAGTGCTATATCAGGCTCCTCACTGAACAGAGAATCCCTGCTTGGGATTCTCTCTCTCTTCCTCTGCTCCTCTCCTGTGCTTGCGTGTTCTCTCGCTCGCTCTCGCTCTCTCTCTAATTAAAAAAAAAAAAGTTCTTTTCCCCACAACCTTACTGTATGTGGTACATCATCAACCTTTGAAATCCAACAATTGAATACCTGTAAATGTTAGTACTTTATTGCTTAAAAAACATCTCTTTAGTAAATCTTTTGATAGGTGAAGTTTTAATTACCTATTCTTAGGTTTCACACAAGGGAACAAAAAATCTGGGTCTCAAAGGCAATAGTTGGGGGGAGAAGTTGGCCCTATAATTATAGAAATTAAATTCAAAACATATCACTTCTACTTATTGTTCGTGATATAGGGAAGAGTCTTTAATTAAATGTTAATGTGTATACACTACCTATCACGTAAGGTTGCAAACATCTGTATGTTGCTGTGTGGTTTCAGTAAGCAGGAATTCACTCCTCTCTTGTGGGTACTGGGTGGGTTGGGAGCTGCGGGCACAGGCAAGGACTCGTGCCAGCAAAGTAGATCCTGATAGGGAAATCCAGGTTGGTTAACCCAGAGGATCTTAGAAGTCAAAGACTTCACATGGGCAGGCAGTTTTACAGTGGTCAAGGTTTCCAGGTTTGTCTCTACTGTTTTCTGTCTTTGGTGCAAAAGATTTTATGTCCAGGTCCATGAAGGATAAAGGTTGTTGCAGTTTGTGTTGTATGACTTGGTCTTTACCCTGGAACATAGGCCTGGATGGGGGAGGATCTATTCGGTATCACTGAACAACCCAGGCAGGGTTCAGTTGGCTTGGTAAGAATGAAAAATAAGGCACTGTGGGTGTCTGGATCAAGCTTTGGTGCAAGAGTGCCCCTGTTCTGTATCCACTCTTGTGTGGCTTGTATCTGTAGGTATGGGGAAGGGCTTGGGTTTCTCTGGACTTCTCATATCCCCTGATGTGCATTAATGTGTTTGGGAGGGTGGAGAGTGGGAAAGAACAGTGGGAAGCAGAAATAAAGAAGAAAAAAGAAAGGTTCTCCTACCTTAAATAATTTTTGGAGTTCCGAGATACACAAGGTCTCAAGGCCTCTTTTTCCTCTCTCAGCTCTGGCTTCTCTGAACTCAGCTTCCCTAATAGAGGAAACCTGAGGAAGACAGGTGGTTTGAAAACCATGGCCCAGGTAGGTGTCTCTATCCCGAAATACTGTGATTTTTAGCTCATATAAAACTTTCATTCTTTATCCCCAAGCCCCCTATCTAGGAAAGTTGTATCTCTGACCCTATTTCATGGTTTCTCCCCTTACAGAGAAGGATGATGTCCTCCTCATTTGCTCCTTGTTTTTTTAGAACTGATTTTCAGTTATTCATCAAATAATTCATTTATCTTCTATGTGTTCAGTCTTCTCTCGAGAGCATTGTTAAAGGAGTGAAAGAGTAAAGTACCTGGAAGGAAGTATTTGAGCTTCTCTTATCAGGTTTGTGGTTTCGTGAGATAGCAGTGATGGTCCTATTTGATCACAGGAGGGTACACTTTCTCCATAGTTTTCCAGGGAGGTAAGGGAGAATTGGGTGATGAATGTTCTCAGGGTCAGGTGTGAGATGAAACCTCAGCTTTGAAAAGCTTTTCAGTTTGGGTAGAAATGGTATTGGTGCCGAGAGACAGACAGACAAGACAGACAGACAGACAGACAGACAGACATCAGGGCCCTGGCTAAGGAATCACTGAGAACCGAATAAGGTAGTAAGGTCCATTTTGTATTGGAAGATAAATAGCTGGTCTTGAGTCAATCAGTGTTGGTCTGATCATCCTATATTAGTGTGTTCTAACTCAGGAACAGGAATTCAGTAAGGGATTGTAGAAAGGAAGATCATCTGGAACTACATGTCCTAGATGATACTGAACAGTGGGGAAAAGCTTAGGATTTGGGTCCACCCTAAATATCATAATAGCATGATACTTTACATTTAATATTATTTTAATAACATTAATAACACCTTAAGACTTTAAGAAAAATTGTATCTGATGTCTTTAAGAGGGACTAAATGAAAACTTTAACTTGTGAAAATAAAGGAGATGCTTATGATACACAACCTGACATATATTACATCTTGATAAAATTACTTAATTTTATAGAAACTATTTCCGAAGATAGAAACTTTATCAGCTTTTTGAAGTATAACTGACATATAATTGAGTGTATTTTGTCTCTTTAGAGTAGCTTTATTGAAATTTAATTTACAATAAATTGCTCATATTTAAAGTGTGGAATTTAATGAGTTTTGACCTATGTATATACCTGTGAAACTCTTACCATTATCAAGATAATAAAAATTTTTCTCATGTCCCTTTATAATCGCCCCCTCCTTACCTGCTCCCAACCTTGCCCTTTGTGTCCAGGCAACTGCTGTCTTCCTTTCTGTCACTATAGGTTAGTTTGCATTTTTCTAGAATTTTATATAAATGTAATCCTACATCATGTGCTCTTTCATTAGCTTATTTCATTCAGCATAGTTATGTTGAGATTCATCCATATTGTTGCATATCTTATTCCAGTATATATTCCATTCCAGTAGTATATTCCATTTAATTACTGATTAGTATTCTCGTCTCAGGATATACCAAAATTTTCCATCCATTCTTCTGTTGATGGATATTTGAGTTCTTTCCACTTAAAAAAAATTTTTTTTTTTTTATTTTACTTTTGAGAGAGAGAGACAGAGCGTGAGCAGGGGAGGAGCAGAGAGAGTGGGAGACACCGAATCCAAAGCAGTCTCCAGGCTCTGAGCTGTCAGCCCAGAGCCCGATGCGGGGCCTGAACCCACAAACCGTGAGATCGTGACCTGAGCTGAAGTCGGAGGCTTAACCGACTGAGCCACACAGGTGCCCCTAAGTTCTTTCCACTTTTTGACTACTACAAGTAAAGCTGCTGTGCCAAAATGCTTCATGCCAAAATCTTTGTGTGGACATATGCTTTCATTTATCTTGGGTGAACACCAGGAGTGGAATGACTGGGTAACGTGGATGTTTAACTTTTTAAGAAATAAACTGGGACACCTGGGTGGCTCAGTCAGTTAAGTGTCTGACTTCGACTCAGGTCATGATCTCGCAGTCCATGAGTTCGAGCCCCGCATCAGGCTCTGTGCTGACTGCTTCAGATTCTGTGTCTCCCTCTCTCTATGTCCCTCCCCCACTTGTGCTGTCTCTCTCTCAAAAATAAGTAAACATTAAAAAAAATTTTTTTAAAGAAATAAGCCGTTTTTCAAAGTGATTGTACCATTTTACATTCCCACCATCAGTATTTGAGAGTTCCATTTCTTTCCACATCCCTGGCAACACCTACCACAGTCTATTAAATTTTAGCCATTCTAATAATTATGTAGAATACTGTCTCCTAGCAGTAAGCTAGGGCAATCATAGAGTTCACTTCATTTGTTACTTATCTCTCAAGGATCACTACCTAATGTTTTCGTTTTGAAAACTATTGTCTCATACATTTTGTCCATGTTTTTGGTTATTTCACATGGGAAGGTAAATCCAATCCCTGTTACTCCATTTTTGCTGGGATAGATTTTTTAATTCATTTTGGGGAAGAAAGTGAACAATGCTCCTTACATATACACCGAGGAGAAAAAATGTCAGAACGTGCATTTACTAATAGTGTCTGATTTAGGTACATAGTAGGTAATGTGCTTATATATACTGTTTCGTTTAATTGGGAAAGTCTTGGTTACTTAATTCATTTTCGTACATTTAAAGTTTTCCTCTATTTTTAAAGAAATTTGTTGTACTCCAACAGGATTCTTCAAGACTGTGTTGGCACTCTACTTCAGAAGCTAATTTATTTATCTTCGTCTGATCGTGTCATGACCTTGTAACTCAGCTTACTTGTTTTTCTGTATTGCCCCCTTACTGCAATTCAGTCATTCCATCTTGAACATTTTTTCTTTACTGTTACAAATAATACGTGGGTTTGTCATTTCAGGTGCCATTGACATTCAGTGATGTTGCCATAGACTTTTCTCAGGAGGAGTGGGAATGCCTAAATTCTGATCAGAGGGATTTGTACAGAGATGTGATGTTGGAGAATTATACTAACTTGGTCTCACTGGGTAAGGACATCTGCCTGAAGTGATGTAGAATCTGCTGTCTGGAATAGCTGCTTTCTCCACTGTGTATTTTATGTTCTATAGCGAGAAACCAGATAAATGTCTCCATATTCATATTCTCCAAGGCCTAGTTTGACCTTTATTAGGTGGAAATGGGCATCTCTCTTCAGCACCTGAATCTTTTCTTTCATTTACCTCCCTCTGCCCCATCCAATTCCTTCTTTTTCTAAATCAATAAAGGTTTGAATTATTGGACTTTTTCCTGCATAACCAATGCAAAGGAAACAAATTTCATATTAGGTGTATGTCCAGAATATCTACAAATATTCCACTTTAGTTGCTGGTCCACCTACATGGAGAAAAGATAACATAGGGTCCTGGTTTTCTCTTTGCTACAAAAGAACCATGGTAATTTCTACAGTGTAGAATGAATCAAGAGTATTATCTGCTTAGTATTATTTTTGCATTTACAGCAGGAGAAAAGTTGTTTGCAGTGCTTTTATAGATTCTACTGAGAAGTGAAAGTCTTTGTTCAGTTTTTGGAAAATGCTTGACCGTTATTTCTCCTGGGATGCCAGTTATGGTGATGTTAGATATTTTGAGTGTATCGCACAGTTGTATCATGTATTCATTTCCCTTTCTCTCTATTATTTTCTGTTGACGTGTATTTCAGCTCATTTATCCCATATTCTGCTATGATGAGTCTGCTCTTAAAGATGGATTTTTCATATCAGATGTGGTCTTTTTCAGTTCTAGAAATTCAATTTGGTGGTCTTTTATGGCATCTAATTATCTGTTGAAATTCTTCATCCTTTTATTTACTTTATTTTCATTACTGTTTTCTCATCTGTTTTCTTAAACATTTTAATCAAAGTTATTATGGAATTCTTGAAGGCCTTCATTTTTTGTACTATCCTTGGGTATGATTCTCTTTCTTTTTTTCTCTCATTATTCGTCATCTGGTAATTCCTCTTTAAGTCACCTGGAATTGTGATTGTATGCTGGACATCGTGTTCACAAGAACTGAACAGTTTCCATATGATGGGATCTTCCACCAGAGTATTTACATTTTCCTCTATTAATTGATAGGATGGCAGGCTGATCACTATAATACAATCAGGGAATGAGCTGGGTCAGTGCTAGTTTTCAGTTTGGGTAATGGTCAGCTACCTCTTTTTTATCACTTTACTGCTAGCTGCACTCGGAATCAATGAGTTTCTACAGGGGAAGAGTAGTGGATCCTCAGGACCAAATCATCACTTCTTCATGGCTCTTATTGCTTATCTGTTTCGATGTTAAGCTGCTTCTCCCAAACGATCTTTAAAAAAAAATTCTTTTTAATGTTTATTTATATGAGAGAGAGAGGGAGCAGGGGAGGAGCAGAGAGAGAGAATCCCAATCATAGAGCCTGATGCAGGGTTCAATCTCACGGCTGTGAGATCATGACCTGAACCAAAATCGAGAGTCAGACGTTCAACCGACTGAGTCACCCAGGTGCCCCTCTGAATGGATTTTTTTGATTCCAGAAGAATTGTTGAGAATTAATAAGTGAATCATCCGCTTGGCATGCCAGGAAAAGAAGAGCATGACAGACTTAAAGAAAGTAGAAGAAAGGAAATAGTAAAAGAAAGTAGAAAGTAATGAAATGAAAGCCAAACACAAAAGAGCAAGTCAAATCAATTTGCTTCTCTCTCAACATGAATCCAGAAAAAAAAATCTGTGTAAGGAAAAAAGCCACCTCATTACAAACCTTGAAGCCGTGAAATACAGTATTTTGAAAATCATCCTGCCAAAAAGAAACGAAAAATCAAATGAAATAAATGTTTAGAAAATTTTAATCTACAAAAATTTCCACTCAAGAAAAAAACCTGAAAAGTCTCATAAGCACTAAAGGAACTGAATCAGTCATCAAGAGTCTCCCCCAAAATTAGAAGATTCAGGCCTAAATCATCTGTCATTAAAGTATAGGTGCAACAGTTTGAACATGTAAGAATTTGGGGAAAATATTCCCCATAAATGCTTTTGCATGTTGAGTCTAACAAAGAATAAACTATGGAGAGAGGGACAAACCATAAAATAGACTCTTAACGACAGAGAACAAACAGGGTTGAGGGGAGGAGGGAGGTGGGGGATGGGCTCAATGGGTGATGGGTATTAAGGAGGGCACTGGCTGTGATAAGCACTGGGTGTTGTAGGTAACTGATGCATCACTTTCTGTTCCTGTAATATTTCACTGTATGTTGACTAGCTAGCATTTAAATAAAAACTTGAAACAACAAAAAAAAAAGAACATTAAAAGATGAGAAGAGTAGCCATCTTTTTAAAATATGGGATATACTTACAATAGCTTTTTCCAGTATCCTTGCCTACTAATTATATTATCTGCATCATTCCTTGGTCTGTTTCTTTTGATTCATTTTTCTCCTAGTAGGGGTCACATTTTCCTGCTATTTGCATGCCTGATCATTTTTTATTAGATGCCAGACATTGTGAAGTTGACTGTGTTGGGATGCTGGATTTCTAATATTCTTTTACACATTTTTGGGCTTTGGTCTGGGATACAGTTATGTAATTTGGAATCTGTTGATCCTTTTGTGGTTTGCTTTTAAGTTTTGTTAGGGTGGGTCCAGAACAGCTTTCAGTCTAGGGATAATTTGCCCCACCCTCACCCCCACCCCACTGAGCCCGTATCCTTCTGTGGATTCTGTTTGAGGCCTCATGTGTTATGGGGTCTTTCCATTCTGGTTGGTGGAAACAGGAATTTCCCAGGCCCTTTCTGACTTCCAGGGGATGTTCTGCCTACTTCTATCTGGTAGTACATTCTTTGTTATTTGTTTCCTCACAGATGTCCAGATTCATACTCATCCAGCTTCAAGGAGATTCCTCTGCAGATCTCTAGAGATCTCTCTTCCTCCTTTCTAGTACTCCAGCTTGCAAATTCTGCATCTCTTTCTTTCCCTTCATTCTCTACTCTGTCTTCTCAACTCAGGGATATAGCTGCACTGTTTTAGTTTCCCCTCCTTGTGCTTTGTTCTGGAAATTCTCTTTAGGCAGTCAGATGTGGTACTTGTGGGGCACACTTCATTTGTTTCCCTTCTCTCAGGAGATTTCTGTCTGGTGCTGTTTTCCAATATTTGAAAGATACTGTTTCATCCGTTTTGTTGGGTTTTCTAGTTATTTAAGGTAGGAGGGTAAATTTGATCCCTCTTAATGTTACATGACCAAAATCACAAATTATTCACTCTGTCTTTGAGAGCTTCTTTGCACTTTAATACAAGAGGTTTTAGACTCACCTTATATCTTCCCTGCCCTGGACCAGGAATTAGCTATTTCTCCAAGGCACTCTAGTTCACATTAGTGGGAAATAGTTTACAGAGACTGAAACCTGGCCAACAGGGAAGCTAATTGTAATCACCTTTTTGTGGGCATAAATACACATTTTTAAAATTATTTCTTCTATGGAAATTGGTTTGTTTAGATTTTCCATCTCTTCTGGGGTCTATTTCTGTTATTGTCTTACGTTTTATTTTGAAATAATTTTAGATTCACAGAAGAGTTATAAATGTGGTACAAAGAGTTCTAGTATACCATTCCCATAATGATGAGAACATCTTACATAACCATGGTACATTTGTGAAAACTACCAAATTAACATTTTACAATTACTATAAACTAAATATTTTATGTAGATTTCACCAGTTTTTGCACTAATGTCTTTTTTTCTGTTTCAGGATCCAATCCAGGATACCACATTACTTTTAGTCATCACGTGTCCTTAGTTTCCTCCAAATGTGACAGTTTCTCAGTTTTTCCTTCTCTTTCTTGACCTTGATACTTTTGAAGATACAGTTTGGTCAGGTATTTAGTAGAGTGCCTCCAAATTTTGGGCTGTTTGTTTTCTTATGATCAAACTGAGATTATGGATTTGGGGGAAGAATACCAGAGAAGTACCCTTCTCATTGTATAACGGGAGTACATGATATCGATATGATTTATCAGTGTGCTGTTAACCTTAAAAACTTGTATAAAGTGGTGTCTGTCAGTTTTCTTCACTGAAAAGTTATTATTTTTGTTTCCTTTTCATATTCTATTTGTTAGGACCAAGTCAGTAAATCTCACTGGGGTCAGTTTTTATAAATAATATTTTCAGAAAAAAACGTCATCATGTACATCGCAAATGTATTTGCATAGTTCTTTAAGGATTTCTTAAACATTCTCTATTTCTTTATTGATGACTGACTGCCCGTTGTCATTGCGTTTGGATTGTCCTCCTATCTTTTGTTCCTTGAATAGGTAGGCTAGTGGTTTGTTCGTATGTGTTAATTGTACAGTTTTATTTAAAATTTGTTTTTATTGATTTTCTTTTTCTGCTTTCCTTCAATATATTTTATCATTCTTTTTCTAATTTTTATCTTTTCCTAATTTTGGATTTCATATTTAATTTATTCATTTTAATTCTTTAATTTTTCATTAGATGTACGCCTTTTGGTCCATGTGTTTGTAGCAATACAGTTGAAGGCCATAGATTCTGATGTGTTGTATTTTTACTATCATTCTTTTCAAGATGTTCTGGGGGTTCAGTTTGTATGTTATCATTCTCTAACAGTAGTTGTTGGTTTTTATTTCTCCAGAGAAAGGGCTTTGGCTTTTTGAGATTGCTACTCATTTTTCATTGATTCAGAGAATATTGTTTGCTTTACTTCAACTTTGTGAACATATCGTACTTCATTCATAGAAGAATCCCACTTGTCTTCACCTCATACTCGACCCATTTAGCACATGAGAGTCTTTCAGGCTGCTCCACCATCCAGACAGCCCATTTTTAGCCTACATTCAACGTATTCTTTGTTGCAGAGTCCCAGGCATTTGGTTTCCCAGGGTCTGTTCCCATGGTATTTAGTTACTTTATTTTTCCCCGACATCCTCAAGTTTAATTTCTCAGATGTTCATAAGCATTTAAAAATAATATTAACTGTTGCAATTCCTGAAATGCATTTCTGTGAAATTCAAGGACAATTTGCCTTGCCTATAAAGGAATGGAAGGGAGGATTTGGGAAAGTCATTAGAGAAACAAAACACAGTTAGCATCAGTAGGATGGATAAACAATGTTAAAGTTCTACTGACGAAGCTAATACACCATCTGATTATCTTGACTGAGATAAAGCAGAAAAACAATCATGACTCGGCACAGGAAGGATGGAACAATGTACGTCAATTTAAGGGGATAAGCAGGTGGAGAACGATCAGGTATCACCTCTTTCCATTTATATTTTTGACTAAGCTAGTTTGGATGTACATTTTTCTCACCTGTAAGGTAAATGATAGAGGAAAGCATGCTTTACTATAATAAGGCATGAGAGATTAGGATCAGCGAGAGATAGTTGATAACTGTTGCATCATTTTCAGAAACTAAATGGTTATTTTGCTTGGCTGTCTTCCCCAGTGACCTTGATTTTCATCCTTATTTACCTTTATTTTCATCCAAGTTATTTTTTAAAATTCAGTACTTTATTCTACAAGTAAGGACTTGTTTTGCAGTAATAGTTGCAAGAATTTTTGAGTTTTAGAGTAAGAAACTAAGTAGTAAAACAAATGAGAAAATAAGTATGTAATAGAGAAAAGTATTTTGAAGACAAAAAGTTAGGTGTTGGAGTACAGGATAAAGGATATGAATTTACTTAGAGTTAGCGGAGGCAGCCTTTCTGAAGAAGTGATTTCTAACCTGCAACACCTGAAGATAGTAATTTAAAGGGGTGAGGTGAGAGGATTTCTGAAAGGTGGAGCCCCAGGGAATGGGAAAGGTCATGGGACATCTTAGTAGCTGAAGAGATGCGTTGGGATAGTATATGGGGAACGAAGATGCCAAGGGCTTGAAATGAATTTGTGTAAATAAGACATCCTTCTTATTCATGATTGTGTATTTAGGTTTCATGCTAAGATAAAGACAACCCACCGAAAAAATTACATAGAGCCTCTGATAGATAATGTTAGAAGTGTAGATAACCAGAACCTACTCCTACAGAATCTGATTCAGTCTCAGTGGATCTCTAAAAGGCACTATATATAAAAAGCTCTCTCTGTAATTTTGACCCACACTAAATATGAGAACTACTGACTTTTTCTCTTTGCCTTCTCACAAACCTTAAAATTCTCGTATGAACTTTTATAATTTCCTGAGGCCTTCTTGCCTCTTAAAAATTTAATGACACGATTTTAGGATTTTATAACCCTTTTACTTCCAGTGAGTATACTTCTCAATTTATCCCTATTTTTACTCTAGAAGGCCCCTCCTCACCCCCAGCACAGGAAAATAGCATTTATTTTCTCATTTTCTTTCAGACTTTGATTTTACAACTGAGACCAACAAGTTATCTTCAGAAAAAAGCAGTTATGAAGTAAATTCATACCATCGGGAGACAATGAAAAGAAGTAAAACCTTCAACCTAATGAGGTTTATTTTCAGAAATGACCCACAGTGCAGAATTGAATTTGGGAGAGAACAGGGACCCAACATGGGATGTTTTAGTCAAATGACATTTATAAAACATAGATCTCTTCCTCTACATCAGAGAATTCACTCTAGAGAGAAATCCTATGAATGTAAGGAATGTAGGAGGGGCTTTAGAAAAAAATCACACTTTACTGAACATTTGAGAGACCACAATGGTGTGAGACCATATGAATGTAAAGAATGTGGAAAGGCCTTTATAGTTCTCCAGCATTTTATTAGCCATAAAAAAATGCACACTGATTTGAAACCCTATGGATGTAATGGATGTGAGAAGGCCTTTAGGTTTTATTCACAGCTTATTCAACATCAGATAATTCATACTGGTGTAAAACCTTATGAATGTAAGCAATGTGGGAAGTCTTTTAGACGTTATTCTCACGTTACTGAACATCAGAAAATTCATATTGGTTTGAAACCCTATGAATGTAATGAATGTGGGGAAACTTTTAGATTGTACCGACATATGTGCCTACATCAGAAAATGCATCATGGTGTGAAACCCTATATATGCAAGGAATGTGGGAAGGCTTTTGGTCATCGCTCAAGTCTTTATCAACATAAGAAAATTCATTCTGGTGAGAAACCATATAAATGTAAACAATGTGGAAAGGCCTTTGTTCGCAGCTATCTACTTATTGAACATCAGAGAAGTCATACTGGCGAGAAGCCTCATGAATGTAAGGACTGTGGAAAGGCCTTTAGTAGGGGCTCAAGCCTTCTTAAACATAAGAGAATGCATAGTAGTGAGAAGCTCTATGATTGTAAGGAATGCGGGAAGGCCTTCTGTAGAGGCTCTCAACTTACACAACATCAAAGAATTCATACTGGTGAGAAGCCACATGAATGCAAAGAATGTGGGAAGACATTTAAGCTTCATTCATACCTTATTCAACATCAGATAATTCATACTAATTTGAAACCACATGAATGTAAACAATGTGGGAAAGCCTTCAGTCGTGTTGGAGACCTCAAAACACATCAGTCAATTCATGCAGGGGAGAAACCATACGAATGTAAGGAATGTGGAAAAACCTTTAGACTTAATTCTCAACTGATTTATCATCAGACAGTTCATACTGGTTTGAAACCATATATATGTAAAGAATGTAAAAAGGCCTTTCGTTCTATCTCAGGTCTTTCTCAACATAAGAGAATTCATACTGGTGAAAAACCCTATGAGTGTAAAGAATGTGGTAAGGCCTTTAATCGTAGTGATCGTCTGACTCAGCATCAGAGAATTCATACTGGTGTGAAACCACACAAATGTAAGGACTGTGGAAAGGCCTTTACTCAATGCTATCAACTTACCCAACATCAAAGATTTCATAGTGGTGAGAAACTCTTGATGTAGTGAGAGTCAGAAAGCCTTTTAGCCATGGCACATCCTTTACCATTATCACTATTCCACCACCTAATGATGTTATGGTAAAGATTAAGTTATTTAACATAAAAATATAAATGCTTAGAAAGGCATCTGGCACATAGTGTTTGTTTACTAAGTATTGTGGTTTTTAAATGATAATCACTAGTATTACTGTATATAAATTCATGTGGAAGGAGGACTCTATAAGCATATTTTTTTCAGATAATTCATTCTGGACAAAATCCCATAGACTATATTAAACAAGACCCTTTTTATTCAAAGCTCAACCCCTTGAAGGTTAATAAGAAGAAACCCTGTGCCTTTATTGAATATTGAGAGTTTAGCTGTTGAAAAATTAGAAAGTAGTTTGCAGAAACTTTTCTTACAATAAATTCTGTAATACAGATAACATACAATCCACGTTCCCTACAATTGAAATAAATTAAAAACTAATAATTTGGTAGCCAAAGACATACGTTGACTTGGAAAAGTTTTCCTCAAGTTTTTGAAAGTTTCCAAACTTACATAAAAGGTACAGCAGTGTTACAATGATGTTTTTTGCCCTCCACCTAAATTCAATATCTAATATTTCTCTATGTATGAACATGTATATATACAGATGCACAAATACCATATATCATTCTTATTGCATATTGAATGTATTTTACATATATCATTTTGCTGTGTTTTTCAGTGAATGTTTTAGATATCACTTCACCTCTAAAAAGTCAACATACAATTCTTAGAATTAAGGATAATCTTCTAGATGACCATTAACCCACTGTTACCTAAAAAGACATTAACAATAACCCTATATTGTTTTACAATATTCAGCCCATTTACAAATTTCTCTGATTGTTTAATGAACATCTTCTAAAAGTGCTGGATTTTTAAAAAGTCAAAAACCAAACTAAGCTCATATATGTTATATGACTGGCTTATTGAGTCTGATAAGAATTGGTCAAGAATTTACTCTCCACCTCCTTACCTTTTTTGAAGACTCAGAAGAAGTAACCTACATAATATTGTTAATTCCATATTTGTCCTTTTTCTCAAGGTGGGCTTAACTTTTCCTCTTTCCTTTGTATTTATTTTGAACTGAAGGTTATGTCTAGAGGCTTGATTAGGTTTCAGATTACATATTTTTTACAAGACAACTTCATAGGTAATAGTGTACTTAATATTATACAATATCAGTTGGCATACCAGTGAAACTGTGTTTGGTCTCTTGGTTCATGTATTGATCACCATTTCTCTCCGTTGTACTGGTACATTTTTTCTTTGCAATTAGTAATCCACGGAAAGTCACATTGGCATTCCACTTGAAATTTAAATTGGTTATTATTTTAAAGAAATTAAGACCCCCCCCAAAACTCCTCATATTTTATATTTATCCATATATTTACTTTTCCCCATGCTCTTCATTATTTCCAGTTACCAATTCCCAATGGTCTGAATTTCCATGTGGTATCATTTTCCTTCACCTTAAAGAACTTTAGCATTTCTTAGAGTGCACATCTGCCGGTGATGAATTTCCAGTTTCTTTTACTGAATGCCTTTGTTCTTGAAGGGAGTATTTTTCTTAAAATAGACTTATGGGTTTTATTGTGTATTTTGAAAAAGATATTGTAACGCTGACTTCTTGCCTCCATAGATTATGATGAGAAGTCATTTGAATTATTTTCCTTCTGTGTCATTTCTCTTTGCATGTTTTCAAGATTTTGTCATTATCTCTGTTTTTCATCTGTTTGACTATGCTGGTCTAGGTATGGTTTTATGTTAATCCTGTTTGGAGTTCTCTGAGCCTCTGAAATCTGTATGCCTTTCCCCAAATTCCAGAAACTTTTATCCATATTCAGATTTTTTTTTCTGCCCTGGCCTCTCCTTCTGGGATTCCAAGTACTCATGTTAAATCTTTTGATATTATTCCACAGGTCACTTGTTCTGTTTTCTTCAACTGTTTTTCTGTTTTTCAGATTGGATAATTTCTATTACTCTATCTTCAAATTCACTGATTCTTTTTCCCATCATTTCAATTATGCTGTTAAGCTTATCTATCGAGTCTTAAATTTGAGATGTTGCACTTTTTAGTCCTATAGTCCTCATTTAGTGCTTTTTTTGCACTTTTTAGTCCTATAGTCCTCATTTAGTGCTTTTTTTATAGCTTCTATTTCCTTACTAAGATTTCCTGTTTCTTAATTGCATATTTTGACAATGCTTTTGATTCTGAAGAAAACCTTTCATATATCGATTCATGATAGGAAAATTAGTAAAATTAGTATTAACTTATGAAAAGTGTCACTTTCAGGAAATATTCCTACCCTTTTAGCTAAGTCATAAAAACAGTTTTTCCTTTCCTTGGAATTTCAGATTTTGTTTGTTCAAATGCAGTGTGATACTTGTGAGAAAGCAAATCACACTGTCATTTTGGGGGTCTTGATTATGAAATATTTGCCAAGTATTTTTAAATTTTTTTAAATATTTATTTTTGAGAGAGAGAAAGAGCACAAGTGGGGAAGGGGCAGAGAGAGAGAGAGACTGAGAGAGCACAGAGCCCGACGAGGGGCTCAAAGTCACAAACCACAAGATCATGACCTGAGCCAAAGTCAGACACTTAACCGACTAAGCCACCCAGGCACCCCACCAAGTTTGTTTTTTTTTTTAACGTTTCTATTTATTTTTGAGACAGAAAGAGACAGAGCATGAACGGGGGAGGGGCAGAGAGAGAGGGAGACACAGAATCGGAAGCAGGCTCCAGGCTCTGAGCCATCAGCCCAGAGCCTGACGCGGGGCTCGAACTCGCGGACCGCGAGATCCTGACCTGAGCTGAAGTCGGATGCTTAACCGACTGAGCCACCCAGGCGCCCCAAGGTGGTTTTTTTTTTTTTTTTTTAAGAAAGCCTCAGAGTTGAAAGTACCGTAAATCTTTGTATAACTCTTCCACCATTCAACCAATGAGCACTGGCAAAAAACATAAGATAAATAAATTCATTGTTTTCTGTTTCTTTCAACAGCTCCATAAATGACAATGATTCATAACATTTACATGTATATACCAAGACATCATACTTTTCATACTGGGAAGCAAGTCAATTAGGGAGACATTAGGCTCTTACCTTAAAATTCCAAGGAATCCACATTTTTTTTTTAAATTTTTTTTTTTCAACGTTTTTATTTATTTTTGGGACAGAGAGAGACAGAGCATGAACGGGGGAGGGGCAGAGAGAGAGGGAGACACAGAATCGGAAACAGGCTCCAGGCTCCGAGCCATCAGCCCAGAGCCTGACGTGGGGCTCGAACTCACGGACCACGAGATCGTGACCTGGCTGAAGTCGGACGCTTAACCGACTGCGCCACCCAGGCGCCCCCAAGGAATCCACATTTTAACAGCATGGCTGGAGCACCACCTATTGTAATAGAAATTTTTTTTTTTCATATCTAGAGGAAATTCTTTTTTTGACATATATAGAAGTTTTTTAATTATCTATGGCATGAATCTAATTTTGTAGGCTGAAAATTGACAACATTTCTATTTGATTTGGAAGTCTTTGAAACAAAATGTACCCAGAGTGTTAATTTGGCAATATTTCATATTGTACAACTCACCTAAAAACTAAAGAAGAATATATGTAGCTTTACTAATTTTGAATTAATCTTTAATATTGTTAGAAAGATCTTTTATGAGCAGTTGACTGGTGGCTTAATTAAAAAAAATTTTTTTTACTTAAAATTTTTTTAAATGTTTTTATTTATTATTGAGAGAGAGACAGAGCGTGAGCCAGGGAGGGGCAAAGAGGGGGACACACAGAATCCGAAGCAGGCTCCAGGCTCTGAGCTGTCAGCACAGAGCCCAACATGGGGCTGAAACCTACGAACTGTGAGATCATGACCTAAGCAGAAGTTGATGCTTAACCAACTGAGCCACTCAGGTGCCCCTTTTTTTATAAAATATAATGTTTAGTCTTCATATCCTAACAAAACTCCATAACTAAAATAATTTATCTTTCTATATTTCCATCTGAAAATTGATATTTTGTGTGTAAGACACAAAGCCATTTTATAGCTACACACAGTTATAAGCTCAGATTATGTTTCAAAGTTATTTAAATATTTCGGTTGCCCATTTAATGCTGCTTTCAGGTAAGTGATTTTATCTATTCCTTTTTGGTTATTGAAAGGAAAATTTTCATCAATTCTTTTTCCAAAAAATTTTCAAAAATTTTTTGTTTGTTTGCTCTGTTCACAGCAAATTGCAATTGGCATTTATGGTGAAATTCATATCACTTCTTCCAGCCTCTTATTTTTTACTACTCTGGCCAGAGTACTGGCTTCCTTTTGACTACAGGCCGTTAGTATGCTTTCATTTTAACTTTTAAAATTCGTACATATTTATTTAACCTAGAATAATTTAATTATGATTAAAGTAATAAGTATTTATATTTAATTGCCAATTATTATTTCCTTCATATCACTGCAACTCACGTTGTCTTCATAAAATACCCAAATAAACCCATCGATGGCTTGACATCAGCTACATCAGTGATGTGATTACGTGTAACACTAGAAACAACATCTACACAGGACAGGTACATTATAATACAAAAATAAGATCTATGCAGTGGTTGAAGTGAAATGTAGTCCTTCCAAAACAATAAAGTTGTCAGTAATGGCAAAATATGTCAACACTGCTTTTTTTTTTTTTTTTTTAATTTTTTTTTTTCAACATTTTTTATTTTATTTTTGGGACAGAGAGAGACAGAGCATGAACTGGGGAGGGGCAGAGAGAGAGGGAGACACAGAATTGGAAACAGGCTCCAGGCTCTGAGCCATCAGTCCAGAGCCTGACGCGGGGCTCGAACTCACGGACCGCGAGATCGTGACCTGGCTGAAGTCGGACGCTTAACCGACTGCGCCACCCAGGCGCCCCAACACTGCTTTTTAAAAAAGTTTTATTTATTCATTCATTTAAGTAATCTCTACACCCAACGTGGGGCTTGACCTTATGACCCAGAGATCAAGAGTTGCACACTCTTTGAGCCAGCCAGTTGCCCCTACACTGCTTTTGTTTGTATATTTAAATTAACTACAATTAGATAAAGTTTAAATCAATTTCTCAGTTACACTAGCCTTGTGTCTTAGAAAGTTCAGTTGGGTGGCCATATAGTATGTATTGGATATAGGACAGGAATGAGAAGAGCATCAGGAAAAACTGAATACAAAGTATCTGTCCAATATTACTAGGGACTGCAATAATCCAGGCTGCATATAAGGAAGATTCACTACAGCTGTGATGGTAGGGAAAAAAGTCAAAAATTTTTCATATATTAAGTAGAATTAGCAGGACGTAATGGGATGTAAGAGACCAAAAATTCCAGAAAGACTTTTTTTAAATTTTTTTTTTTTTTTTTTACATTTGTTTATTTTTGAGAGACAGAGAGACAGAGCACAAGTGGGGAGGGGCATAGAGTGAAGGAGACAGAATCCGAAGCAGGCTCCAGGCTCTGAGCTGTCAGCACAGAGCCCAGTATGGGGCTCGAATTCAAAAACCGTGAGATCGTGACCTGAGCCGAAGTTGGATGCTCAACCAACTGAGCCACCCAGGCGCCCCCAGAAAAACTTAAACACTGTAAGTGTACCTGTAAACTCCCATTTCAATTATTTAAAAAAAAATTTTTTTTAATGTTTATTTTTGAGAGAGGGAGACACACAGAGGACAAGTGGGAGAGGGGCAGAGAGAGGGAGACGCAGAATCCAAAGCAGATTCCAGGCTCTGAGCTGTCAGCACAGAGCCCAATGCGGGGCTCAAACCCACAAACCATGAGATCATGGCCTGAGCCGAAGTCGGACATTTAACCGATTGAGTCACTCAGGCACCCCTCAATTATTTACTCCTTAGCGTTTTTGTTCAATACTGGTATCCAAGAAGATGGTTTCCATGGTTCGTATTCGAATTAGGGCCAAGTGTGCTAATTATCTCCTATATTCATCCACTTTCTTCCATAATAAAAGAATGACCACTTCTTTATTTGCTTATGTGCATAACTCAGAATGATGATTCCCCCGCCTTATTATGGATCTTCTGTTATGGCCAACTGGAGACCATTGAGATTGTGTGGCAGTTTGGGGAAATCTGGCTGATATCTAGACACTGATATTTCCCTCCTTAGGGACATGCTTTTCTGCTTTTTTAACAATTCAAATAGTGCTAGATGACATTTTGGAAGACTACATGAACTTTGGAGGAAAAGGCATTAGTGGCTGTTATTTGAGACCTTCCTTGGGGAAGAGGAGCTAAGATAATTTATAGAACACTGTAAAATAGGAGCTTAAGTAAAATAAATGCTTCTAAGCTTGGGAAACATAAGCAGTGAGCATTAGCAGAAGATACTGGAATTATCAAAGCCTGCTATCCTTGGCTTTTAAACTGATTAGTCCCCCATGTCTATCTTTGGGAAGTTGAAACAGAAACTGCTTTGAAGCAGGTGGAGAAAGAGGAGCTACAGTCCATGAATGAACAGTGCTGACTTATCACGCCTAATTAGGCAACTTGCAGTAATTCCATTCTGCAGCTCGCACTTCACAGATCCGGACTGCTACCTCCAACCTCGGGAACCCTAGGTTCTTTCAAGAGTGGAGACAGAACTCTAGCCTATTAGATGCCATATCCTGATTCATTCAAAATTTGCAGAAAGGGGTTACAATTTTCCTTACAAAGGGTAGAATTGAAACTGGACCCAAAGAAGAGTCTGAGGATTGAGGTCTAGGCTAGGATGTTTGTCCTTAACCTTTCCTGACCTTAATTCCTGACAGAACCAGATACATGACTTAAGTCCTTGGCACTGTAAGGATGAAGGTTTTTGCCCTAAAGCTTGGGATAAGTAAATACTCCTGTGAACTCTTAGACCCAAATTATCCCCTTCAGACATGTGATTGGCCCTTCTCTCACCTAGCCCAGAAACAAATATTTTAAGTACTTCTTCCATGAGCCTACTATTTACTAAATTTGCATTAGTTCCAATCATGACCTCTGACACTTCGTGATTTCATTTCCTGTCAGGATTTTGGGACCAAGAACCTTCTTTTAACCTAGAGATAGCTCTTCTACTGAGGACACGGAGATGAATCTGAAATGTATGTCCCTTCAAAGATCTGCCTGTTGAGTTAGAAAGGAAGACCAATAAAATGACACTTATAATGCCATACAACTAAGAGCTATCAAATAAGAGTAAAGGGGGCAGAGGTAGGTAGGCACTGAAAACAAACAGAATCTGGCAGGACTTCATGAAATAATATGAAGACTTCTATTTGGAGCAGACTAGGTAACTTGAAAAATCCTACAAAATATCAGGAAATGCTCAGTAAAATAGAAAAATTATCTCAAATGCTGATAGATATTCTATAAATGTTATAGAGCTGAGTATCTGAGAATATTAAATCTGCACTGGGGCAAAAATGAAAAAGTTAACTGAAAAGGCAATAATGCTGGGGCTACTTGGGATGTTACAAAATGAATGGACCTGGAGAAAAAACAATGCTAGAAGCTACAAGGAGTAACAGACATATCCATACACATAGTGGGAGATTTTAACACATCTCTCAGTAAAACGTTCAAACAGATAGAAATTGCATGATCAATATGTTGATCTTATGAGCATATTATAAAAGCCATGTACTTAACAAGCACTGAATAAAATGTATATGGGTTGTTTAAAGATTGGCCAAGTTAGAGAACTCACACATCCTGATTTCAAAACTTACTACAAAGCTATCATCAAAACTGTTACTGACATAAGTGATAGACATACACATGAATAGAATAGAATTGAGAGACCATAAATAAACCCATACACTATACTGTCAACTGATTTTGACAAGGAGGCCAAGACCATTCGATGGGGAAAGAACAGTCTCTTCAACAAACGATGCTGGGAAAACTGCATACCCTCATGCAGAAGAATAAAGCTAGACCCTTGTCTCACACCATATACAAAAAATAACCCCAAATGGATCAAAACTAAGAGCTGGTAGAATTCGTAGAAGAAAACATAGGAGGAAATCTTCATGAAATTGGATTTGACAGTGATTTCTTGGATATAACACTAAAAGCACAGGAAAGAAAAAACAGATGTGTTGGACTTCACCAAGATTAAAAACCTTTGTATATCAACAGTTACTATAAATATAGTGAAAACGCGGCCCTCAGAAATAAAGGAAATATTTCAGGTTATCTATCTGGCAGATTAATATCCAGAATATATAAAGAATTACTACAACTCTACAACAAAACAACAACCCAATTTAAAAAGAGCGAATGAATATATGTATCTCCCAAGAAGATATGCAAATGGCCAAAAAGCACATGAAAAGATGATCAATATTATTAATCATTAAAGAAATGCAAATCGAAACCACAAATAGATACCACTTCACACTGAGCAGGATGACTATTTAAAAAAAGAAAAAGAGGAGTGCCTGGGTGGCTCAGTTCGGCTCGGGTCATGACCTTGTGATTGGTGAGTTCCAGCCCCACATTGGGCTCTGTGCTGAGAGCTCAGAGCCTGGAGCCTGCCTTGGATTCTGTCTCTCTCTGCCCCTCCCCGCTCGCACTCTGTCTCTCTGTCTCTCTCAAAAATAAACAAACATTAAAAAAATGTTTTAAAAAGAAAAAAAAAATAACAAGGGTTGATGAAGACGTTAAAAAACAGCAACATTTGTGCATTGCTGGCAGGAATGTAAAACGGTGCAGTTGCTGTGGAAAACTATGATGATTCCTCAAAATTTTAAATATAGAATTACCATATAATCCAACAGAGATTATAGAATTACCATATAATCCAACAGAGAGAGAGAGAGAGTGTGAGCAGGGGAGGGGCAGAGAGAGAGGGAGATACAGAATCTGAAGCAGGCTCCAGGCTCTGAGCTGTCAGCACAGAGCCCGACGTCGGGCTTGAGCTCACGCACTGTGAGGTCATGACCTGAGCCAAAGTCAGATGCTTAACTGAGCCACCCAGGCACCCCTAAAGATTTTATTTTTAAGTAATCTCTATACCCAATGTGGGGTGCAAACTCACAATCCTGAGATTAAGAGTCACATGCCTGAGTCAGCCAGGCACCTCAGTAAGCAGCTTATGTACAGCAATACAGAGATGAACACTCTGATATGAAAAAGAATGAGCTAAGGATATAAATGGAGATTTAATAAAACAAATGTGTACATGAAAATATATCTAAATTTATGACATGAGTAGAAACGTTACTAAATATTACGTATTAGCCTAAAAACTGGCAAACTTTTATAAAAATAATATCGATTGTACCATAATTTTTATGTGCTATCAATTCCAAGTTAATTTGGTGTAAAATAATCCATATACAACTTTCCTAAATAAATATGCCCTAGGGGCACCTGGGTGGCTCAGTTGGTTAAGAGTCTGACTCTTGATTTCAGCTCAGGTCATGACACCAAGGTCATGGGATCAAGCCCTGCATTGGGCTCCATGCTGAGCATGGAGCCTGCTTAAAATTCTCTCTTTCCCTTTGCCCCTCTCCCCTAATCATGAACTCTCTCTCACCCTCTCTAAAAAAGTTTTTAAAAAATAAGTATGTTCTAAGAAAATAAAAATAAAATAAAATATGTTCTTTAATCCGGCAACCATTTAAAAGAATATACTTCAGGGGCACCTGAGTGCTTCAGTCAGTTAAGCGTCCAACTCTTAATTTCAGCCCAGGTCATGATCTCACAGTTTGTGAGATTGTGATATCAAGCCCAGCTCTGGGCTCCAGGCTGATAGCATAGAACCTTCCTGAGATTCTCTCTCTCCCTCTCTCTTTGCCCCACCCCTACTCGTACAATGTGCACATGTACTCTCTCAAAATAGATAAACATTAAAAACAAAAACAAAAAATAAACAGAAAAAAGAATACTTTGCAGTAATGGATAGAGTGAAAAAAATTTTATTTTTCATAGGATTAATTATATTAGCAAACAATAATTATGAATAGGCAAATAAAGTATTCTAAAAATGGGAATCTGGGCAGGTGTTAATAATAGTAATTATGTAGAGGTATAATGGCTGATAGTCACAACATTTCAAGAAATAAGAAAAAACAGGTTACATACAAAAATAGGTCTCCCCAATTTTGTATAATTGTAGATGTGCCCTAAAATATAAATCTGTAACATAAACAGCATTTTTAAGAGTATATATGATACTAGACACTGGCTAATTCTAACTAGTTGATAAAAATTTGAAATTCAAGTTTCTTCATCCTTAGGAAGATAATAATTCCTCCTTTAATATTTGTATAATTAAAGATTATATATAAAGAGTGGTTAAGCCACAACCATTTCAGTTCAAATCCATGTCCCCCCTCTTGGAAGTTGGTGGGCCTTGGACAAGTTTTTTAACTTTCATAAGCTCTATTTTTCCTCTTTGTTATAATGGCAATATCATTACCATACATGCAGGGTTTTGTTTCTAGATTTAAATTGGTTAACTATATGAATCTTTTAGCACTGCACCAGACACATTAAGCATAAACATAATTTACTTAGTCCCCCTCCTTGGGGTAGGCATGTTGTCGCTGGAATAAAGCTGACAATGATCGTTAGGGTGAACACGAATTGCATCTATTGCTTTAGCCAAAATCCCCCTATCATATCAGAGCTGTGATGGTTAATTTTATCTGCCAGTTTGACTGGGCCATAGGTGTTCAGATATTTGGTTAAACACTATTTCTGGGTGTGTCTGTGAGGGTGTCTTGTATGGATGAACACCTGAATCAGGACTGAGTAAAGCAGATTGCCCTCCCCTGTGTGAGGAGGCCACACCCAAGCCAGGGAAAGCCTGCATAGAATTAAAAAGCTAAATAAGAAAGAATTCTGTGTTTGTTTTGAAGCTGGGACATCAATCAGTCTGCTCCTGCTTTCTGACTCAGACTCCAATTGGAAATTAAACCGTCATCAGCTTTAGCCTTCAAACTCCAACTGGCACTATATATGGTGATATATGTATCACTGACTCTCCTGGGTCTCCAGTTTGTCAAGTTCAGATCTTGGGACTTCTTGGACTGCCTACCTCTCTCTCTCTTTCCATCCTATTGGTTCAATAGATAATAGATAGATAGATAGATAGACAGATGGATTGACATACATATATAGTACTCTACAGATTTCATCTATCTATCTATCTATCTATCTATCTATCTACCTACCTACCTATCATCTATCTAATCTTTCTTTCTATCTTTCTATCTATCCTATTGGTTCTGTTTCTCTGGAGAACCCAGACTGATAAAAGAGCAAAAGAAATCTCAGGCATACAAGGGCTCAGCAATTCTGCCATTTACTGTAAGTGACCCACATAAGCTGTCTAAGGGAACTCTTAAGAAAGGGGATCCAGGGGCGCCTGGGTGGCTCAGTCAGTTAAGCGTCCAACTTCGGCTCAGGTCATGATCTCACGGCTCATGAATTCGAGCCCCGCATCGGGCTCTGTGCTGACAGCTTAGAGCCTGGAGCCTGCTTCGGATTCTGTGTCTCCCTCTCTCTCTCTCTGACCCTCCCCTGTTCATCCTCTGTCTCTCTCTGTCTCAAAAGTAAATAAACGTTAAAAAAAAAAAAAAAAAGAAAGAAAGAAAGGGGATCCAGCCAAATGACATTTAAACATTTAAATCAGAACTAAGCTTTCACAGAGGAGGAGGATGAGGTGAACACCCAGCACTGATATTCCCACATCTCTGAACCTCCTCCAGTTCCTCTCAGAGTCTCGAGCACTTTCTTTTCTTGGGGACTTTGTGGTACCAGGAATTCTCTTCCCCCTGGTCTTTGCCATAGGAATGTGTTCTCATCTTTCAAACCGTAGTGTGTTTATTAATTTCTCTTACAGGCCTTTCTTATATCCATATTTAAATCAATATCACCCATCATTGGTTCTCAAAAAAAATCCTTCTTGTTCTTCATTATCACTCATCATAATGTGTAATTTTATGTTTATTTATATTTGGATTTTCCTAAGTCCATCTCCAAAGGCCAAATAAAATGTCCATTACAGCATGATTGTTGACTTTTCAGTTATTCATCTTTAAAAGGAGTCAGAAAATTATGACCTATGGGGCAAATCTGGCCCACTTTTTTTGTTTGGCGTTGGCCAATCACCAGAGTAAGAATAGTTTTTACATTTTGAGGTTATGGGGTTTTTCCATTTTTTTAAAAAATATCTTTATTTACTTTTGAAGGAGAGAGAGACAGAGCATGAGTGGGGGACGAGCAGAGAGAGAAGGAGACACAGAATCCGAAGCAGGCTCCAGGCTCTAAGCTGTCAGCACAGAGCCCGATGCGGGGCTTGAACTCAGGAACTGTGAGATCATGACCAGAGCCAAAGCCAGACGCTTAACCGACTGAGCCACCCAGGCGCCCCTTGGTGTTTTTCTATTTTTAAGTGTTGGAAGAAATAAAAGGACAGTCCTTTGTGGAAGTTGAAAATTTTAAGATTCAATGTCATGTCAAATGTCATTGGACCATAGCCACACCCAATCATTTATATATCATCTATGGCTTCTTTTCATGCTACAACCCCAGAGCTCAGTAGTTGTGATCAAGAAGAGACCCCATGAATAAAGGAGTACTGATGCATAGGGGCACTTGTACCCCAATGTTTATAGCAGCACTCTCAACAATAGCCAAATTATGGAAAGAGCCTAAATGTCCATCAACTGATGAATGGATAAAGAAATTGTGGTTTATATACACAATGGAGTACTACGTGGCAATGAGAAAGAATGAAATATGACCCTTTGTAGCAACATGGATGGAACTGGAGAGTGTTATGCTAAGTGAAATAAGCCATACAGAGAAAGATACCATATGGTTTCACTCTTATGTGGATCCTGAGAAACTTAACAGAAACCCATGGGGGAGGGGAAGAAAAAAAAAAAAAGAGGTTAGAGTGGGAGAGAGCCAAAGCATAAGAGACTGTTAAAAACTGAGAACAAACTGAGGGTTGATGGGGGGTGGGAGGGAGGGAAGGGTGGGTGATGGGTATTGAGGAGGGCACCTTTTGGGATGAGCACTGGGTGTTGTATGGAAACCAATTTGACAATAAACCTCATATACTGAAAAAAAAAAAAAAAAAAAAAAGAGACCCCATGAAGGGGTGCCTGGGTGGCTCAGCCGGTTGAGCGACCCACTTCAGCTCAGGTCATGATCTCACAGTTCATGAGTTCGAGCCCCAAGTTGGGCTCTGTGCTGACAGCTCAGAGCCTGGAGTCTGCTTCGGATTCTGTGTCTCCCTCTCTCTCTGCCCCTCCCCCACTCATGCTGTGTCTCTCTCTGTCTCAGAAATAAACATTTAAAAAAAAAAAAAAAGACCCCGTGGCTCACAAACTACAATACTGACTGTCAGGCCCTTTACAGAAAAAAATCTGCCAACTCCTGCACTATATTCAGTAGGGAGAACAATGCCTGGCAGGTCATGGAATGGATTGGTCTAAGTCTGGTGTCGCACTTAGACATCAGGCATTTACCTCAAGAGCTAGACTTTTAAAAGCAATCATTTATACGTAGGCATAAATTTAACACAATATGACCCAAATAAGGAGACACTAGAAACAGAAGGGTAGAATAATTTTTTTAACCACATGATTTCAAAATCACTTCTTCTAAGAAAGCAACTAGAGGTTTTCCACCATATAAATGAACAGAAAATTAAAAATTCAACATAGGAGAGAAGTAAAGAAAATCACCATAGTCATGGTGGTAGAGGAAATCACAACATCTCTTGAGCAACAGGCATAAAAAGCATTAAGAATGGATAATATTGAAAAATTGTGGCCAAGGATAATGCAGACCCTTTCCTCCACAGTAAACACTCAGGAATAGTAAAAGTAAACTGAATGACAATTTTTATTGGTGAAATCCATAATAATGGCATATGGGTGACACTGAATTATGAGGCATTAATGGAATATTTTCAGTCTTGAATGTCTACTCTGAGGCAATATATTCTGCTATTTTATACAGAATATCTGCCCACGAATACAGAAGATGAAAAATGTAGTTGTCTCTGAAGAGTCATTGTATAGGAAAGGGGACAGAATAACACTTCTTTTGTATTTAGCACTATGTTTGTGTGCTATAAAAATAAACTTAGCAAATAAATTCCCCCCAATTCTACTTACACCTTTGACTTCATTTCCACATTGCCAGCCTTGACCTTCTCATCCTTGAAACTAACAGAATTCCAGGAGCTAAAAGAGTAGGCTTCTCTGACTCTGGGAACAAAAAAAAAAACAAACACTTTACAAGATTAAACCATTAATATTTCCCCTGTCCCTCATAGGTGCACACACACAAAAAAATCAGATGATAAAAAGGTACTAGTAAATGTTCTAATAATATTGACTACTTCAGAATTTTTGTTGTCTTTGCAAAATAAACGCAAACCTCTGATTAGTCTGTGATTATGTTTGGTGGTCTTAATATATACATTTAATTTTAAATTGTCATCTGTTTTGTGACATGTGTACATGTAAAATTTTTTGTTATTGTTAAAATAAAGGATCACTGGTTCTTTCTTCATACATGCATAAAAAGATAACGAAGGGGCACCTGAGTGGCTCAGTGAGTTGAGTGTCTGACTCTTGATTTCAGCTCAGGTCATAACAGGGTCATGGGATTGAGCCCCATGTCGGGCTAGCGTGGAATCTGCTTAAGATTCTCTCTCTTCCTCTGCCCCCTCCCCTGCTTGTGCTCGCTCGCTCACTCTCAAAAAAAAAAGAAAAAAGAAATCTTTGAGCCTGATCTGTTTATTTAAATAAAACCTTCAAGAGTCTGTGATTAACTTAAAGTAATACCAGTGATTATTTCAGAAATTACCTGTGACCCAATTTAACAATTAGGATAAAAGCAGACATACACTGTTGGCTAATGGGAAATGTTCCTTGCTCCTAAAAGTCACAAAAAATGATCTCTCATACTCTTTGTCCTGAATATTGTCATGCCTGTATATAATGTCTAAAATGTCTGTCAGCCATCATGGTACCCTAGTCAACACTGAGGAATGCATAGTAAAAAACAGAAGAGAATCTGCGTCTCTGAATATTTCCTTTTGCTGATGAATCAAAAATCTCTGGAAACTCCTCTCCTCCCAAGAGCCTGTTATTTGACTCAGTATACTTCCTCATTGCTTCAGCTAGTTTGGTATTCTGATTTTTCCTGAGTATATCCTAACTACATCAAATAACTAAGGGTCATGGCCCATATTGGGAGCTAGAGAGGCAAAGATAAAACTGATTCCACCACAGCCATCACCCAGCTCATGTCTGCTGGGGGATGAACACACACACACACACACACACACACACACACACACACACACACAGTCACTGCCTATCACTGCCCAGGTGTTACATCCTGCCCTGCATGTTTTACAAATGCTTTGTGAAACCAGATACCCCTAATGCATCCAATGTCAGGAGCAAGGAGTAGAGAAATTGCAAGAATATCCAAACAGCTAATACATAATCAGAAAAAAAAAAAAAAAAAAAGGAAATGCAAACCATGATACCTACCAGAGTAGCAAACATTGTTTTAAACTGATGCCAAATGTTGTCAAGGATACAGAGAAAGCAGAACATTCATACAACTGTTGGTGGGAGTGCCAGTTGGTACACTTGTTTGGGAATGTATTTAGAAGAATTAAAGTTGAACACGAGCATATCCCTGACCAAACCCAAACAACTCCACTTCCAGTATGTGGAGAAAGACATGTACAAGTATGATCATAATAGTCTGATGAGGAGCTCTGACTTCCCAACATAGTATTCCCAAGAACACATAATGAAGGGTTTTCAATGAGGGGCCATGTTGGAATGCTCGTTTATGTGGATCGTGACCGGTACTACATGGCTGAAAAGTCTCCTTAAAGGAACTATGCTGGGCACTCTGAATTTGTTGTGTCCAAAGCAGAATTCAAAGACAAGAAAAATCAACAGATAGAACTAGAAATGTGATTAAAGATCTCCAATTCGAAACACCCCAATACAGTTTTAAAGAACAGGTAATTGCAATACAAGTGTGTGTGTGTGTGTGTGTGTGTGTGTGTGTGTGTGTGTGTGTGTATACCTTAAAAATAACACTATTATGTAGTCTCACTCATAAAATCTCAATATTCTAAGTGGGAGCAAATGAAATCCAGCAGTGCATCAAAATACATACAAAATATATATCAAAGTAAAATAAATATATCAAATAAAATACATCAAAATATATACACAATTAACCTGGGTTTATCTGGGAATGGGAAAAAGATTCAAGAGAATCTGTCAATATAAATTATCATGTTAACAAATTAAGTACTATACGTTGCAGGAAGGGATGGTGAAATGACATTTGGTAAGACTCAGGAGCCATTTCGACTTAGCTACAACAAAGATTTTTACTCACGAGTAAGAGAAAACATTAGAAGGCAATTGTTTGAGAGCATCATGCTGACTGCCCATTCCCTCATAGCTCCCAGGCAGGTTTGGTGACTGAAATGCCCAACTTTAGGGCCTCTAGTTATGGCAGCATTTCCCAATACAGTTTCATATCCCTAAGATGGAAATACATAATGGGAATCTGTATTTCCATGGCAAAGTTTGAGATACACCAACTTAAAAGAAGTTGAACAACTTTATTCACTAGAATATTCTTTAGTTTTCCAATAAATTGATACGGTGCGTTTGATTTTTCCTTGAGAGATTTAGTAAGTGCTACTTCATCAGCTTCTTTAACCAGGGATTCCCACGATTTCTCAAGCACTATTCAGTACTGGTAATTTTTGACACATAACTTCAGAAGTTCTGGGACAATTTTAGTGGTATAAATGGTTTCTGTATATTGGCTTAGGGTTTGTTATTTTGATAGCTTCTTAGTTCAGTGTGACAGGGACCATGTAGATACTGGGGAAAACGAGGCATAGGTCTGGCCCTCCATTTGGCCAGATGCATCTTGGTTTTCTCCAAGACACTTTAAAAGGCATTTTCCAAGGAACAGAGCTTCAGGCACATTCTACAGGTTCTGATACGCAATTTCATCATCACTTTTCGAACAACCTATAATTGTTTCAATGTTCTCTTTAATTCAGAACTTATATATACATATGATAGGACTACATTTTCAAAAGTAGTTGGCCAAGTAGTTGTATAATGGACCTTTATGATGGGGAGCTCTAGCAGTCACCATCGGAATCAAATGAGCAAACTTAGTTTTGGCAAGTGTCTCTGGTGTTGCAATATGAAGTACCTATCACCACCTATGATGTATTTGGCCAAAAATGTTTAAGCTTCTGGCTCTAACTTGACTTTATCAGAGATACAAAGGACAGAGGCACACTTCAATTTCACCACGAGGGAAGAAACAAATCTAGAATGCATAGGATTCTACAAACCAGCTTTCCTTAATTTTCAAAAAGTCTGTTCAAGGGGGTGCCTGGACGGTCCAGTCGGTTAGGCATCCGACTTCAGCTCAGGTCATGATCTCACGATTTGTGAGTTTGAGCCCTGTGTCAGGTTCTGTGCTGACAGCGTGGAGCCTGGAGCCTGCTTTGGATTCTGTGTCTCCCTCTCTCTCAAAAATAAATGTAAAAAAAATTTTTTAAGTCTGTTCAAGATTAAAATCTAGAGACATGAAAACCAAATGCAATGCATGAATATAGATGAGATGCTTATTAGAAAATACAAAGCAGGGGCACCTGGGTGACTCAGTTGGTTGAGCATCCGACTTCGGCTCAGGTCATGATCTCACAGTTCATGAGTTCGAGTCCCGTGTCAGGCTCTGTGCTGACAGCTCAGGGCCTGGAGCCTGCTTCAGATTCTTTGTCTCCCTCTCTCTGTCCCTTCCCCACTCATGCTCTGTCTCCCTCTGTCTCTCAAAAATGAATGTTAAAAAATAAAAAAAAAATAAAATAAAAAGAAAATACAAAGCAATAGGGTAGCTTGGGAGTACTGGGACATATAAAGTTAATATAAAAGAATATTACAGAATTATTGATAATTTTCCTGTATGACCATGGTCTTAAAGGCTGTGCTTATTCTTTAAAAATCTTTTTTGAGAGGAAGCACGAGCAGTGGAAGGGCAGAGGAAGAGGGAGAAAATCTCAAACAAGCTCCACACTCAACATGGAGCATGACACGGGGCTCAATCTCACAACCATGAGATCATGACCTGAGCCAAAATCAAGAGTTGGACACTTAACTGACCAGCCACCCAGGCACCCCAAGACTGTTCTTATTCTTAAAAGATGCACGCTAATATGTTCAGGAAGGAAGTGTCATAATTTCTACATCGTAAGTCAAATGACATGAGTATACATACACATATGTACGTATAAATTCATAGAGAAAACAAATATGACCAAATATTGACAATTATTGATTCTAAATAGAATATATGGATATTATACTATTCTTTAAGTTTTTCAGAGTGTCTGAAATTTGTCCTAATAGTATCTGGGGAAAGAATTCCCAAATGCACAACTTTTTGTTTCTTTTTAATTTGTAATTTATCTTGAAATGTGAACAGAGAAATTTTAACTACTGGCTACCTCTCTGTTGGGATTCATTACAGGCAAATTGCTTTACACCCCCTGCGCTTCAAGAGGTACATTCCCAACATCTTAATGCTTTCTAAATCCACATTTCTTTTCAGCCTTCATTTTTTTATGCAGCTTAAGGGATAAACTGAATAAAAACCCTTTCGAGTTTTTCTAAATTGTATCCATAATGGACTATCTGAAATTTAGATGGATGAGTAGTTATGAAAGCTTTTCTAAATTTATTACACCAATGAGCATTCTCTTCCTAAGAATTCACTGTAGTAATACTAATGATGAGGATAATAAGAATAGCAAGTTTGTATTGAGCATACGCTACATACCAGATATTCTTCCAAAGATCAGATGCATACTAAATCCACCCAATCTCTGCAACAGGACAGAAAGTTACTATCACTAGCATTTTAAAGATGATGCCCAGAGGGGAGGAGCATTTTGCCCGACATCCCAAAGGTAGTAAGGAAGTGGAATTGTGATGACACTGAGTATGGTTTGTGCCATGAAGGAGGGATTTCCTACATTTGCTACATTAATAGGGTTATTCTCTAGGAGGAATTCACTTAAGTTTTATAAAGATTGGATAGGGGCACCTGGGTGGCTCAGTCGTTTGAGCGCAGACTTCGGCTCAGGTCATGATCTCGTAGTTCCTGAGTTCAAGACCCGCATCGGGCTCTGTGCTGACAGCTCAGAGCCTGGAGCCTGCTTCGGATTCTGTGTCTCCCTCCCTCTCCCTCCCCCACTTTTGCTCTGCTCTCTCTCTCAAAAATAAAATAAACTTAAAAAAAAAAAAAGATCAGGTAGTGTTAGAACGTTTCTATACCTTCATTAAACAAACATGTTTATTGTAAATTCTCTATGCTTTTATAAGCATAAGGAAGTTGTGTCTCACATTAGCCAAATCATCCTATAGTGTGAATATTCTGCCATTCTAATCAGAGAGGTGACAGTGAGGGGTTTCTTATTCTAATTAAATCGTCTTGTGACTTGTGTCATGTTCTTGAAACTGTGAATGTTGTCTCTCACGTCATTTCTGGAAAAGGGCAAACTTCTTCATTTCTAATCATTCATAAAGTGGTTGATACTTTTATAAAATATAATTTTATGGCAGTAACAAATTGCTATAAAAGTTTCCAAACATTTACTCTCGCTGTCTGCATTCATCTCATGATGGACAGGTAACAATTTTGTGGACTGGCAGTAGGCTCTAGACAAGTTTTAGTAGTACTTCTCTAAGGGCCTTCCTACATCCCAATTTAAAGGGTTTCTCACTTGGATGAAGTCTATGATGTACCCTGAGATACTTATCACATCTCTAAGTCTCCCCACATTCCTTACATTCATAATATTTCACAGCAGTATGAGTTCTCTAATGTGCAGAGCAAAAACTGAATTACGATTAGGTTCTTCCTACATTCCTTAAAGTGTTTCTAACGAGTATGAATTCTCCAATGTTTACCAGACTTTGTGCCAAGAATAAAGATCTTCACACGTTCCTTACATTTGAATGGTTTCACATCAGTATAAATTGATGTTCAATAAGATTGTACAAAATCCTAAAGGCCTTTTCATATTCCTTACATTCAAAGCATTTCTCCCTAGTATGAATTTTCTGATACATCAAGTAAACTGTCCACACAGGTAAAGGTTTTACACATTCGCTGCATTTATAAGTTTTCTCAAGAGTAAGATTCTCCTTGTATTGTTCGTACACATAAAAAATGTGTTCACATCTCTTCAATCATGAAGTTTCATCAGTATCAATTGTCTCATTTAAGTTGCCCGTATAAAGGCTTCCCCACATTCTTTATATTCATAAGGTTTATCATTACTATGAGTTCTCTCATGTTGAACCAGGTTTGAGCCATTAACAAAGGTCCTCCCAAATTCCTCACATTGATAAGGGTTCTCACCAGCATGAAATCTCTGATGAACAGTAAGTTGATAGCCACTACCAAAGGCCTTCCCACATTGCTTACATTCATAGGACTTCTCACCAGTATGGATTCTCTCATGTTTAACAAGGCTTGAAGCCCAACTAAAGGCCTTCCCACATTCCTTACACTTAAAAGGTTTCTCACCAGTATGGATTTTCTGATGTTGCGTGAGGTGATAGCCACGACTGAAGGCCTTCCCACATTCTTTACATTCATAAGGTTTCTCGCCAGTATGGATTCTCTCATGTTGAACAAGACTTGAGCCGCAATTAAAGGTCTTCCCACATTCCTTACATTCATAGGGCTTCTCACCAGTATGAAATATCTGATGTCGAGTAAGTTGATAGCTACTACCAAAGGCCTTCCCACATTCTTTACATTCATAGGACTTCTCACCAGTATGGATTCTCTCATGTTTAACAAGGCTTGAACCCCAACTAAAAGCCTTCCCACATTCCTTACATTCAAAAGGTTTTTCACCAGTATGGATTTTCTGATGTTGAGTGAGGTGATAGCCACGACTGAAGGCCTTCCCACATTCTTTACATCCGTAAGGTTTCTCGCCAGTATGGATTCTCTCATGTTGAATAAGACTTGAGCCGCAATTAAAGGTCTTCCCACATTCCTTACATTCATAGGGTTTCTTGCCAGTATGAAATACCTGATGTCGAGTAAGTTGATAGCCCCAACAAAAAGCCTTTCCACATACTTTACATTCATAAGGCTTCTTGCCAGTATGAATTTTCTGATGCTGAGTAAGTTGATAACCACGACTGAAGGCCTTCCCACATTCTTTACATTTATAAGGTTTCTCACCTGTATGAATTATCTCATGTTTAGCAAGGCTTGAGCCCCAAAAAAAGGCCTTCCCACATTCCTTACATTTGTAAGATTTCACACCAATATGAATTTTCTGATGTTGAGTGAGGTGGTAGCCACGACTGAAAGCCTTCCCACATTCTTTACATTCATAGGGTTTCTCACCAGTATGGATTCTTTCATGTTTAACAAGACTAGATCCCCAACTAAAGGTCTTCCCACATTCCTTACATTCGTAGGGTTTCTCACCAGTATGAAATCTCTGATGCACGGTAAGTTGATAGGCACTAAAAAAGTCCTTCCCACATTCACTACATTCAAAGTGTTTTTCAGTCGTATGAGTTCTCTCATGTTGAACAAGTTTTGACCCATGACTACAAGCCTTCCCACATTCCTTACAAATATAGCGTTTCTCTCTATTATGAATTCTTTGATGTGCACTAAAAGATTTGCTTTTTCTGTAAGTGGGCATTTTTTCATAGCTAATTATCATTTGACTAAAGTATGCCTCTTGATGTCCCTGTAGCCCCTCCAATTTGCTTTTGCACTTAGAATTATTTTTGAAAATGAATGCCTCAAGGCCAAGAGTTTTACTTCTTTCCGTCCTCTCCCATTGGGAAAAATGTATTTCAAAAATGTCTTTTTCTGAAATTTTATTTTTGGTTGCATATGTTGACTCCAAATCTGAAAGAAAACAAGAAAACCACATATTTTATTTCGTTTACCAGAAAAAAATTTAAAAAACCCTCAACAGAAATACAAGGCAAATTAGAAATAATACCCATTAAAAAAAAACGAAAGAAAGAAAGAATACCCATAAAAGAACTGGATTATAAGACTTCCTGAGCTCACTCCTAAGCATCAAGTGTCTACCCTGTTGGAACAACAATCTCAGTTTTGACTTTTCAGCTCTTATGTTCTTAATGTTCTGATCTGACAGTTTTCTGGAGGATTCCTCAAAGATCATTTTAACAAGTTCCTTATCTTCCTGTGTGGATGACCCCTTACACAAAATGCCTTTCCATCCAGCAAGCCCTTATGTGCACAGGGGTGGTTCGGCTGAACTTTTTCACAACTATGGCGGGTTGGCATCATCAACTGGAATCTAGAAAATCAAGCACACCTGAAACTAATATTGTATGTCAGCTACACTTAAAAAAACAAAACACTAAGCTACATAATACTCCACAGGAATTTTTCTGAGGGATTGGTGTTGGGATAAAAGCAGACAAAACTACTAAGTTCCAAGGCTCTACTGGAGGTGAAACGTGTGAAACAAAACCAACTAAAACTGTAATAGAACCTCCACTTAGCTCAAATCCTGATACAATCAGAGAGATAAGCACATCAGTGGTCATGCAGGAAGTTTACGGCAAAGAACAATTTTTCAATCTAATTTTAAACCAGAAATAAACTGAAACTAATGAAAGCTAAGCTCAGCTCTAAGCCTGGGGGGATCTGAGTTATCAGCCCCTCCCCCTAAATAGCTGATTTGAGAAACAGGCAGGGATCTATTCTTTACTGTTCTTCAAAATGTCTGGCACACAATGAAAATTTATGCGGTAGGTGAGGAACAGGGACAGTGTGACCTAAAATCACACCCCCAGCCCCCCCAAAAACACAAAAGAGACAAAGAACAGCTGACGTAGATATTAGAATCAGCAGGCAAGGCCATTGAATTATATTTTACAGATTCTGGAAGAAAAGATAGAGAACAGATGGGAAATTTCAGCAAAGAAACACAAACTCTAAAATTATAAAATGGAAATTCTACAACTAAAAAACCCAAACTGAAGCGCAAAGAGAAAAAGGATGGGGAAAAAAAAAATAGAGTCAGACCTGTGCAACAATATTAAACAATCCAACTTCAGACAACAGCAGTTCCAGAAGGAGCCAAATAAGTACTTGAAAAGATTATTATTGTCATATTCTTAAAATGTATGAAATGTATAAATAAGCAATCTACTTTTTAGCAAACTGCAAGGAGAATAAATACAAAGAAAAGCAACAACTGGGAGCATCATAATCAAACAGTTGAAAACTGAAAATAAAGGAAAAATAATAAAAGGAGGCAAAGGGGGGACATTAAAGTTAGAGAACAACTATAAGAATTGAGGCTGACTTCACATCTGTAACAATGGAAGCTACAAGACAATGGAATGATATCTTTAATGGCTGAAAGAAAGAAAGCTTTCAACCTAAAGTTCTATATAAAGTACAAAGTATTCTTCAAAATGAAGATGAGAGATTTCCAGCCCCAGCCATGAAGAAAAATCTGGTATTAGACTTACTCTCACACTATAAACAGCTCTAAAGCTATAAAACAGTATACTAGATGGGGCGCCTGGGTGGCTCCGTCGGTCAAGCAACTGACTTCGGCTCGGGTCACGATCTCACGGTTCGTGGGTTCAAGCCCCACGTCGGGCTCTGTGCTGACAGCTCGGGGCCTGGAGCCTGCTTCAGATTCCCTGTCTCCCTCTCTCTCTGCCCCTCCCCCTCCTCGTGCTCTGTCTCTCAAAAATAAATAAACGTTTAAAAAAATTAAAAATCAAACAGTGTGCCAGACACAGGGCTGAAAAACTTTTAGAGACAATTCTTAGGAGAACTTTATATTCACCCTTTCTGCCTGGCTGCGTCCTCCAAAATAAGGTACAGGAAAATGAAGTCCAAATATACAGCAGTGGTTTCACTGGGCAAAGGATACTGGTATCTGAGTTCAGGACTGCTAAGGCAGCTGGAATTTGTAGCTCATGGTTTAGCAAGTAAAGGAGCCATGAATCTGTAACTAAATATTAATTTGTGCATCCATACAGTGACTCTCCACAAGGTACTTGGAGTACCAACCCAGACTGAGTGGAAAGAGGCATTCATCTGAGGCCTCACAAAGCCCATATAGTGAAAGACTCATCATCTGGTGCAGTAGTCCTCAAACTTGGTCTCAGAACCCCTTATACTCTTAATTATTGGTGAATTCTTTGCTTGCTCATGCATAAGTGTATTTGCAATACAAAATATACAAGGTTAGTATTTTTATGTAATGGTGATTTTATGACATCTTAGGTGACTTATTAAAGGGTAGAGGAGTACTGTGGGATAGGTCTGTGGGAAGTAATTTTAATGATGTTTAACTGGTCATAGATAAACTGTAGTAACTATTGCTGCTTTACTTAACGATGTTTTATTTCTTTGTATCCATGAACATTTGGGTATAAGAACTGTGTGTACATCCAAAAGGAAGTCACAGAATTTAAACTGACCAATCTAATCTTACAACTACCTTGAGATGGCCAAATATAAACTAAATGCAATGCACTTTTGTATAGCTTAGCATCAATAGATAGTTCAGTAAACTTGAATTTAGTTCAACCAATCTGAACTGCCATGCAAGAGCTTATATTACAATTACTTGGTAAGGAAGGCTTAACAATATTAGTAAATGAAAAGAGATTTAACTACTTTTTAAATGTTAAAAAAAAAAACCAGGGCACCTGGATGCCTCAGTCGGTTAAGCATCCGACTTCCACTCAGGTCATGATCTCACAGTTCGTGAGTTTGAGTTCTGCATCAGGTGAGAATGAGCCCCACTTCTGGCACCGTACTGACAGTGCAGAGCCTGCATGGGATTTTCTCCCTCTCTCTCTCTCCCTCTCTCTCTCTCCCTCTGCCTCACCCATTTGCTCCCCCCACCTCAAAAAAATAAAATAAAAACACTTAAAAATAAATAAATGTTAAAAAAAAATCACTGAGGGCTCAAAAGAGCTTTTGTTTGTGCAAGTTAGATATTCCAATATTTACCATACTAGAAATTAAAACGGAAAAATTAAAGATATTTATTAATTCACTTGAAAATAATGAATCATTCTCTGTCAGTACAATAAATTTATAAAAGTTACATTTTCTAAAACAAAAAAATAAGTATCTTAATTTTTTGTGACTCTCTTTAATATATGGCTTAACAGAAGTCAACTGGATTCTCGTATCTGCTTCTGCATTCACTCTATGGCAATATGCTATTGTGACTGAAGTATACGAAGGAAATCTAGCCTCCCACATATATGCAACTGTTATTCTTTGATACTGTGGGTATGTTACTGTTTGATGCTACAGTAAAACTTGAGAAGGGATAGTTTCATAAAGGTCAGTTGCAAGGTGAAATATGCAAATATACCCATGAACTTTTCATATTAAGTTACCTTAAAATCCACTGCACTTTGAATGATCTTTTATCCGGGCATAATTTTGTAATATTGTGCACTGGTCATGTGAAAAATGGTGGCTCGTGGAGTTATGCAGATCTTCGAAATGTTCACACATCTCATTACATAATATTTAAAAAATCATGTGTTAATGTTACCTTCTATCTCATCAGAAAAATGTTTATGTATTGGGAAGTTGTAAAAGCTCAAAATGGTAGATGTAAGTTTGACACAATTCTAAGTTTTACTTCAAAGTCTGAATTCTATCACTGGCAAAAAATACTGTTACTTGTCTTTCAAGTGGTGGGCTCACTTGTGAGAAAATTTTTCTAACTACCTAAGTCTCAATAATAGTGTAATAGTTCATCTGTTAGTGGTGTCCCATGAAAAGAACAGCCAGTTTAACTCACAATTCAAACACCTGCACAAGTGGTTTTCCTCAAGGCACGCACCACACTTGGGTATACAGCAGAAGAGTTTAATGAATATTTCCCATTTCACCACAAAGGATATTTTTTAAATGCATATTCGAGGGTCAAGAATACAGGCTCATGAGCCAGACTTCCTTGCAGGCTCAATTGCTGCAACCTTCTCCCACCGGCTGTGTGACCCCGGGAAGTCACTTACACTATATGTGTCTCTGTATTCTCATCCATTAAAAGGGGATAAAAACAATACTTGCCTCATGGGGATGTTGTGAAAGTTAATTAAGCTAATGTACTTGCTCTGCTTAGAACACAGCCTGGTTTGGGGAGCCTGGGTGGCTCAGTCGGTCGAGCAGCTGACTCTTGATTTTGGCTCAGGTCATGATCTCAACAGTTTGTGGGGATCGAGCCCCACGTCAGGCTCTGCACTGACAGCATGGAGCCTCCTTGGGATTCTCTCCCTCTCTCTCTGTCCCTCCCGAGCTCTCACATGCACATGTGCTCTCTCTCTCTCAAAATAAATAAACTTAAAAAAGAGAAAACAACACAGCCTGGCGTATGGTTAGCACAGTGTTAAGTGTTAATATTGTCAGAGTTACTATTGTTATTTTGCTAACAGGAAAAGAAGTTTCAGGAGACATTTTTAGGATTGAATTCGGTGTAGAGTTTAACTTTGTAAAATACAAGGTTCACAGATCGCAACTTTCAGCTTCCAACATGTTGAAAGGAATGTGTTCGCTTAGTGTGAAATGAATTGTTTATTCAATCCTCCACCGCATAAAGTGAAGGGGCTCTTTTGAAAGTCGGAGTACATCAGGACCCTGTTTCTAGCTGCACTCTCTGCATGTGGGTCAAAAACTAACAAAGAGCAGTGCTTCTTTGATGTGTATAAAAATCACTCAGGGATCTTGTGTAAACGTAGACCCTGTTCTGCATGTCTGGGATAGGACCTGGCAACTGTATTTCTTTTTTTAATACTTCATGCATTAATTCATTCACTTATATATGTAAGTGATGAATCACTAAATTCTATTCCTGAAACCACTATGACACTATAAGTTAACTAACTAGAATTTAAATATTAATTTGGGGGAAAAAAAAAAGACAAGCTGGTAGAAGCAGCTGATGTTAGGTATGTGTGTAATATTTAACAATAAAAAACCTAACCCCGGGGCACCTGGGTAGCTCAGTTGGTTGAGCATCCAACTCTTGATTTCCCTTCAGTGAGATCAAGCCCCACGTCTCAAACCCCTACTTGAGATTCTCCCTCTCCCCTCCCTCTCTTTGCCCTTCCCCCGCTTGCTCACATACTCTCCTTCAAAAATAAATAAATGAACTTAAAAAAAAAAAAAAAAGCTAAAACCCCAGTAAACCAAATAAAGGCTTCTAATCACTCAGAAAACAATCCACATTCCTCCCCCAAACCAACAAAACCGCCGACCGTCTGGGCCCTGCCTATCTCCTTCACTAACTTCTTGGTATCCTCTCCTTCACTAACTCTGTTCTGGTCTTCCTATGGTTCCTCAAACATTAACAATCACATTCTGAGGAGCAAGCACACAGATAATCGTTAGACACGTTCAAGTTAAACACAGCATGAAACAATGGTTACGAACTGAATGCCCCATAATGCAAATCCCGCTCCTTGTAAAGAAGAGAGGCCACTACAGGAAAAGCCAGAGGAAGGTGTGAAGGTATGGGACGATCAAGGAGCTTGCTGAACCCATTTCTAGTCCAACAAATATTAAGTTGTCCCTCTGAGAACAGGGAGAAGAAATTGACCTGGTTTCTTCAAAGACAGCCCTATAATTCCCACAGGGAAAGCCAATGCTGCAGAGAAGATTCTCAAGTATTTCAGGCAGATGACCTTACCCAATGAGACCAAGTTACTATAGTTCTCCAACATCACATCCACGTACAAGTCCCTCTGAGCAGGGTCCAGGCACTCCCACTCCTCCTGAGAGAAGTCGATGGCCACATCCCTGAAAGTCACCAAGCCCTAAAACCAAAAACCCATACATTACTTGGGGAATTAAAGAAATTTAAGAACTTAAGAAAATATTTCTAAGAGGGGGAAAAAGGATTACGAAGGATAAACCGCAAGAAGAGGAAAATGTAACAATCAAGTAGGCTGGAGGCCTGTGATACATATAGGTAGAGAAAAGTAAAGAAATTAGTACAACTAAAGCAGAGTGTTACACATTCTAGAAGAATCCTGTTACAGCAGGAAAAATTTCTTGGATGTTGTGAGATAGGTAACTAAGCTACCTAGACTTGTCTGGTAATATATAAAATAATCCCAGTTTCTCTTCTATTAAATAAAAGTGGTGTTGGGGGGGAGGTTGTTTATGAGTATGTAAACATACATACAACCTGCTATGTGCCTGCCTCGTAAATTCTTTATAAACGTAAACTGCTACACCATCTTTTCCCTTTCAGGCTTTAAGGAACAGAAAACACAAATAAGAAAATTTTTTTCCCAAATGCACTATAAAATCTCTATTTCAGAAAAATGACTTCCATTAAATTACAGATTATCATTAAGCCTCAAGTAAACCATTCCATTAGATTACAATGTAAGCATTTTTTTCTTACACATCTTACAAATACAGGTTTTTATTAGCTGCATTCAGTTCATCATATAGGTATATGAAATTAATATCTCCATTATATTTATACATTTAGGTTGAACAAAACTTCTAAAGACTTTCTTAATTCTAGAAATCTACTATCATCCAGTATTTAGAAATCTCAGTCACCTTCTTCCTTGTTACCATCAACCACACCTCACCTGACACCCTCCTCATTCCCAAGCAGGAGACTGCCAATAGAGCACATCATATATGACACAGGTGTCACCAAGATCTGTGCATCGTGGTCAATAACCAAATGGACTCTGACACTGGTGTTCATTGATTGGGGAACCACACTTTCCCTGGAAAGACCCACTCACAAGCCCCTGCATCCAAAAAGCCTTGCAAAGCCTCACAGAGACTGAGGCTGAGCCCAAGAATCTTATCTCTCTGGGAGACTCAGGTCCATGAAGAAGTTCCAAGTTTGCCTGTATGACCAAATGGGACCCTCATCACTGACTCATCACACCACAGACCTGAGATGGGAATAAGGAATTCTGATAAGGGAAATGGCGCAGCCCTAGTGGACCAAAGACAGAAGTGATAACGAAGGGCACCACCCAAGACAGCCTACCATGGATATGTCCTAGGTAAACACCAAAGCTCTTCCAGAGAAGGCACAAGCAACTGAAATTGTTCTCTTGGGTGACCATCCAGCTGTCTAAGGGCATTGTATCCTGACTGGCTTCTTTCCTAGATGCCAGCCAATCAGCACCTTAACCTGAAAAAGGAATAACTGTTGTTTTCAAAATGTCTACAGTCTTCATTCTCCCGTTTTTCCTTCCCTTGTAAATAAATCATTGGTGTTTTAATAGATGATAGCAGTCTACTGCTGGTTTTCCTTGTATATAAGTAAAAGTGTGCTGTTAACTACATTTCTTCAAGTTATTCTTTGACAGAAGCTCAAGTATTTCCCTCAAAAGATTGCATCCCTTCGCTGCTCTTGATAGAAGACCGAGCACACAGATGCTGAATGTGTTCAATGACCATGACGACACTGAATGGAAAGGCACATATGAAGGACACTGGGCTACTTGGCCCTATCCTTTACTGGAATAGGGGGAACTGAGAGGCAGGTTCAGGAGCGGGGTTCTGTTATGCAGAAAGCATTCAGATAATTAAGGAAAAGATTCATATGACCTAAAAATCACAGTATTTCAAGGAGAGAGAAATAACCAACTTACATCAGTCATGGTTCTAGAATTGCAAGAACTAATTAATAATCCATGGGGTTCCTCTATTGGTGAAGCACAGAATCCAGAAAAGTCAGAGCTGGGGAGGGGAAAAAAAAAGCTTTAGACCAGATGTGAAGTGATCCCATCTTGACTTAAGCTAATATAAACTTCTACCTCTGCCATTCCTCCTCCTACCCCCCACACTCCCACACCATCTTTGAAATCTAAACTCTCCCCTCAAACCCAAAGGTCCTTCAGTAGGAAGGTTTCTGGCAGTGCCTGATACTGGGGATGCTGATATGAGACTGAGGCTGGACCACCGGTCCTTCCCAGACCAGATCTCCCTCCCACCATTCTGCCTCTCCGAGCTGAGAAAGAGGAACACAGTCCAAGTGAGAACATCTTTCATGGGCTCGGGGCTCAAGAAGGTTGGTCAAGACACAGGGGTGGACAGGATGTACAACTGCCTGAACCCAAAAAGCTGACCTCTTAACGCGTTCAGAACATACACGCAACAGAATACGAGAAACTAAGCTAAGTCGGGGAAAATAATCAAAATATACTGTCAATAGAAAATACAGCTTGCAGGATGTATAGTATGATTATATTTATAAATCGTATGTGTATAACAATATAGAAAAGACTGACAATCACATGTCCACAGATGAAAAAAGTGTTTAGGAAAAAAAAGTGTTTAGAAAGTTATACATCTATATACAATAAGGGTTTTCTTTTTATTGTGGTCATAATGTTCTTTTTGTTTAAGTATTCTGCATAACTGTTGTAGCCATGGCCATGCATTATACTAACCATATAATTTCTACATACACTCCCGTTTTGCCTAGAAAAAAAGTGGCTGAAATTCCCCCAAGAAATGTCATGGATATATTGATGAGATCTCAATCCTGCTTCTCTTCATGTCTTCTGACACATGGGTTGATTTTATATCTGAACTTGTCTTTTTAGACAGGATACTTTCCTGATAATTGCTGAACTGATCCTACTGGTCTCACGTAGCAACTAACATTCGTAGGATACAAACTACAGGGTATCCAACACGCAGGACAAATTCTATTTGCCTCTGCAAAACCAGTCGTGACCCAACAGTATTGCCGGTAATTACCTTCCTATGAGTTTCCAAGACAGGTCACCTGAGTTGTTTCTTGGCCTTTGTTGCTGGCAGCCTTAACTTCATTCCGATGTAAATTTAGTCTTCCTTGTCTTAAAGGCAACAACCATGTCTTTCAGTTACTGTATCACTACCCAAGTCCTATCTCAGGGTCTTAGATTTGGGACAAATTTTAACCCAAAATTCCCTTATGGAAACGTGTCCTTAAATAGCTAGAGACGTACAGATGTATACACAAGAATATTCAACCAAAAATCATTTATGAGATAACCAAGAATTAGAAACTACCTAACAGTAAGCAAAAGGTTTGCTCAACTGTGGCCTGCTGTGCCCTCATTAGTTTGGTGGTATTAGACCATATTAATTGAAGACACACATAATTCCTTGGTGATACAGGCAGGTTTGTAAAGGATACACAATGTGGGAAGTCTATCTGAAATTAAGATAAAGGCTCTGGTGTCGACTTTCAGGATGTGAATCTGGGCTCAACAGTGACCAATTTCTCAACACTTCTATTTCCTCGTCAATAAAAGAATAAGAGAAGGATAGGAACACTGTCTACTACAGAGGGCTGCACTGAAGATTAAGTAAGAAAATCCACATATAATACTGGTGTACGATAGGGGCATCTGGCTGGTTCATCCGGAGGAGCATAAGGCTCTTGATTTCAGGGTCGTGAGTCTGAGCCCCATGTGGAGTGCAGAGATTTCTTAAATTACAAAAAAAAAAAAAAATACTGGGGTGCCTAGGTGGCTCAGGTAATAAATACAGCGTCCGACTTCAGCTCAGGTCATGATCTCACAGTCCATGAGTTTGAGCCCCACCTCAGAGCCTGAAGGCTGCTTCACATTCTGTGTCTCCTTCTTTCTCTGTCCCTCCCCCACTCGAGCTCTGTCTCTATCTCAAAAATAAATAAATGTTAAAAAAAGAAACAAAACAAAAAAAAACCTAGTGTACGATAATTACTTAACCTAAGTTTTAGCCATTATTATTGAAAATGGAGATTACTGTCCCTTATTCTGTTATAATAAGAAAAGTTAATGACCCTTTCCGTATTTTCATAATAAAATCCATGCTTCTCAGGTGTGTTTTCTTACAAAGTTAACTAAAGTTTCACAGTCCAGCCTTAAGCCCACTATTCTTCCTAAATAACAACATAAGCACAACAGGTTCTCAGAAAGACACAGAGGAGATATCCCCCACTCCCAGAAGCTGCAGATAGAGACAGGACTCAACATCATAAAGCTGGCTCAGAAAATACAACCCAATTAGATGTCAAGAGGAGAACATTAACCAGAGGTGTGATCTTGTTCTGTGCAAATTGGTGGTTTATTAAATGTCCATAACTATAACCTTCTTATTCTACCTTCTGTTATTAATATCTGTCCTTGGAAATATTATTTGTAAAATAGGTTTTTATAAGACAGAACAGACACTGCAAATTATCACTATTTTCTGTGGAAATAACCTTTAAAATAATCTAATTCTGAAAGTCTGTCTTTGAGGCTCTTGTAATTAACTTTTAAATGGTGTTTACATTCCCAAAAGCTGTGAATACTTCAGGTTTTTAAATAAAGAAGAAATCACTAACACTTCTCTCTTCTTCCTGCACATTCAAGAGTAAAACAAAACCCACACGTGGGTTGGACTTCTCCATCAAAATAAAAGCTAGAGAGTCTTCAATTCAGTTGTATCACCAATTACTGTTATCTTATTCAGCAGAAACAAAACCAGACACATAGGCTCACAGGAAAAAAAATTTTTAAACAGAAATGCACCAAAATATTAAGAATGATTAACTCTAGGGGTGCCTGGGTGGCTCAGTCAGTTAAGCGTCTGACATCGGCTAGGGCATGATCTTACGGTTTGTGAGTTTGAGCCCCACGTCAGGCTCTGTGCTGACAGCTCAGAGCCTGGAGCCTGCTTCGGATTCTGTGTCTCCCTCTCTCTCTCTCTCTCTCTGTCCTTTCCTTGATTACGCTCTGTCTCTCTCTCAAAAATAAATAAAACGTTAAAAAAATTTTTTTAAAGAATGATTACCTCCAGAGGATGTAATTCTAACTTCCTTCTCTATGTTCCCTGGATTGTTGAATTTTTTTTGCAACAAACCTGCATTAATTCCATGACCAGAAATATAAAGATATTTCCAAATGTAAAAAACTGAATGATAGGGAAGGGGCATATTTCAGTCATTAAGAAAACTGCAAAAAACAGAGCCAACCCTGAAGACCAGTGGGCCGGAAACAAAGTACACTGACCAGCTGTTGAACGTGCTGGAGCTGGAGCTGACCCCTACACTGAGACACGTTCACTATCAAGGTTCCCCTGAAACCAACACACCAGTTACGTTAAGTCACCTTCAAAGTCTGAGGAAGGAAATATACGCACATAAATAGAATAATATTTGGTACAGAACAGATGCTCAACAAGTGTGGCTACACCCCTCCACCTGTTCACTGCGGTCAATTAAAACATTTTGGAGACAATCCTTGAAAAATGTCTTTCAGGGGCGCCTGGGTGGCTCAGTTGGTTAAGCATCCGACTTCAGCTCAGGTCCTGATCTCGCAGTTTGTGGGTTCGAGCCCCGTGTAGGGCTCTGTGCTGTCGGCTCAGAGCCTGCAGTCTGCTTCGGAATCAGTGTCTCCCTCTCTCTCTGCCCCTCCCCCACTCGTGCTCTGTGTCTCAAAAATAAAATAAACATTAAAAAAATTTTTTGAGAATAATGTCTCCCATAACTCTTACTGAATGGGATTCATATAGAACTCACAATATTCTTGTGGACTTTTGTTTATAACTATTACTTAATATTTTATTACTTACATTTTCCTTCTGATTCTTTATAAACATAATTTTTATCAAGTACACATTATTCCATTACAGGAGACAACTGCAATTTACTTCACTGTTTCCATATCACTGGACACTAATCTTGTAAAATCTCCTTCCCAGCTATTAAATCCTAATCCCGGACCAATGGAGCTGGATCTTTTTTGGGTCACGTACATTCGACAATCTCATGAAATTATAGACATTTTTGCCCACTAAAAGAAGAAATTTACAAATATTTATAAAAATTCGGTCTCAAATCCAAGAGATTTGTGATCATCTGGCAATTATAAATGGGACAAAACCTCAGGTTAAGATTTCCTCTACTAGATCATTTGAGCATCTGGTCACTTTTTCAAACTTGAATAGCTGGCTATTAATTGAGAGTAAGGTCAATAAGGGGCGACTAAGAAGAGAGATGCATGAGCAGGGTAGGTCATTCATCAGGAGGAAAACCCAGGATAGTCACTACTAGTAATATTTCAGGCCAAGAAAGCAAATATTCTCATGATCTAAAAACGAAAGTAACTGTGTGAATAAGAAAGAAACACAAACTCACCCTGATCCTTGACTTCAAAATATGCAACAATTCTTCCCTCCTCCTCAGGATCCTTCTTAGAAACCCGGCAGCAGTGGGAGTGGGGGTGGGGGTGGGGGTGCGGGAGGGGGACACCGAAAGACTCATGAGACACCAGCATTTCTTGGAGCACAGACCTAACTAAAACAAAAAAAAAAAACAAAAAAGGAAAACCGAAACACCGCCTAGAGCCGTATTCACCTTCAGCCACACAAAACCCAACGGAATTGAAAGGAAGGAAGGTTGCAACCTGTCTCTGAGTTGACAGCAACTGCTGGGCACGAAGGTCTGGCTGCTCTGAAACATGTAGCTGGCTCCCAAGGAGCTCCGAGACGCGCGCCCCTTCTACGAACCTTACCTCTGGGGCCTCCCCCATCACGTCTTCCTAGAAGCATGTCACGAGGCCACTTCCGGATGTACGATTCCCATCCCAAGACTAGCCCTATGCCTTCTTGGCGTGAAACGTTCCCTCTAGGGCTTAGGGTAGGACCCCTTTTCTTGCGGGCATTTAACTTTGGCAGGCCCAAAGAAAGTCTAGAGGGAACCCAGAGCACACAGCCAAAGCAAAACCACAAGGCCACGCACCCCATCCACCCGGGCACACATTCCCAATCGCATATACACCATCACGGAGGCACACCCCGGCCCTGCCACGCACCATCCTGCTCAGCCGCTAGCGCACACCCAGGCTGGAGGCTCCGAACGCGACACACCCGGTCCGCTAACCGGGCCTCCTCACCTCGGGCGCTTCCCGAAGTCACCCCCACACTGGCTGCGGCTTCTGACCCGGCGCTGACTACTTCCCCCGACGCGAGCAACTCACTGCGCGGAGCCCGAGAACCTTCAGGACACCGGAAACGGACCCACAGGCTTATGGGAAATAAGAGACGGCAAGTCCCCGGAGGGCGAGAACCGGGCCATCCAAAGAGCTCTCCGCGGGCAGCCCCACCCCGCCCGGAAGAAGACCTGTGCCCGGAGACTTTTGGGAAATGTAGTCCACGGCGGGCAAATCCTCAGAAGCTGGGACCCAGGACCCTTAGAATGCTCCCAGCATGCAACTCGGCTACGCCTAGCAAAGGCGCTTTTTCCAAAGTCAACCCGAACTTCTAGTTTTTGCTGCAGCGAGTAGGTCCCGGCTAGGCGAACGTCACATCTCAATAATCTTCGATGTGACTGAGGGAGAATTAAATGGTTTTCAAGGAAGGCTGAGGAATGCATTCTGAGAGTGTTAGAGATTGGAAGGGGAGCGTCGGCGGAGAGGGGCGTGGGGGGATATGACCAGGGACTTAGGCTTCAATGGGCGGCAACATCGCAAGTAAGGTCCATGGGAATAACCCTGAGCGAGGCCACGGGCTTACCTGGTTTACGAGGGACTCGAGTAGGGTCTGGCGGGTTGAACAGATGGACACGTGTGGCTCTGAGTTTGTGGGTCCAATTCGGTGACTAGGACCTCGTGTGGAGTTGTTTATATTCATGGGATAGTTTCTGCTGGTGTGAATCCTTGTTTCCTTACGTGTAAGGTGGTTTCTGTTAGAGATTATATATTTTTTCAAGAGAAAAGCAACAATACGTGGTCGTGAATTGATACTGTGATCATGTGCAAAGGTCCCTGTAGGACTGAGAGATGAGATCTGGGACATTGTGTGTTAATGTCAGTAACCGAGGACAATTTAGTATTTGTGAGGTTTTTTTTAATAGGCTTTTCGTTTGCATACTATGGTGATTATGAAAGTGGATCACTGTCCAGCTGAGATCGAAAAACAGTGCAGTGTTGTGTGGCTTAGTATGTGTTAGTTTGATGATCTGACTGCCAATCACTATATGTACCTGGAAAATTGTAACTGTTAGGATAGTGAGTTTCATTATTTCCACAGTTTCATTATCTATAAGAGTGGTACAATTACATCTTCTTGGAGCATCAAATTTAAGATGCAGAAAAATATTTACAATTTATCCGCCAAATAATTTAGATATTTTATAATGAATCAATGATGCTTTATGGGAAAGAATGCAAATTGGCATAATGTTTTAAAAGCAAGAAGAAATCAAAGTCATATCCGGTCATAGAGTGGCTGCTGTAGGTTTCCATTCTTCTGTGATGTTAAGGGTACTTAACCAGATAACTTTGAAAGCCCTAGACTAAGGAAATAATTTCCTGATTGTGAACGCAGGTAGATTAGAACAGAGCCCAGAATTAGGGAATCAGATGTACTAGTTTATAGGTCATGCAAGGCAAGGAACCTGTTTGAGACTACATAATTAGTGCATCAGAACACTACTTGTCTTATTTCAAAAAGTGGTAATTACATTTTGTTATATCCTGAGTATACAAAAACCACTTCCTAAACAGTGCCTGATTCCTCTCTGTTGCAGTTGGCAATTTTGAACCTAAATATTTGTATTTCTTTGACATTTCTGACACTTTTCCTTCAGATATCAAATAGTAGATAGAAACAAAGATAAAGAGCTAATGGTTATACTGTTAGGGAAGAAGATAAAATTCCTTTTCTAACACAATTTCAGAAGAAACTCCTCAATATTCCTGGGGAGAAAAATGTTTGTTTGTTTGACCTTTTTTGTTGTTGTTGTTTCTCTTCCAAAAGTCTGTCTTTTGCTTCCCCCTAAGTGCCTTAATCACAGCCACAAATTCTTAAAATGCTTTCCCTGTCATCAAACACAGTAGCATTGCTCTCATTAATATTGCAAGTAACAAATCTAGAAATGAAACACACCCATCAAAAGTAGGGTGAACAATTAGGTCTCGAGTACCTTTACATCGGAATAGTACATAGCAGTGAAAGTTACTGAATCTATCATAACATGAGCATTGAGCCACAGAAATATACCTGCAGGATGTTTCATTCATAAAATTTTAAAAAGGAAGCAAAACAATGATATTTTGTGCTTAAGTGGAAGATAATGGAAAACAAGGGCATGGTGAATAAAATTCAGGAATGTGGTAAGTTCAGAGAGGAGGAAAGATGAAAAGGTAGTTTTTAAAGGGATTCAAAGCTATTTCATGGCCCCATGGGCTGCTCTGAAAAGCCATCTTTGCATTGTTCGGGTAACCCGCTCTCCCACCTCGGGCGCATGCCTGCTCCCTGATGGTCCTCCAACTCTCGCTTGCTTTTGAATCTGCTGCATGGGGCCACTGGCATGCCCCATCATTTCAGGCACGGCCGTGGACCCCAGCTCCGATATCACCACCAAGGACTTACAGAATAAGAAGGAAGTTGTGAGGAGGTGGAGAAGGGAAGAGCTGCACCTGCTGATGGGAACACTAATGAGGAAAATCAGGAGCAGGAGGCCGACAATGAGGTAGATGAGGAAGACAAAGAAGGGGAGGAGGGAAAGGAGGTGGAGGGCCGAGGTGAGGAAAGAGGATGGAGAGGAAGATGATGAGGCCGAGGCAGCTACGGACACACGGGCAGCGGAAGATGGTGAGGTTGCTGATGTCGACACCAAGAAGCGGAAGATCGATGACGATGACTAGACAGTGAAAAAGGGAAAGTTAAACTTGATAAACAACGACAAAAAATGCCACCAGGACCTCTTCAGCCCCCACGTCCAGTCTCAAAATGTAAAGAGGGTCATCTTTGGAGAGTCCCATCGTGGGGAGCGCCACCCCCAGATGACCTCTTGCTCTGCCACACCCCCCCCAGAACCACAGCGGGAATCTGCAACAAGGGAGGAGAAAAGAATCAAAACTTAGCAGCGCCTGAGAGGCTCAGTGCGTCCAGCCTCCCGCTCTTGATTTGGGTTCAGGTCATGATCTTACACTTGGTGAGATGCTTCCCTGCGCCTGCTTGGTAGTCTCTCTCTCTCTCTCTCTCTCTCTCTCTCTGCCCCTCCCCCATGCAGACTCTCTCTCTCTCTCTCTCAAAATAAATAAACTTTAAAAATGTTAATGAAAAAGGGCCAAGATAAAATTTCTTTTTCCCCCTTTTTTGTCTATGAAGTTGCTGTTTATTTATTGTTTGTCCTGTTTGAAGTGTGTGTGTGTGAAACAGTGTTTTCCAACAATAAACTGGAATTTTATTTTGCTGAGTTGTTCTTACAAGAAAACAAAGCACAATTATTTTATGTATTGTATTTCTTAAACTGGATTCTATTACAAAATTGTATACTGTTATTTTGATGTATTCCTCATTAGTTATAAATATTTGTTTATTCGTGATGAAATCTTAAAACTTTTTTGGTATAGGAATTGAATGCAACTGTGTGTGTTGGGAGGGGGATATGTACACCCGATTTTTAACATGTTCTACACAAGGGGACTGTGGGAACTTGTGAAGGTATGTACAGAATAGAAACTAATAGATAACCGGTGTAAAAAGAAATTCCAGTTAAAAGTGTAAAAGGCATACCTACACCACTGTTATTTACATATGTGTGTTAAAAGATAGCTAAAAAATAATAATTATTATCACAAGGTAGTAGGCTTTCAGGTGTTTTTCACCTTATATTTTATGGCCTTCATTTGTTGACTTAAAATCTATTTTGTCTGGGGCGCCTGGGTGGCTCACTTGGTTGAACATCTGACTTGGGCTCAGGTCATGATCTCACGGTTTGTGAGTTCGAGCCCCGCGTTGGGCTCTGTGCTGACAGCTCAGAGCCTGGAGCCTGCTTCAGATTCTGTGTCTCCCTCTCGCTCTGCCTCTCCCCCGCTTGTGCTCTCTCTGTCTCCCCAAAATAAATAAACACTTAAAAAATGTTTTAAATAGCTATCTGTATTAAACTAACAACTGCCTAATTTCACTTGCAAAGAAATACTCAACACTTTCACCTTTCTCCCCTCACCTTGTTATTGATGTCATACATTGTGTCTTTTTATATTGTGCATCCATTAACATATTTTAATAGTTGCAGCTTTTTTATACTTCTTTTAACTTCTAAACCATACAGTGATTTCTGCACCACCATCACAGTTTTATAGTATGCTGTATTTGTCTGTGAACTTACCAGTGATCTTTATACTTTCATACGCTTTTTTAAAGTTTTATTTATTAAGCAATCTCTACACCCAATGTGGGGCTCGAACTCAGGACCCTGAAATCAAGAGTTGCAAGTTCTTCCAACTGAGCCAGCCAGGCACCCCTCATATGCTTTTTTTTTTTTTTAAGTAATCTATGCCCAACGTGGGGCTTGAACTCATGATGTAGAGATCGAGAGTTGCATGCTCCACCAGCTGAGCCAAACCAGGAACCCCTCGTATGCTTTTATGTTACTATTTAGCATCCTTTCATTTCAACTTGAAGGACTCTCTTCAGCATTCCTTGTAAGGCAGGTCTAGTGGTGATAAACTCCCTCAGCTTTTGCTTTTCTGGGAAAGTCTCTGCATCTCCTTCATTTGTGAAGGATGGTTTTGCCAGATATATAAGTTCTTGGTTGGCATTTTTTTTTTCTTTCAGCATTTTGAATATATTATCCCACTCCCTTCTGGCCTGCAAGGCATCTGCTGAGAGCCTTATGGGGTTTCCCATATACATGACAAGCTGCTTGTCTCTTGCTGTTTTCAAAATACTCTTTGTCTTTGACTTTTGACAATTTGATTATATAGTCGACTCTTGAACAACATGGGCTTGAACTGTACAGGTCAACTTACACACAGATTTTTTTTTTACGAATGCAGTACAGTACTGTACATGTATTTTCTCTTCCTTATAATTTTCCTAATAACATTTTCTTTTCTCTAGTTTACTTCATTGTAAGAATACAGTATATAATACAGATAACATACAACATATATGTTAGTCACTATTTATGTTATCAGTAATGCTTCTGGTCAACAGTAGGCTATTAAGGTTAAAGGAAGTCAAAAGTTATACATGGAATTTCTTTTGACTGCCATGTTGAAAAGATGGAGTCAGTGCCCCCAATTCCCACATTGTTCAAGACTCAACTATAAAGTGTCTCAGTGTGGATTTCTTTGGATTCATCCTAGTTGAAGTCTACAGAGCTTCTTGATTCTAATATCCATTTCTTTTCCCCAACTTGGGAAGTTTTTAGCCATTATTTCTTTAAATAAGCTTTCTGCCCCCTTCTCTTTCCTTTCTTCTCTGGGACTCCCATAATGTATATATTGGTCCACTTTATGTCATTCCATAAGTCCTTAGGCTTTCTTCACTTTTTTTTTCATTTTTCTTTTTATTTCTCTGAGTGTATAATTTTAATTGATCTATCTTTGATTTCATTGATTATTCTGCTTGATCAAGTCAGCTGTTGAACCCTTCTAGTCAATTTTTCAGCTCAGTTATTCTTTTGTCCTAAAATTTCTTTTTGATTCTTTTTTTAATAATTTCTGTCTCTTTGTTGATGTTCCTATTTTGTTCATGCATCATTTTCTTGAGCATGTAAAGCATCTTTATGATGGTTATTTTGAATTATTTTTAAGTTAGTCATATAACTGCATTTCTTTAGGACCAACTTCTGGGGGGTTATTTTGCTCCTGTGTTTAGGCCATGCTTATTTCTTTATATGTATGATAACTTTGTGTTAAGATTCATGCATTTCAAAAGACAACCACTTTCTCCAGTCTTTATGGACTGGCTTCATTTAGGAGAAGACCCTTACCAATAAGCCTGGTAAGAGATTCTGGAAGACTCTGAGACCTTTTTTAGGAGGGGTGCAACTTCTCTGGGCCTGTGTGTACAATTTCTCAGTTAGGTTTGCCGGTTTCTTTTATAGAAGTATGTAATCTCTTACTACCTCTGGTATAGGTTTGTGGGACTGCAAGTTGTCTCATTCTATAGCAACAAGCTTTCCTCTCTCCCTTGTTCTCAATGGCCAGGAGGCATCCCAAGTATGCTGACTCCCCATCTGTGCCCTAGTCAGGTAAAACAGATACCTGTCCCTCAGACAGCCTTCTGGATGGCATGGAGCTGGGTGCATGCTCCACCTTTCTCCCTCCCTTCCAAGGGAGAAGCCTCAGGTTATGCTCTTTCTCCCGATCAAACCAAAGCATACTGACTGCAGCAAGCTGTTCCCCACCTGTTTTTTTTTTTTTTTTTTTTTTTTTTTGTTCTCAGCAGCCCTCAGGTATTCAAGCTATGCTGGTTCTGTAAGTGCTGTGGATGAAGCTAGACAGAAATGGGCAGCCCTCTGAAGAGTCAGAACACAGGATGCATGAGTGGTAGGCCTCCCTACCAAATAAGAGGCCTCAAATTGTGTATATACATATATATATATATATATATATATACACACACACACACACACACATATATAGTATATAATTATATAATATATAATTATACAATAACATGTTATAATATATCATATATACACACATTTATATAATATATCATATAATTATACAATAACATGTTATACAATAATATCTATGTTATATATATATATAATAAATATAATATAATTATACAATAACAATGGTATACTACTTGGTGATCAAAAAGAATGAAATCTTGCCATTTGCAACAATGTGGATGAACTGGAGGGTATTAGGCTAAGCAAAATAAGTTAGAGAAAGCCAAATATCATATGATTTCACTCACATGGATTTTAAAAAACACAGCAGATGAACATGGGGAAGAGAAGGAAAAATAAGATAAAAACAGAGATGGAGGAAAACCATGAGATGCTTAAATACAGAAAACAAACAGGGTGGCTAGAGGGGAGGTGGGGGGGGGATGAGCTAAATGGGTGATGGGCATTAAGGAGGGTACTTGTTGGGATGAGCACTGGGTGTTATATGTAAGTGACGAATCACTGGGCTCTACTCCTGAAATCAATACTACACTGTATGTTGGGGTGCCTGGGTGGCTCAGTCGGTTAATGTCCAACTTCGGCTCGGGTCATGACCTCACGGTTCGTGGGTTCAAGCCCCACGTCGGGCTCTGTGCTGACAGCTCAGAGCCTGGAGCCTGCTTCAGATTCTGTGTCTCCCCCTTCTCTGCCCCTCCCCTGTTCGTGCTCTCTCGCTCTCTCTCAATAATAAATAAACATTAAAAAAATACTACACTGTATGTTAACTAACTTGAATTTAAATACATAAATTTAAAATTTTTTAAAAATCGGTGAAAGGAAAAAAAGAACTTATACAACTCAATACCAAAAGAACAAATAATCCAATTAAAATGTGGGCAGAAGACATGAACAGACATTTCTCCAAAGCAGACATACAGATGGTCAAAAGAAACATGAAAAGATGCTCAACATCACTAATCATCAGAGAATGCAAATCAAAACCACAAGGAGATATCACCTCACACCTCTCAGAATAGCTAAAATAAAAAATACAAGAAACAAGTGCGGGTGAGGATGTAGAGAAAAAGGAACTTTCGTGCAATGTTGGTGGGAATGCAAACTGGTGCAACCACTGTGGAAACCAGTATGGAGGTTCCTCAAAAAATTAAAAATAGAAATGTCATACAATCCAGTATTCCACTACTGGGTATTTATCCAAAGATATTGTGGCACCTGGGTGGCTCAGTCGGTGAAGCGTCCAACTTCGGTTCAGGTCATGTTCTCTCAGTTCGTGAGTTTGAGCCCCGCGTTGGGCTCTGTGCTGACAACGCAAAGCCTGGAGCCTGCTTTGAGTTCTGTGTCTCCCTCACTCCCTGGCCTCCCCTGCTCACTTTCTCTCTCCCTCTCTCTCTCTCTCTCTCTCTCTGAAATGAATAAACATTTAAAAAGGAATATTAAAACACCATTTCAACAAGACATATGCACCACTATGTTTATTAATTACTTACAATAGCCAAATTACAGAAGCAGCCCAAGTTTCCATGGATAGATAAATGGATAAAGAAGAGGTGGTATCTATATACATTGAAATATTACTTAGCCGTAAAAACCGTGGAACCTTGCCATTTCCAATGACGTGGATGGATGTCAAGTGAAATAAGTCAGTCAGAGAAAGACGGATACCATATGATCTCACTCGCCTGGGAAATTTAAGAAACAACACAAAGAAAAAAAGCAAACCAAAAAACAGACTCAGCTATAGAAAACAAACTGATGGTTGCCAGAGGGGAGGGGAGTGGGGGGCTGGGTGAAATAAATGAGAGAGATTAAGAGTACACTTACCATAATGAGCACTGAGTTGTATGGATTTATTGAATCACTATATTGTACACATGAAACTAATATACCATTGTACGTTTAACTATACTGGAATTTAAAAAAAGACTCTAGAGAGAGTAACATCTGAATTTTTACTTTCAGAATTGATACGGTGAATTATATTAACAGACTTTGTAATGTTCATGCTTTGGTTTCTAGATTAATCTTTTCTCGATTATGTTGATGGATGTGGTAAATTGACCCTCAGGATCAATCCACTGTGTTCTCAGTGTGCCTTCCTGAACTGAGGAAGCTGTAATGCTAAAAAATATAAACTCCCACTTCCTTTTTGGCTAGGTTAGTGGGAGTGGACTAGGTTTTAAAAATTCTCTTAAATTTTTCTTTAAATCCAAATAAAATTTAAGTTCTCTTAACACTTGGCTGATGTTTGGAAGATAGAAGTGAGACAGATGCTATTTTCCTGCTGATTGCTCTGTCAGGCAAGGTTGTGGAGATAATGATCTTATTTACAGAAGGTTATATCCCCAATTATTAGCTACTAAAATGTTAAAAGCCCGATGAGGTGTCAGTGGCAAAGGTTTCTAATGCCCAGATTTAGCTATGGTGTTGGGTCTTGAACATGACAGTTCCGGTGGTACCCTCATGACATCCCCCCCTCCTGTCTGTGACAGAAATCGACTGCAGAAATACAATTTCCAGTTTGGCCATCTTTTACTTCCTGAAAGTCCTGTCTAGATCTCTTTTCTCTAGTACATTTGATGATTTTGTAAGCCTGTGTTTATTTTCTTAAATTTCTTTACACTTTAAATTGGTAGGGTAAATGCAGATTCCAGTATTTGAACTTTGCATCAGCTTCCAGAAAGCATTGTAGATAATGGATGACAAAAATGGGCCCGCAGGATGGGAAATCAGAGATGGCTGAGTTTGACGGCAGTCAGGATCGCGTTATCAGTACAAAATACTCAGTTCCCACAGCCCAGCTGTGCAACAGTTAACAGAATGAAGTAACTATTCAAAAAAAGGCTTTCACACAATGAAAGCCAAACGACAAACTCTTAAGCATGGCCTGTATAGCTTATAATCTCCTTCATGATCTGCCCCCGTCACTTTTCTGATCCCATCTTTTACCATTCTCCATATTACCTAGTATATTTCTTTTAAAAAAAAATGTTTAAACATTTATTTCATGAGTATTAATTTCCTTGCAGAAAACAGAATTTCTGCCAATTACACAGTATTCCAATATGACAAAAAATGTATTTGTACACATAAACCTTGTTCAACAAAGATGTTCTCTTTGTAGGTCCAAACTCAAGAACAGGCCTAAACTGGCCTTTATTATGTTCATTTATTATGGGTAGATTTCCCATTTTACAAGCAAACCTCTATGTATGGGAAGAGCTTCAGGGTGTCAGAAAGTCTTTAGCATATATTTCCTGATCCCAGGGGCACAGATTTCCCCTGTTGTCCATCAAATGACACCCACTTGTAACTGCAGGGCATTCTTCTACTCCAGAGTTAAATACATAACAAATAGACGAGAAAACTACATAACAAACAGAGCTAAATACATATAAAGACATAATGCATACAGAATAATCCCCTGGTAGCCATATATGCCCTCCAACCTTATCAAACCGTAATTTGCTTACTGTTCCTCAAATAAAATATCCTAATCCCTATCTCTTTACCATTACCTTCCTCCCCCCGCCTTTTTTTTCCCTCCCAGTTTCCTTCACCTGGAATTCTATATAAACTTCTATCCAAATACCACCATTTCAAGGACCAGGCAAGGTCCGATCTCACCACTAAAGGACAAAGTCTTCCCTGACTGTCCTACCCTATGGTAATCTGACCCTCTTTAATCTTTTTTTTTTTTTTAAGGACCCCTGGTTTCTTTTATTCTGAATTGCTTAACACATCCTCAACAAACAAACGCAAAATGTAACAACAACACAACTAAAAAACCCAGATCAAACGTGAGATAAGAGGAAAAATGCAGTATCTATGGGTAACACACAAGTAGGAGACAGAGAATGCCCCAATTACATTATCTACAACCAGGTAAGGAAACGCTAATCTTTGAATGGACTCTGGAGTCCACATCTGATTGGTGAGTCAGGAAGATTGTGATTTAGATTTAAGTGCTAAATGTCATTCCATTGCTACTTCATGACTTCCTTACAATCTAGGTCATTCTCTGACATTATATCTTTGAATATTGTGACCCTCTTTAATCTTTAAAGAGCATGTGGCTGTAATATTTTTTTCTGCCTAATACTGTTAATTAGCTTTTCACAAGTTTTTTGCTTATCTTGCAATTAGATTGTAAGCTCCTTTTTTTTTATTAAATATAATTTATTGTCAGATTGGTTTCCATACAACACCCAGTGCTCATCCCAAGATTGTAAGCTCCTTAAATGCAGATTCCTGTATTTTGTTTTCCTTATTTTCTTCATGCATCTAAATAGTAGATACTCTACATGTCCCAGTTTTGAAAAGTAACATGGTCAATCCAAACATGACCCAACACGTTCATTTAGTGTTCTTTAATGGATTTTGCTAGAACCGCGTTCATACACTTTTTTGTATACACATAGATTTTCTGCCAGCCCAATATATTTCTTTGAGGTTTTTATATAGCAGAATTCATCAGCTTACTCTGTGTCCCAGCCACAAGACTGCAGTTGTTCATCCTGTGGGAACTCAACTTCAATGTCATAAAATTTGAATCATCCTTCTTCTAGCTTTTCTCAGAAAGCTCATATATGATGCTCTTTCTTTGTTTGTTTGTTTTCACATGTTTAGTTATTTTTGAGAGAGAGAGACAGAACACGAGCAGGGGAGGGGCAGAGAGAGAGGGAGACACAGAATCTGAAGCAGGCTCCAGGCTCTGGGCTGTCAGCACAGATGTGGGGCTCAAACTCATGAACCACGAGATAATGACCTGAGCCGAAGTCAGATATTTAACCAACTGAGCCACCCAGGTGCCCCATGATTCTCTTTCTTTGGCAAGTCTCTTGCCATCTACTTTGTTCAAGTCTTCCTCAGGATCAAGTGTTGTTTCCCATTGAATTTGTTCCACTTTTTTTTTTTTTTGCCAGACTTTGCCCCCACAAGTGACCTTGAAAAAACGGAATAACTTCTCTAGCTGCCCCAGGGACACTTGTTCCAGGTAACTCTTGTGTCACGGATTATTCTGTAATTGTTCAGCAGTTCTGTTGCAATCTGAACACTTTGAAAAGTTTCAGACTAGCATGACGCGTTGGCAACTTTCCCCCTTTATCTCATTCTCATAGAGGAAGATAATAGCTGGAGTCTGGAACCTAATTCCACATCTCTTGGCAATGCACATCCTTCTCACATACACTTCAGGGTAAATCAGAGGAAATCTGATGAAAAGGTGTTAGTCCTTAGTGACTTCCCGCTGGAAGTGGAGAGGGAGACAGGGAACTCCCGATCCCGCTCACAGGACTGCCCCTGGGAGTCGGGCGTACCTAATATATTTCCATAATATTTGCCAGTGTATCATTTAGAGATTCATTTGACGGAAAAGCAAACAAACCCTCCACACTAGCTTAAATACATCTATTTTGATCAAATAAATCATCAGTGTTTATACATTACGACCATTAACCGCTGAGCTATGTGACGTTTCATGTTAAATTTGTATTCTCATACCAATTTTAACTTCCCCAAATTAGAATTCGTGTGTTTTAATATACTTGGCTTCTCCGTGTACAAACTCTTTATTCATTCCCAAATTTTCAGTGGAACCCATCAGGAATTCTATCAGTTTAATTTTCTTCTTTAGTACATTCCTCTGCCACCAACTGCACTATGTAATCTCTAGACTGGCTATACAGCTGTCAACCTAGGCTTTCCTTTCTCTACCACTGAACAGATCTCATTATCTCATATCGTTGAATCTCCAGTTTCTAGGGATCCATATTTTCTTCTTTTTCCCTTACTTTCTTTCTTTTTTTTTTTTTTTTCAACGTTTTGTATTTATTTTTGGGACAGAGAGAGACAGAGCATGAACGGGGGAGGGGCAGAGAGAGAGGGAGACACAGAATCAGAAACAGGCTCCAGGCTCCGAGCCATCAGCCCAGAGCCTGACGCGGGGCTCGAACTCACGGACCGCGAGATCGTGACCTGGCTGAAGTCGGACGCTTAACCGACTGCGCCACCCAGGCGCCCCACTTTCTTTTTTTTTTTTTTTAATTGTTTAATGTTTATTTCTTTTTGAGAGACAGAGACACAGAGCACGAGTGGGGGAGGGACAGAGAGAGAGAGGGAGACACAGAATCTGAAGCAGGCTCCAGGCTCTGAGCTGTCAGCACAGAGCCCGATGAGAGGCTTGAACCCACACACCAGGAGATCATGACCTGAGCCGAGGTCAGACGCTTAACCCCCTGAGCCACCCAGGCGCCCCCTTTTTCACTTACTTTCTTTACAGAGTTTGGCCTTCAGTAATTCCTGGGAAAGCATTAATAGAGTATTTTGAGACCTTGCCTTCCTGAAAATACCTTTATTTTTTTTAGAGATTAAAACAAAATTCTAACATTTATTTATTTTTGAGACCAAGAGAGACAGAGCATGAACGGGGAAGGGTCAGAGAGAGAGAGGGAGACACAGAATCTGACCAGGCTCTGAGCTGTCGGTACAGAGCCCGACATGGGGCTCGAACTCACGGACCGTGAGATCATGACCTAAGCCAAAGTCGGACGCTTAACCGACTGAGCCACCCAGGCGCCCCTGAAAACACCTTTTTTTTTATATCATCCCTGAGTTTAGTTTGACAGGCATCCAGGGCGCTTGGGTGGCTCAGTCGGCTGAGTGTAGGACTTCAACCCAGATCATAATCCCTCGGTTTGTGGGTTGCAGCCCCATGTCAGGCTCTGTGCTGACAGCTCAGAGCCTGGAGCCTGGTTCGAATTCTGTCTCCCTCTCTCTCTGCCCTTCCCCTGCTTGTGCTCTCTCTCTCTCTAAAAAATAAACATTAAAAAAATTTAGTTTGAGGGGCACCTGGGTGGCTCAGTTGGTTAAGCGTCCTACTTCAGCTCAGGCCATGATCTGGCGGTTTGTGAGTCCGAGCCCCGTATTTGGTTCTGTGCTGGCAGCTCAGAGCCTGGAGCCTGCTTTGGATTCTGTGTCTCCCCCTCTTTCTGCCCCTCCCACACTCATGCTCTGTCTCTCTCTGTCTCTCAATAATAAATAAACGTTAAAAAAATTTTTTTTAATTTAGTTTGACAGGTATCCAATTTGAGTTTGTAAATCATTATCTCAGAAGTTTGACAGCATTGTTCCATCACATCCCAGTTTTCAATGTTGCTCTTTAGAAACCTGAGGCCATTTTGATTTTCCTCCCTTTGGGTATGGCCAGTTGTTTGCTCTCCAGAATCTTTAGGAAGTTGTTATTTCTCTCCAATACTTTTTTCTCATCCAAGTTTTTATTCAAATTCCAGTGAGTTCACATACAGTGCAAGATTAGTTTGAGGTGTAGAAGCTAGTGATTCATCACTCATATATAATACCCAGTGTTCATCACAAGTGCCCTCCTTAATACCCATCCCCCATTTAACCCATCCCCAGTCCACTGCCCCCCCAAGCAAACCATCAATTTGTTCTCTATAGTTACAAGTCTGTTTCTTGCTTTGCCTCTCTTTATTTCCCCCCAATATTCATTTGTTTCTTAAATTCCACATAAGTGAAATACATACAACGGAATATTACTCAGCCATAAAAAAGAATGAAAGCTTGCCACTTGCAATGCCATGGATGGAACTATAGAATATTAGTCTCTCCAATATTTTAAAATTTAGATATGGGCTTATTTTGATCCTTTTCCCATTAAACAAATAGGCCTCGTTAGTCTGTCAATGGATGTGACAAACCATCTTGTAGAATTTCTTTGATGTTATTCTCCTCTCCACATTTACATTTCTTTCTCCCAGCGCTATTATTCATCCAGTAAAGTTTTGCTGTTTTTCTAATGTTTCCAGTGTTCTTTCCCCTTCTTCCAATTTCCTAGAGGTTGCTTCATATTACCTTCCAACCGCTCTGCCTGAGTACTTTCTTCTGTCATGGTGCTGATTCCCAAAAGCTCATTTTAGTCTTCTATCATTCATTTTAATAGCATCCTATCCTTGCTTCATGCATGCAGTGGAATTTCATATCTCATCAATGATATTACTTACAAATTGCAGGACTTTGGTCTACTTCCTTAATATGTTTTCGTTTTTCCATGTTACTTCCCCCCCCCCCATCCCTGTGTTTTTCTATCAAGGTAGAATGTTTCTTCAAATGGCTGCTGGCCTTTGGCTGATTCATATTAAAAGATGAGGCCTCTAAAAGCGAATTCAGATCATGTGTGGTAGGGCACAAAGAGTATCCAGTGGGCCTCCTATTAAGGTTATTATATAGGTCCTGCCATGTCATTAGGGTGAAGCCAAGTGTCAATATAAGTGAGCCCATTTTTCTTGGGTTATGCAGTTTCTGCAGAGAATAGAACATATTTTGCTACATTGGAAGGCAATATTCAACAAGAAAATAAATGCATTTAGAAAATTGAATCACGAGACAAATCTCACATTGAAACATAACCAGGATATATTTTAAATGAGGCCACAGTTAGACTCACAGTTGCCAAATATTTTGTACTCAAAAAAATTGTGGAATGAAGGGTAGCTGTTTGTAAACGGACTATTTGGAGATTTTTGTCTTACAACTGACAAAGCCTTTAATTTCATGGCTGATGAGCACATAGGGGCTGGAAGCTGGAAAACAAGCAGAAAGGAATGTACCGATGTTCACCAGCTGCAGGCTTGGGTTGACAAAGCAAGTAATATAGAGTGATAAGAGGGAGGACAGAAAGTAAAAGGAAAGAAACAAGCTCACTAGAAGCAGGACAGTAAAAGTGGCAGTGGTCTCTCGGGAGGCTCTGGGAGAGAGACTGGTGTGGTGAAGGTATTGGACTCTCTGCTTATGTCTTTGCAGGAAGAGCACTATGGAGACACTGGCCCAACCCATGGGTCCCAAACACAAAATATCAAGGAAGGTAAACAGGAATGCACAGAGTGAGCTTACGAATGAATTGGACCCTTTGACAGAACACAATCCAAAATCCCTTTTTGTAATGTTTCTAGTACTCCCTGGGTGAGTCACTTTCACTGGCACGACAATATTTATCAGGAGATGAAGAATCCAACAGAGGCAACAGGAGGGTTGAACAAACTTAGGAGCTCTCAGTTTGAGTTCTGCCCACCTGGGATTGTTAAGACTAATAGTAATAGCCTGGAAGCCACTCAAAAGGCAGGTGGTGCAGAGAGAAACCCCTCGGGCCACCCTGTGCGTATAAAAGACAATCTTACACATAGCTTCTCCCAGGAAATTGTCCAAACAAAAAGCAGCCAGTGTCTGAGGGATTCCCCTAGAGAAAAGGATCAGAAAGTTGGCTAAGGCCAAATGGTTGAGAATTAGGTCTGTACGTCTCTGAGCGTGTTTAGTGAACAAAGTCAACACATAGATATAAAGGAGTAAGGAATTCCCTAGGAGCCCAGTTCCAGTCTGGAAGAGAAAGAGAATCCCCACTACAAACTCACAAGAAGCCATAATGTCAATGCCCAGAAGGAGCTTGTTTTATTCAAAGCCAGATGATCTAGAGAGAAATAATATGTGCATTATTTTCTTTAGCATGGCAAATTCATTATTAACAAATTTCACCTTTACTCCTCTTTGCAAAATCCTACTTCATATTATTGGATGTACAAATATTGAGTCGAACTACTCTGAAAGAGGAATCTAGTTCTCTTCCAAGAGTATACGATTTGCTAGCATTTCATTTAGGGTATGTGGATGCACATTTATGAATGACAGTTTTCTAAACATAGGCTACCCAAGGGTAGGAAATGGTAAGTTTATGGTCCCAATATTTCACTTCCTTTTCCCCACTCTGTAGTTTAAATATTTTAGATTCTCTGCCAACTTTTACATGATCTGAAAGTTTTTGTTTCTTTTTAAAAATTAGAAAATGCTGGGGCGCCTGGGTGCTCAGTCGGTGAAGCATCCGACTTTGGCTCAGGTCATGATCTCACAGTCCGTGAGTTCGAGCCCTGCGTCAGCTCTGTGTTGACAGCTCAGAGCCTGTAGCCCGCTTCAGATTCTGTGTCTCCCTCTCTCTGACCCTCCCCCGTTCATGCTCTGTCTCTCTCTGTCTCAAAAATAAATAAACATTAAAAATTTTTTTTTTAATTAGAAAATTCTATGGTGTGACCACTGTTCTCCCATAATAAATGGTTTATGGAGCCAGGTAATGTCAACTCCATTGACTAGGGCAGGCACCCCCTAATTCATAACAGCCTTCGTGAAACCAGGTTTATCCGTTCATGTTAATGGCTCAACCCTGTAAGGTTTGAACTGACAGTTGTCTCTTTATACACAAAAAGCTTTGGGAAATATAAGGACACAAGATGGATGTTAACAGATTTCTCTGTGAGAATGCCACTCAGTTCACAAAAATAGGTAAAATATAGAGGATATGAATAACGTCGTCAGGCTGCCTGATTTAACAGATTTTATGGAATAATTTTAAACTGAAAAAAAAAAACATTTTAAAATTAAACTATGCATTCTCCTAATTTTACTGAAGACATTAGAAGGAAGACAGCACTAAAGATAATGTAATAAACAGAAATAAAAATAACTATAATTGACAAAAATATAAAAGATATATAAATGAGTCTAACATTGGTAAATATGGCCAAGACAAAAGGGAAAAAACTAACAACTTTATAATGGTAAAGGAATATTACAGTAGATATAGTTAGGCTTTAAACATCATAAGAGAATATTACATGCACAAGCTTTAGAAACATTTTTGTTGATGGATGCAGAAGAAGGAAATAGTTTTGGAGAGCTTTGATATTCTGCACTTGCTTCTCCCTTATATCATAGAGGATATTTCTTGATCCCTATCCGTAGCACTAGATAGCCATATCTCAGGTGGCATGACATTGGAGGGGGTTATCCAGGAAGATTAAAAGTCTTGCTGAATTGAGAAAATGATGACATCAGATGTAGGATAATCAGCTCTCCCCAGACGCTCTCTTCTTTCTCCACCAAAACCCAGAAAGGCAGATTATGGAAGAAATCTCCCCCATAAAGTTCTGCTCCCTTGTTAGTGTTTAAAGTGGAGTCCCTGGCCAGAGAAATTTTCTAGAGGAGTTGTAAACAGCACTGCAGCTGGTCTTAAGGGTTAACTGCCTTCAAGTTAACACACAGCTTATTTGCTGACCTAAGTCCTTTGATCCATAGCAGACAGATAACTGGCCTTGAGGAGAGAAGGACCAGAATTTTCCTGTGCTACAGAGGTCAGCAAATCTGTTTGAAGCCACCTCAATTTATAATTAGCCTAGCAATTTTTTTTTCTTTTAGTAAAATGCTCTGCTTTTTTTTAGGTCACACAAATGATTTTCCTGACTTCCCTTTGTGTAGCTGTGGATCTTGCCCTCCTTTGCAGAAAGAACAGAGTCCTGCACATCACAGAACAGAAACTGGAGCCCCTCGTACAACCCACGAGCACAGAGGTGATATTTGTCGCTGGCACCATTGACTCCACATGTAATCAAGAAATGTTACAGGGGTGCCTGGCTGGCACAGTCAGTGGAGTATGCGACTCTTGATCTCAGGGTTGTGAGTTTGAGCCCCATGTTGGATGTAGAGGTTACTTTAAAATAAAATAGAAAGAAGAAAGAAGAAAGAAGAAAGAAAGAAAGAAAGAAAGAAAGAAAGAAAGAAAGAAAGAAAGAAAAGTTACAGACTACTTCACTGCCTTTACTCATCCCTAAACCTCTTTAAAATACACTGGGCCAGGGGCGCCTGGGTGGCTCAGTTGGTTGAGCATTGACTTCAACTCAGGTCATGATCTCATGTTTGAAGAGTTCGAGCCCTGCATCGGGCTGTGTGCTGACAGCTCAGAGCCTGGAGCCTGCTTTGGATTCTGTGTCTCCCTCTCTCTCTTCCCCTCCCCCACTCATGTTCTGTCTCTCTCTGTCTCAAAAATAAAATAAACATTTAAAAAATTTAAAAAAAAAAACAAAACAAAACAAAGCCCTGGGCCAAGCAGAAATCTTGGACAAGTGCTCAGCTTCTCCCCAGATGTACGGCCTCCTGAATAAAGCTGAGATTCCTTTCTGATCTAAACTGTCTCTTGAGTATTGGCCTTTCAAGCAACTGGGCAACCGAACTTGGGGTTCAGTGCAGGGTTTTTAAAAAAATTTTTTTAATGTTTATTTATTTTTGAAAGAGAGAGAAAGACAGAGTGTGAGCAGGGGGAGGGGGAGAGAGAGCGAGAGAGGAAGACACAGAATCGGAAGCAGGCTCCAGGCTCCAAGCTGTCAGCACGGAGCCCGATTCGGGGCTCGAACCCATGAACTGCGAGATTGTGACCTGAGCTGAAGTTAGAGGCTCAACTGACTGAGCCACCCAGGCGCCCCTGGGGTTCAGTGCAGGATTAGTGGTTCCGTGGAACCTGGGGCTTTCTGACCTACAGCTCTTCCCCTCTCCTCTCCTTACGCTGAGCAAGGGCACCAAGAGCCTTGTGACTTTTCCACAAGAGAGAGATTACCAGGCAGGGATGGAAAATGCATGCTCCCAGACTCAAAAGAGAGTTAAGAGAGGGAAGGACATTTCTCTAATAATAAGATTTCATATATTTTTGAGTTTTCAGACCATGTTAATGCTCTACATTTTCCAAAAATAAAATATGAAACCACCAAGGACAGGTGCCTGGGTGGCTCAGTCAGTTAAACGCCCGACTTCAGCTCAGGTCATGATCTCGCAGTCCGTGAGGTCAAGCCCCGCGACCAGCTCTGTGCTGACAGCTCAGAGCCTGGAGCCTGCTTCAGGTTCTGTGTCTCCCTCTCTCTCTGTCCCTCACCTTCTTTCTCTCTCTCTCTCTCTCTCTCTCTCTCTCTCTCAATAACAAATAAACATTAAAAAAAAAAAACACCCAGAAAAGAAAAAAGAACACGGACATCCAAATATTTAGGATCCAGGCTTCCTTTGTCAAAAAAGAGTACTATATATAAGGGCAACAAAGGGCTGCTAGCTATTTTCCCTTTAATGAGTCAGTCGTTAAAGGGAAAATAGCAGGAAGTCATATACTCAGAAAAGGCAGACCTAAAGCCCTTCTTTAGGCAGTGGCCTCTAGCCGGGTGGGGAGAAGCCAGGTGGAAGCCTTCACGTGGCTCCTGCAGGTACCAACAACTAATGTTAAAAATAACCCTATATTCCATGGGCTCTTTGCTGGGCCCTGCCCTTGTATGGCACATTTTCCTGATGGCATGTTTCATTTTCCCATGTCACACCAAGGGCAGGGTAGGGTCAGACCTAGGGATAGTTCCCTGAATTAGAGCCCCAAACTCAGGATTTCCTGTCTTAATGCCATGGCCCATTTATGACACTGGCTCAGCACTGGGGATGTGGTCAATGAGTGGCTTTATGTCCATTATTGATTCTGGGAAATAAATTCAGGAATATCTCCCTCCTTAAGAGAGTTAGAGTCAACAATTACACTTCTCTCCTTTGGTCTAAGAAGAACCTGAGAAGAATATGATTTATGCCTTTTCCTCACACTGCCCAAAGGGATGGCTTTCTTCTGAAGCCAGTTTTGACCACTGACAAAACAAGAAAAAAATGTCATGCTTAAAGCCAGACACGTATCTTATTTATTCATCATAATATTCCTACAGTGGAGAGTCTGCGGTCCCCAACTTTAAAGAGAGGGTTTAAAAGGTTGGAAGAGAAAGGAGGAGATTTCTGGCAAGTCTGATAGTGAGACAGGATGGACAGGAGGTTTCAGGAAGCCAAGAACAAAAAGGAAATCAAGGGAAAGAGGATAACTCCAAATAAAGTATAAACACGAGATATATTAGTGCCCTCCTGAAGGTACTGTATTTCTCTCTAATCCTCAGATTTAATATCGCACGCATCGCTTCCCAGGTAAGAAGTATATTAGGATTCTAAGATAAAGCTCTAACACTGAAAGTGACTTTTTCTGATATTTTCTAAAAGGAGGAAAAAGAAAAAAAACTCACCAAGCAGATCTCTGCTACCTGGATAGTGAGTCTGTCACTGCCGAGGTTTATGCCTGAGAGTGTGAGAAAGCACCTGACTCCAAGTTATAGATAAGGGACACCATGATCTCATTTCCCACCAGTGCAGCAATTATAATGTCACCAGTAGCAATGACGGTGTCTACAAGGGGAATTGATAATATCCCGGAGAAACTGTTGGCCCAAGATAAATAAATAACATGAGCAACACTTAGTGAGAAAAACCCAGAGAGACCAACATAACTTGTAGAGAAACTTTTCTGTGATATGTGGAAACAGACATGTCTTGAGAATGGTACAGAGGTCCCTTGTGTGGATGAGTGCAAACTCCCATGTCCCCACGGTGACATTTTCATCTACCAGTGTCTCCTTGTCTGACTCCACAAACTTGACCTTTCAGCAGCCAACGATTCCTTTTGCCTGTTAGCTCTAGGAGGGCCTCTTGTCATCCCACTGCTGAACAAGTGATTGCTTTTATTTATTTTTTTTAAAGCTTGTTTATTTATTTGGGGAGAAAGAGAGAGGGAGCAGGGGAGCAGCAGAGAGAGAGGGAGAAGAAACCCAAGCAGGTTCCATACTGTCAGCGCAGAGCCTGACTCGGGGCTCGATCCCACAAACCATGAGTTCATGACCTGAGCTGAAATCAAGAGTCAGAGGCTTAACCGACTGAGCCAACCAGGTGTCCCCAAATAAATTAATAAACTTTGAAAAAAGTAAAAGTCAGCTCTTGAGGTAAATGCCTGACGTCTAAGTGATACACTGAATTTGGACCAATAGATTCCATGATCTGCCAGGCATTTGTCTCTCTACTGAGTCCAGCGTTGCCACACTTCTCCTGGAAAGGGCCAGATGGTAAGAATTTTAGACGGGGTCTCTGTTACAACTACTCAACTCTGCCATAGCAGTGGGACAGCAGCCATGGACAATATGTAAGCAATCCAGTGTAGCCGTGTTCCAATAAAACTTTATTTATGGGCGGTAAAATCTGAACCTTATAACTTTCAACTGTCCATAACTATTGTTCATCTTTCTTTTTCCAACCGCTTAAAAATGGAATAACCATGATTCTTAGCTCACTAGCCATGCAAAACAGGTGGTGGGTCAGATTTGGCCTGGGGTCAGAGTTTTTTTGATGCCCGCTATTGATGAATAATCAAAGAGTCAAAATTCTTGCCCTAATGGACATTTTATTTGACTAGATGGCAGAGAAATAGAATAGTTGGAATATCATAAACATAAAATTACCCATGTAATAAGTACTGACAAGAACAAAAAGAGGAGGTTTTTTTGAGAACCAGTGGGGGGTGATCATGACGTGACTTGGGGTAGAAGAAGGCCAGTAAGAGAAATCTTTTTTTCTGCAGTAATTAAGCTGCAGTTCAAAAGAGGATGCGTGTCTCAGGCAAAGACAGGGAGAAGAGAATTCCTGCCGTTACAAAAGCCTCAAGAGGGGAAAGCGCTTGGAGGCTTTGAAAGGAACTGAAAGGTCAGAGCAGGAGTATCACTGCCTGGTGTTCACCTCCTCCCCCCTTCACTGAAAGCTTAGTTCTGATTTAAATGTTATTTGGCTGAATGCCCTCTCCTTAGAGTTCCCTTAGACAGTTTAGATGGTTGGCATAACTGCTGAGTTCCTCCAGGTCTGAGACGTCTTTCTCTGTTCCTCGGATGTGAAGATTTTTCCCAGTGTGGCTGTCACTGGTGGTGTCCCCACCCAACAGCCATCTTCTTTGATGGAAAGAATCACAGGTATCTTTTTTTTTTTTAATTTTTATTTAATTCCAGCCAGTTAACATACAGTGTTATATTAGTTTCAGGTATACAAGATAATCATTCGAAATTTTCCATACCACACTCGGTACCCATCACAAGTGCGCTCCCTAATCCCTATCACCTATTGAACCCATCCCTCCACCCCTCCTCTCTGGCAACCATCAGTTTGTAAGTTTGTACTCCGTAGTTAAGACTCTGACGTAGAGGAATCTTCTTCTACTCATTCCTTCTCTACAGAACTGACCAAATTAACATTTTTAGATCTTCTATCAGATTTTTCTGTACACTGAATATATGTATAAAGATCACCTATTTTATATAGAAATGGGATCATGCTGTTCTCTTTGCCCTCTTTGCTTGAACACAACTCCTCTATTTTAGGTCAGTATTATAGAGCTCTAACTCATTCTTTTCATTGCTGAATTATTGTCTAAGCCAGCTCTGCCCACCATAACTCTCTGTGACTTTGGGAATGTTTTATTTACATCTATATTGTCCAATGCAGTCGCCACTAGTTACATTCGCTAAGGAGCTTTTCAGCTGTAACTAGCGTGACGAAGGAACTGAATATTAAATTTCATTTGATTTTAACAACTTTAAATTTAAATAGCCACAAATAGCTACCATATTGGTCAGCATAGATTAACAGTTCCTCAGGAAGTGAACATTGAGATTGATTTGAGCTCTTCAGTATTACAAACATGGCTTTAGTAAACATTACTGTGGCCACATCTTTTCCCTTCAAGTCAGAAGTTTTGTGGGGTATGTTCCTATATATAAAAACACTGGCTGTTAGGGGGTTGCCTTCAGACATCGGGATAGCTACTACTCAATTTAATTTTAGAAAGGCTGTCTGTAGTCATTCCCAACAGCGACCTACAAGAGTTCTCATTTCCCCACATTCTGAAAAATATTGTATGCTATCTACATTTGTTTTTGAAATTTGATAATTGAGAACGTGGTATGACATTTGTTTCTGTTATCATTTTATCGCTTCAGCCCCGAATGCACGCTTCAATATACGCTCTGGGATAAACAAAGGGATTGTCCTAAGTATTTCTCCTTCAAAGTGAGCGCAATAGCACGCTCTACCAGAAGAGGGCGCCGGAAGGACACTTAGGAGCAAGAGATCAGACTTTGGAGAGCTCCCCCATCCCCAATCAACAAAAACAATGAATCAAGCCTAATTTGTAGTGACTGTCAATTCCCATAGTGTAAACAGTCCCATCATGGCCAATTTCTAGCCACCAAAGTGGTATCGCCGAAGGTGGAGCTGGGAAGGGATACGCAGCAGTACATCGTGATAAAGTATTTTCACCATACACACACTAAAGACATAATCTCAAGAGCACAGATAATAAAATAATTAGAAAGTGATGCGTTTGACTATTTGTTAGCGTAGTTTCTAGTGTATTTATTATACGTTTACATAATTTTAAAATAATGGCTGTGTTCAAAACAAGTGTCAAGTGTTCTGAGAATCTGCCAGTAAGAACTGGCTCCCACACACCGCTGCATCCGTCTACCGCCACTCAATCCTCTGACGCACCAGGCACACATACGTGTACACACACACACACGCCACCTGACCTGTTCCGAGCCCTGCTCCAAGGGCTGGAACCCTTCACTGGCCACCATACACAACACTCCGCCTTACCGACCGCGGAACTCAGGGGCCCACTAGCCCTGGACGTGCGCCAAACTACCCCACGCTGACAGTTTTCCCTGTGCAAGGCTGGCTCGAGCCTACACCTGCGCACTGAGAGACTGACTACAACTGCCAGAAACCCCCGAGGCGGGGCGGTCCAATGGCCCTTGGCTTTCCTAGTCTCCTGCTTTTCCTGCACTGGATTACATTTCCCATAGGCCACCGGGCCCGAATGATGGAGCGTCTCCGAGGTCCCCTAGAGCATCCGCGGGCTCTAGGGTTCCGCGTGTGAGCAAGTCTTTGAAAAGGAAAAATCAACACAGGTAGAGAGTACGTAACACAGAGTACGTAAAGCCCTCTGACCCCAGCCGACGGTGGGGTTAGGAGGTGGAAGGCGTGAGCAGCTGAGGGAGGTGATGGTGTGACAGACTTGAGGGAGAAGGTGGGCAAAATAGGGTCAGGTGTCTCCCTGGCTCACGTGATGTAGGGACAGGCGTGGGACAGAGCCCGAGTGTGTTTTCATGATGGTGAGGCACACACATGATGGAGGGTTTGGATGTGAACATTGGGCGTGTGATAGAGTCAAGAGTGTGTCACACTGTGGGAAAGGTGATGTTGTATTTGCATGACTGGGCACACGAGAGGGCAGGGATGTCCTATGACAGGTGGGATGTGGTGTGTGTGTGTGTGTTCAAATCATTTAGCTTGTTAAAAATAACCTGCAGGGGGAAACAGTAATAAAAATAACCCGCAGAGAGGGAAGGGAAACCCCTTGCCTACTCCAGGATTTTTATTTAGGAGTGAAGCAAAATGACATCTTCCATTTGCTTTTAGTGGTTGGACAACAATAGATAGATAGATAGATAGATAGACAGATAGATAGAGATAGAAAAAACAACCACAAGTTATTTGCCTCTATCTATCCATACCTTTGCTTACTGCCCTTCCACACAGATTCTCTGCTAGCCTTGTGACTTGCTCTGGCCAATGAGACAAGTTAGCAAACATAACTTGAGGAGAGGCATAAAAAGTACTTGTTGATTGGAAGTACTTGTTGATTGCCCTTTCTTGCTGCCCTTTAGAACCTTGCCACTCCTATATGAAAAAAGTCCAGTCTAGCCTGTTGGAGGATGAGAGGCCATGTGGAGGAGAACTGAGGCTTGGATGACAGCCAGCCAACCATCAGTCCTGTGAATGGGATCATCTTAGATCATGCAGCCACCATCCAATCCACCAGCTGACCATTGACACATGATAGGTCTTGACAGTGATGGGTCAAGTCAATCCTTACCAGAAGATAAAATGCTTGTTGTTTTAAGCCAGTAGGTTTTCTTTGCAACTTCTTATGCATCAGAAGATAACTCGTGCAGAAATACAGATAGAATAAACAAGTATGACAGCTGTTAATAATTTTGATCTAGATTGTAGGAATTTAAATGATCACCGAACCGATATTTCAACACCTTTGCACCTTTAAATTTTTCCACAATACAATTTAAGAAAATGGCCTTTATTTTCATGATATCATGATTCTCTACCATTCCATATTATCCTTCGTTTCAAAGCTAATCTATGAAGCATTGCTTGTACTATGTTAATTCAAAATATTCACTTCTTGATTTTATTTACAGCTTTGTTAAGCAAAAAGGAGAAGATTTAATAAATCTTATTACCATATTTTAGACCAGTGTCAGAACTATACAAATGCTGCCAAAGAAAGGGATTTGATCATGCCTTCGGGTCTAATAGCCTTTTATGTGTTTGTTGTGACTTTTCCTGTTAAAATACTGGTATCTTTCTTCTTGGACCAGTTTCTAGGTCCACAATCTTATCTTGTATTTGTCCACTAAGGGTCTGGGAATCTGGGAATTGTATTTAAGATTTCCTCCATGCCACTAAGATCATTCCTAATTAATGAAAAATCCATTATTTGCAATTTCCAAAGCACCCTCGTATTTTTTTCCTCAGATCATCAAATGCAAAAAGGAAAAAGGAGAAACCACCAAACTTTGTTTTAATTACCAGCTATCTTGAAAGTGCTAAAACTCAATAAGACTCCCTATTCAGGTGCCTGGGTGGCTCAATTGGGTGAGGATCTGACTCTTGATGTCAGCTCGGGTCATGATCTCAGTTTGTGGGATCAAGCCCCCTGTCTGGCTCCATTTTGAGCATGGAGCTTGCTTGGGATTCTCTCTCTCCCCCTCTCTCTGCCTCTCCACTGCTCTCTCTCTCTCTCTCTTTCAAAATAAATAAATAAATATTTAAAAATAAAAAAGACTCAGTCTACCCCCATGGCTATCCCACTATTTTTTCATGTGTTTATCCAACAAATTGGTTCTTTTCCCTCCTATTGTCTAACATGTTAACACAACCAGGAGAACTCTAAGTAGTCATGTAAAACTTTACCCAATATAAAACTTAATGATTTAAAAGATATCATCAAGAACAAGATACTGATGAAGCATTTCTAGAGTAGACTCCCAGACAGATGTGCAAGGAAACTGACTCTGGTCAGAGGATTTGAGAGGTATCTCACGGCTTCTTGACCTCCTTGTCTCTCCCCCATACACCCAGGCCCCCAGGATGTGGAGTTAACCCTGATGAGCAGTTAGGCCCTGAGAAATTCAGTTAGATCCCTGCCTAGATGCTGGCCTTGAATCCTGGAGGCTACATGGTTGGACAGAGGGCCCACTGCCCATGACCTTGATGTTTTGCTGTTGTGAAGGTGATAAATTGAAGGGTTTAGGGGGATGATATAGACTCTGAGAAGTGTGAACAGAGGTGATATTCAAACTATACAGCAACATCAGGAACAGACAAGAATGCGTACTCTATTCAATCTCATACTGTGCAATAATACAAGAAAAAGAAAAAGCACAAAGATTGGAAAAGAAGTAAAGCTGTATTTACAGATGACACAACTGTACATAGAAAAGCCAAAGGAATCTACAATTAGAACTAATAAGTAAATTTAGAAATGTTGGGAGATATGAGGTCAATGTTTACACATCAATTACATTTCTATAAACTAGAAAACAATTATAAAATGAAATTTTAAAGTAATACCATTTAAAATAGTATTAAAAAGGAATGGGTTTGGAGCACCTGGCTGGCTCAGCCAGTAAAACATGCAACTTTTGATCTAGGGGTTGTGAGTTCAAACCCCCATTAGATGTAGATATTACTTAAAAAAAATTTTTTTTAATTTAACAAAAAGGTGGGGCGAGGGGGGGAGGTTCAAGATGGTGGCATAGGAAGACCTGAACCCACCTCCTCTCCTGGACACAACAAATTTACTGATTCATATGGAAAAATTTTCCTCTGAAAAGAACCTGAGAAATAGGTAAATAGTGCTTCCACAACAAAAGATAAAGAGACTTTCAAGAAAGGTAAGAGAGGCAGAGACACAGCCTAACCCAGGACTCCCCACCCAAGACACAGTGACCCCACAAGCAGGAGGGATCCCAAAAATATGGAACATTCCCTCAAGGAGTGAAGGAGGGAATGTTCTACACCAGGAACCTTACTGGGTTCCAGTAATTTCCTGGTTCTGGGAGCCAGTACCAGAAAAACAATCCCCCAAAACATCTGGCTTTGAATACCAGTGGGGATTAAGACCAAGAGAATCACTGAACTATAGGTAATAGAGATCTTGCTCTTAAAGGCCTTGCACGCAAACCTACTCGCCATGAGATCCAGCACAAAAGCAACACATTGAAAAGTGCCTAGATTTGGGTGGGGGGTGGGCCACATGGGTGATAGATATTAAGGAGGGCGCTTATTATGATGAGCACTGGGTGTTGTGTGTAGTTGATGAATCACTGAATTTTACTTCTGAAGCCACTATTACTACTTCTTAAGTACGTTAACTAGAATTTAAATAAAAATTTGGAAGAACAAATAATAAAAAAAATTTTTTTTTAATTTTAAAAAACCTGAAAGGTGCCCAGATCATAAATGAGGGAAACCCATTTACTAACTTCCAAGTGGTGACTGGAGAGGCAGGAACCTGCAGGGACTTTACTGGGGGCAGAAGCACTGGAAGACACCGTTTTTGCAATCTCATCCTAATTTGGTGACAGAACCAACAGGCAAGATTTTTGGTGCCCTCCCTCTAGCCAGCTAGCACTGGAGGAGGAATTAGAGCACCCTTTTTACTGCTTTCCCTTCAGTAAGAAGAGCTAGTTGTCAAGTTATTTATTCCTGTCTTTCTCAACTGTGATTTTTGTTTTTTCCACCCCACAGTAACCTGGCTGGATGAGCACCCCATAGTCTACACCTCCTACATAGCATATAAGCCACAGATGGGCCAAGTTCCATGCATCTGTCCTCCCTTTGCAGAGACCAAGCCATAACCAGGACAGGCAAGTGGCTCAAGCCCCACATTCCCTGCCCAGGAGCCAAGCTGCAACCAGGCCAACTAGTTCCCCGAGGCCCACGCTCCCCATGCAGGAGCTGCAACCCTATCATGGCCAAGAAATACACAGCCCACATGAGAGATGGCTAGAGTGCCTGGCTCCAATGACCAGGGGAGACTGTGCTTTGGGGCCACACAAAACAGCTCCTACACAAGACTATTCCTCTAAGAATAAGGGAGGTAACTCCTTCACTCATACATATGGACAAACACAGAGACAGGCAAAAGGAGAAGACAGAGTGATATGTCCCAAACCAAATGAAAAAGGAAATCCCCATAAAAAGAACTTAATGCAATGGAGATTGTCGCAGACTATGAATCTGAGGTTCTGTATTGTCCAACAGGAGAGCAAACACAGAACGGAATATGAGAGAGGCTAATGTTTGGGAGGACAAGAGCCCCAAACAGGGCTTTAGTCTCCGTATTTATTGAGCTCTCAAGATCTTGCAAATATGGTGAATGTGAAGAAAACAATCAGATAGTAATCATTAACTCACGTGAGTAAGAAGCAAAGGGTCTGGGGGCAAGTGGTGTTTGTGATCAGGTACATTGGCAACAAATGGAGAGTAATTTCCGGCAGGTGATATAACAAGTCACTTGTGATCCTATTCCAATATCTCAGTAGCTAACCTTGGGTGCTTTTGTCCCATGGTGGCAGCTTTCCTCCCTAAGCTTTTTTCTAACCCATTTATGTAGATAAAACCTATTTCCTCACAGGATATAACCTACCTACCTGATAAAGAGTTCAAAGTAATGGTCATAAATATGCTTACTTATCTTGGGAAAGGAATGGATGAATACAGCAAGAACCTCAACAAAGAGAGTCTCCGTCTCTCTCTCAAAAGTGAATAAACACATTTTTTTTAATTTAAAAAAACTATAAGAAAGTGCCAAACAGACGTTATAACTGAACTGAAAAATACACAGGGGGTTTCAACAGCAGAACAGATGAAATAGAAGCGCAAATCAGCAATCTGGAAGACAAAGCAATTGAAAACACCCAACCAGAACGGCAAAGTAAAAAAAAAGAAGTAAAAGAAGTGAGAATACCTTAAGGACTTCAGGGATAATATCAAGCAGACGAACATTCACATTATAGGGGTCTCAGAAGCGCAGAAGGAGAAGAGAGAGAGAAAGAACGAGAAAACGTATTTGAAGAAATAACAGCTGAAAACTTCCCTAATTAGGGGGAGGACGTAGACATCCAGATCTAGGAAGCCCAGAGAGTTCTGAAAAAGATGAACCCAAAGAGAAACACATTGAGACACATTATAGTTACAATGGTAAAAGTTAAGGATAAAGAATGAATCTTAAAAGCAGTAGGAGGAAAAGCAACATACCATGTATAAACTCCATAAGGCTATCAGCAGATTTTTCAGCAAATGCTTTGTAGGCCAGAAGAGAGTGGCATGACATATTCAAAGTGTTGAAAGAAAAAAATTGCCAACTAAGAATTCTTTATTCAGCAAGGCTATATAACATTGAAGAGTAGATTAGAAGTCTTCCAGACAAACAAAAGCTAAAACAGTTCATTATTACTAAATTTGCCTTATGAGAAATGTTAAAGGGACTTCCCTAAACTAAAAAGAAAAGGCACAATTAATGATAAAATACTAAAGTAAAAATCTCACTGGAACAGGTAAATAAATAATAAAGGTAGTGCATAAAATACTTACAAAGCAAGTATGAAAGGTGAAAGACAAAAGTGGCACAATTAATTTAAAGTACAATAATTAGTGAAGGGATACATAAAATAAAAAGATGCAGAATGTGTCATCAAAAACATAAAATGTTGAGAGTGTGAAGTAAAAATACAAAGCTTTGAAATGTATTCAAAATTATGTTACCATCAACTTAAAAGAGACTGCTCCGTACATAAGATATTATATGTGGACCTCATGGTAACCACAAAGAAAAAACATAGTAAATACACAAAAGAAAAAGAGAAAGGAATCTAAATATAACACTAATGAAACCAGTCAAACCAAAAGAACATAGAGAGAAAGAAGAAAGGAACAGAGAGAAACTACAAAAACAAAAAACAATTAACAAAATGGCAATAAGTATATATCTATTAATAATTATTTTAAATGTAAATGGATTAAATTCTCCAATCAAAACACACAGGGTGGCTGAATGGATTAAAAAAAAACACACACCAAAAAACCAAGACACTTCTACATGCTACCTACAAGAGACTCACTTCAAACCTAAAGATACTGCAGACTGAAAGTGAAGGGATGGGAAAAACATACCATGAAAATGGAAATGAAAAGAAAGCTCAGGTGGCAGACAAAACAGACTCTACAACAAAGACTAACAAAAGACAAAGAAGAGCATCACATAATGATAAAGGGGTCAATCCAACAAAAGGATATAACATTTGTAACAATTATCCACCCAACACAGAAGTACCTAAATACATAAAACAAATGTTAACAGAAATAAATGCAGAAATAGACAGCAATACAATAATAGTAGGACATTTTAATAACCCCACTTACATCAATGCATAGATCATCCAGATAAAAAATCAACAAGGAAACATTAGCCTTAAACAATACATTAAACAGAGAGACTTAGTAAATATATACAGGACATTTCATCCCAAAACAGAAGAATACACATTGTTTTCAAGTCCACATGGAACATTCTCCAGAAAGATCACATGTTAGGCCACAAAACAAGTCTCAATAAATTTAAGAAGATGGAAATCATACCAAGCACCTTTTCTAACCACAATGCTATGAAACTAGAAGTCAATTTCAAGAAGAAAACTGGGAAAAACGCAAACACATGGAGACTAAACAACCAAGGCATCAAGAAACCAAAGAGGAAATTAAAAAATAGTTTGTGACAATGAAAATGGAAACAATGTTTCAAAATCTTTGTGATCCAACAAAAGCAGTTCTTAGAGGGAAGTTCATAACCTAAAGGAACTAGGTAAAGAAGAAAAAACAAAACTCAGAGTTAGTAGGAGTAAGAAAATAATAAAGATCAGAGTGGAAATAAGTGAAATAGGAATGAAGAAAGAAAGAAAGAAAGAAAGAAAGAAAGAAAGAAAGAAAGAAAGATCAGTGAAACTAAGAGCTAGTTCTTTGAAAAGATAAACAAAATCAACAAAACTTTAGCAGATTCATCAAGAAAAAAAGAGGGCCCAAATAAATAAAATCAGAAATGAAAGAGGAGAAATTACAACCAATATCAAGGAAACATAAAGCATCACAAGAGAATGCCGTGAACAATTATATGCCAAAAAATTAGACAACCCAGAAAAAGTGGATAAATCCATAGTAACATACAATCTTCCAAGACTGAATCATTAAGAAATAGAAAATATGAATAGACAAATTACCAGTAGTGAAAATAACCAACAAACAAAAGTCCAGGTCCAGATGGCTTCACAGGTGAATTCTACCAAACATTTGAAAGAAAGTTAATACTGGGGTGCCTGGGTGGCTCAGTTGGTTAAGCATCTGACTTCAGCTCAGGTCACGATCTTGTGGTTTGTCAGTTCAAGCTCCGCGTTGGGCTCTGTGTTGTCAGCTCAGAGCCTGAAGCCTGCTTCAGATTCTGTCTCCCTCTCTCTGCCCCTCCCCCACTCACGCCTCTGTCTCTCTGTCTCTCAAAAGTAAATAAACATTAAAAAAAGAGAGAGAGCTGCTATAAACATTGGGGTACAAGTGCCCCTATGCATCAGCACTCCCATATCCCTTGGATAAATTCCTAGAAGTGCTATTCCTGGGTCATAGGGTAGGTCTATTTTTAATTTTTTGAGGAGCCTCCACACTGTTTTCCAGAGTGGCTGCACCAATTTGCATTCCCACCAACAGTGCAAGAGGGTTCCCATTTCTCCACATCCTCTCCAGCATCTATAGTCTCCTGATTTGTTCATTTTGGCCACTCTGACTGGTGTGAGGTGGTATCTGAGTGTGGTTTTGATTTGTATTTCCCTGATGAGGAGCGACGTTGAGCCTCTTTTCATGGGCCTGTTGGCCATCTGGATGTCTTCTTTAGAGAAGTGTCTATTCATGTTTTCTGCCCATTTCTTCACTGGATTATTTGTTTTTCAGGTGTGGAGTTTGGTGAGTTCTTTATAGATTTTGGATACTAGCCCTTTGTCCAATATGTCATTTGCAAATATCTTTTCCCATTCCGTTGGTTGCCTTTTAGTTGTCCATCAACTGATGAATGGATAAAGAAGTTGTGGTTTATATACACAATGGAATACTACGTGGCAATGAGAAAGAATGAAATATGGCCTTTTGTAGCAACGTGGATGGAACTGGAAAGTGTTATGTTGAGTGAAATAAGTCATACAGAGAAAGACAGATACAATATGTTTTCACTCTTATGTGGATCCTGAGAAACTTAACAGAAGACCATGGAGGAGGGGAAGGAAAAAAAAAAAGTTAGAGAGGGAGGGAGCCAAACCATAATGACTCTTAAAAACTGAGAACACGGGGCACCTGGGTGGCTTAGTCGGTTAAGCGTCCGACTTCGGCTCAGGTCACGATCTCGCGGTCTGTGAGTTCGAGCCCCGCGTCGGGCTCTGGGCTGATGACTCAGAGTCTGGAGCCTGCTTCCGATTCTGTGTCTCCCTCTCTCTCTGCCCCTCCCCCGTTCATGCTTTGTCTCTCTCTGTCTCAAAAATAAATAAAACGTTAAAAAAGAAAAAAAAATTAAAAAAAAAACTGAGAACAATCTGAGGGTTGATGGGGGGTGGGAGGGAGGGGAGACTGGGTGATGGGTACTGAAGAGGGCACCTGTTGGGATGAGCACTGGGTGTTGTATGGAAACCAATTTAACAATTAATTTCATTTAAGGAAGGAAGGAAGGAAGGAAGGAAGGAAGGAAGGAAGGAAGGAAGGAAGGAGAGAGAAAGAAAGAAAGAAAGAAAGAAAGAAAGAAAGAAAGAAAGAAAGAAAGATTAATACCCATTCTTCTCAAATTATTCCAAAAAAAGTTGAATAAGATGAAATACTTCCAAACTCATTTTACAAAGCCAGCATTATCTTGATACCAAAGCCAAAAAAAAAAAAAAATACAAAAAAAAAAAAAATTAAAGGCCAATATCCCTGATGAACATAGATGTAAAAATCTTCAGCAAAATATTAGCAACCTGAATTCAACAATACATTAAAAGGATCATACACCATGACCAGGTGCGATTTATTCCAGGGATGCAAGAATGGTTTAATATCCACAAATCAATTGATATGATACACCACGTTAACAAAATGAAAGAAAAAAATCATATGAACATCTCCATAGGTACAGAAAAACCATGTGACAAAATTCAACATCCATTTATACTAAAAATTCTCAAAAAAAAGTGGGTTTAGAATAAACATACCTCACCATAATAAAGGCCATAGATGACAAACCCACAACTAACATTATACTCAGTGGTGAAGAGCTGAAAGTTTTTTCTCTAAGAAAAACAAGATAAGGATGACCCTCTCACCACTTTAATTCAACACAGTATTGGAAGTCCTAGCCACAATTAGGCAAGAAAAAGACAAAAAGGCATTCGGATTGGAAAGGAAGAAGTAAAATTATCACTATTTGCAGATGACATGATACTATGTATAGAAAACCCAAAAGACTCCACAAAATAAAACCCTATTACAAAGAATAAATGAAGGGGTGTCTGAGTGGCTTAACCATCTAACTCTTGATTTCAACTCAGGTCGTGATCTCATTGTTCATGAGATCAAATCCACTTCAGGCTCTGCACTGTCAGTTTGAGATTCTCTCTCTCTCTCTCTGCCCCTCCTTCTCTCATGCTCTCTCTCCCTCTCCCTCTCAAAATAAATAACTAAACTTTAAAAGAAAGAAAAATCACAAATGAATTCAGTAAAGTTGCAGGATAAAAAATATGCTTCATTTCTGTATACTAATAATGAACTATCAAAATGGCATATATACAATGCCATTTACAATTGTATCTCCCCAAAAAAATACCTACGAATAAATTTAACCAAGGAGGTGGAAGACCTGTACCTTGAAAATATAAGACATTGATGAAAGAAATTGAAAACAACACAAATAAATGAGAAGATATATCATGTTCATAGACGAGAAGAATTGATATTGTTAAAATGTCCATACTATTCAAAGCAACCTACAGATTCAATGCAATTTCTATCAAAATACCAATGGCATTTTTCACAGAACTAGAACAAATAATCCTAAAATCTGTATGGAACCACAAAAGACCCTGAACGGCCAAAGCGATCTTGAGAAAGAACAAAGATGGAGATATCCCATGTCCTGATTTCAAACTATACTACAAAGCTATAGTAATTCAAACAGTGTGGTGCTGGCACAAAAACAGACACATAGATCAATGGCTCAGAATAGAGAGCCCAGAAATAAATCCACACTTATCTGGTCAATTAATCTATGACAAATTGAGCGAGAACATACAATGTGGGGGGTACAGGGGAATGGTCTCTTCAATAAATGGTGTTGGGGAAACCTGGACCACTACATCCAAAAAGAATGAAACCAGACCGCTGTCTAATACTATATACCAAAATAAATTGAAAATGGATTAAACACTTAAATTTAAGACCTGAAACCATAAAACTCGTAGAAGAAAACATACACAGTAAGCTCTTTAACATCAGTCTAAGCAATATTTTTTTGGATATGTTTCCTCATGGAAGTGCAACAAAAGCAAAAATAAACAAATGGGACTGCATCAAACTAAAATGCTTTTGCATATGAAGGAAACCATCGACAAAATGAAAAAGCAACCTACGAAACGGGAGAAGATACTGGCAAATGATATACCCAATAAGGAGCTGATACTCAAAATATATAAATAGTTTATATAACTCAATAACAAAAACCAAACAACCTGGTTAAAAATGGGTGAAGGACCTGAATAGACATTGTTCCAGAGAAGACATACAGATGGCCAACAGATACATCCAAAGATGCTCAACATCACTCACCATCAGGGAAATGCAAATCAAAACCACAATAAGATACGACCTCACCCCTGTCAGGATGGCTATTACAAGAAGTAGCAAGTGGTGGCAAGGATGTGGAAAAAAGGGAACCCTCATGCACTATTGGTAGTGATAGTAAATTAATGTAAGTTGGTGCAGCCGCTATGGAAAACAGTATGAAGCTTCCTCAAAAAATTAAAAATAGAATTACCATACATACAATCAAAAAAAAAAAAAAAAAAGAATTGCCACATAATCCAGCGATTCCATTTCTGGGTATTTACCTGAAGAAAACAAAGACACTAAATTGCAACACTAAGTTAACTGCAGCACTATTTACAGTAGTGAAGATATGGAAGCATTTAAGTGGCCATTTATAGATGAACAGATAAAGAAGATGTGGTGTGTATATACAATAGAATATTACTCAACTGTAAAAAAAAAATGAATGAAATCTTGCCATTTGCGACAACATGGATGGAACGAAAGGGTAGTAGAGTAAGTGAAATAAGTAAGACAGAGAAAGACAAATACCATATGATTTCACTTACATGTGGAATCTAAAAACAAAACAAACAAAACAGAAACAGACTCATAGATACAGAGAACAAACTGGGGGTTTCCAGAGGGCGGGGGAACAAGGGAAATACATAAAAGAGGTGAAGAGGTAAAAACTCCCAGTTATAGGGACACCTGGGTGGCTCAATCAGTGGAGCATCTGACTTTGGCTCAGGTCTGTGAGTTCGAGCCCCGTATTGGGCTCTGTGCTGGCAGCTCAGAGCCTGGAGCCTGCTTCAGATTCTGTGTCTCCTTCCCTCTCTCTCTCTCTCTCTGCCCCGCCCCTGCTCATGCTCTGTCTCTCTCTCTCTCAAAAATAAACATTAAAAAAAATTTTTTTAAACTTCTAGTTACAAAATAAATGAGGGGAATGTAATATATGGCACAGAAAATACAGTTGATAATAATAACTTTGGTGACAGAGGGTAAGTAAATCATTTCAGAATATATAAAACTATGGAATCGCTGTCTTGCACACCTGAAACGAATATAATATTGTATGTCAATTATAATTCAATTGAAAAACATTAAAACTAAATTATCTAGAAATCAATATAAAGGGAGATAGGAAAGGCCTACAGTAAATGCTATAAAATGCTGGCTTGGAAAAATCGAAGACAAATAAATAGAGAGATATATCATACTCATGGACTGGAGACTCTGCACTGTTAGCCCGTCAACTCTCTCCAAATGAATCTATAGATTCAACACAATTCCAATAAAAATCCCAGCTAGCTTTTAAAAATATAAGTTGATAATTCTAAAATATATATGGAAAGTCTCAGAATAACTCTGACAGTCTTTTTTTTTTTTTTTAGTGTTTATTTATTTTTGAGAGAGAGGGAGAGAGGCACAGAGTGTGAGCAGGGGAGGGGGAGAGAGAGAGGGAGACACAGACTCCAAAGCAGGCTCCAGGCTCTGAGTTGTCAGCACAGAGACTGACGAGGGGCTCGGACACATGAACCGTGAGATCGTGACCTGAGCTGAAGTGGAACGCTCAACCAGTTGTTGAGGCACCCCAGCCCTGACAGTCTTGAAGAAACTTATACCGCTTTATTTCAAGACTTATTCTAAAGCTACGCTAATTAAGTCAGTATGGTAAAGACCTAACGATAAACAAATGTATCAGTGGAATAAACCACATAACAATGAATATGCCCTAGTACAACCAAACAGAACCAATACCGGCCACAGAGCTGTGCAATGTCCTTCAGGTCCCCTGCATTGTCTGGTGATAACCCTTTCGTTGCTGGGTTGTGAGGACGCCCAGAGTGGCTGGTGAGGAGCTAATAAGCTGGATGGAGTTGGAGGGTTTGGGGAGGAGCACTGGACTGCCTGCCTGAGAGCTGCAGGGTCTTCAAGGAGACCAGTCTGGGTGGCGTGAACATGGCCACGGAAGTTGGGGAGAGACAAGAGTAGATTTGTAAGATAGAGCAAATAAAAATACAGGACACCTAATAAAATTTGAGCTTCAGATAAATAGTATAAGTATGCACTGTAAAATATTTGGGACATACTTATACTATAAATTATCTGCTGTTTACCAGAAACTCAGATTTAAATTAGCATCCTATATTTCATCTGGCAATCTCAGGTGGGGGCAGTGGAATGGACCCAGGAAAGAAGGGCCAGGAAATGACAGGCAGGGGAAGAGGGGGCTGGAAGGTCAGCTTGGAGAGAGTGGGAAGCTTGGGAAAAGCAAAAAGAAAGAGGTGGGGAAAAAAAGGGGTGGGAGTGGAAGTAAGGCTGGGGAAATAGTTCTAGAACTGAGACAGAGGTAGGGGGAAGAAAGCTGTGGTAGGGGGAAGGGGCACAAGGGGAGTAAGGGAATCTATGATGGGGGAGAGGTGGAAGGGCCGAGAAAGGGTAAGCAATGGAGATCCTTGGAAAAGGCAGAGAAGTTTGGAATATAGAGGGAGCTTGGCATATCCAGAAGGTTGTGGATACAAACGGAGGAATCCAGGGGTAAGGGAGACTCTTCTGAGGGTTCCTCCTAGCATTCACCTGAGATCCTCTGGTCCCTCCATACACCAGTGCAGACTGGGGGTGGGTGTATACACTGGTGTGGCCAGAACATGGCCAAGTCCCCCCTAAAGTTCAGCCATCTCTGCTCCTACAAGGAGAACCTGTGACTCCACCCCTCATCCTGACCCATTCCTGGAGATCCTGGAAGGTCAAAGAAGGCAGGCCTCCTAGAATTCAGCAACTCCTGCCCCCTCCCACATCCAAAGGGAGAAAAAGAACTCAGGGAAGAGGAAGGATTCTCTTAAGGACACAGTAAACGCAGAGTAGAGCCTGCATCTCTTGTCACACACCTGATCACCTTCCAATAATTCCTTCCACTTTGATTGCCTACCCCTAACCCCAAACACACCTTTAGATGGTCCTAAAATTCACTCTTATCTAATTTCCAAGTCCTGCTACTCCTAGCTATGGATCTCTTCCTAGAAGCCTTCTGACTGTCTTCCACTTTGTTATTAGTCGATTCTCCCCCAACACCTGTCCCACTTGTGTGTGGCTTTCCACAGTCACCATGTACAGCTGTTCATGTTGGACACTGTACAAGAAAGAGCCTTATACTTCAAGAGGTGCCATTCACATCATAGACATCTTAATTATTTTGAAACCATTTTTTTGTAAATATTTGTGTATTTTGTTATTCTTTTGCTGATTGCAAAGTAAATTATAATTTATTGCAATCATACTCCAGCAGATGGCAGCAAAGTGTCTTGGTCCAACATGGTTGGTAGCTACCACTTAGGAGAAATCAGCTTGAAAATGGAAGGACCTTGGAGCACCTGGGTGGCTCAGGTCATGATCTCAGGGTCATGAAATCAAGCCCTGTGTGAGGCTCCACAATGGGCATGGAGCCTGCTTAAGATTCTCCCTTCCTCTCTCTCCGCCCCTTTCCCCAATTCCTTCTCTCTCTCTGTCTCTCTCTCTCAAAAAAAAAAAAAAAAAAAAAAAAAAGGAAAGACCTTGTATGGTGACACATGTAAACTGGATTTCTGGTGATCATTTTGCAATACATACAAATATTTTTTAAGTTTATTTATTTATTTTGAGAGAGACAGCAGGGGAGGGGCAAAGAAAGAGGGAGAGAGAGAATCCCAAGCAGGCTCCAAGTTGTCAGTGCGGAGCCTGATGTGGGGCTTGAACTCAAGAACCATGAGATCATGACCTGAGCTGAAATCAAGAGTCAGATGCTTAACCATACAACCCACCCAGGTGCCCCGCAATATATAAAAATATTGAATCATTATGTTTTACACCTGCAACTAATATAATGTATGTCAATTACACCTCAGTAAAAAAGAATAAAAATAAATTAATAAAAACAAAAATTTTTTAAATACTCACAAAAAAAGAAAGAAAATGGAAAGCATTGTTGATCTCATATAATCTAAAATAGCCTGTGCTTCTGAACAAGGATTTGCTTTTCACCTGACGTGCAGAGCATTTTTTTTTATCCCCTTTTTTCCATAGTGGTTTTGCCACCAGAACCCAGGTATGAAAACCACCACTAAAGCTAAACAGAAACAGGAAAGGAAAAGGCTCATATCATATCATTGGACACGTAGATTTGGGCAAGCCTACCACTACTGGGCATCTGATCTACACATGTGATGGGACTGACAAAATAACTATTGAAAATTTTGAGAAGGAGGCTGCTGAGATGGGAAAGGTTCCTTGACGTATGCCTGGGTCTTGGATAAACTGAAAGCTGAACACGAACGTGGTTATCACCATTGATCGTTCCCTGTGGAAATTTGAGACCAGCAAGTATCATGTGATCATCACTGATGCCCCAGGACACAGAGACCTTATCAAAAACGTAATTACAGGCACTTCTAGGGCTGGCTGTGCTGTCCCGATTGCTGCTGCTGGTGGCGAATTTGAAGCAGGCATCTCCAAGAATGGGCAGACCCGTCCATGAGCATGCCCTTCTTCTGGCTTACACACTGGGCGTGAAACAACTAATTGTTGGTGTTGACAACATGGGTTCCACTGAGCCAGCCTACAGCCAGAAGAGACACGAGGAAATTGTTGAGGAAGTCAGCACCTATATTAAGAAAATTGGCTACAACCCCAGCACAGTTGCATGTTTGCCAATTTGGGGTTGGAATGGTGACAACGAGCTGGAGCCCAGTCGCTCACAGGCCTTGGTTCACGAGATGGAAAGTCACCCGCAAAGATGGCAATGCCAGGGGAACCACACTGCTTGAGGCTCTGGATTGCATCCTGCCACCTACTCGTCCAACTGACAAGCCCTTGCGTCTGCCCCTCCAGGATGTCCACATAACTGATGGTATTGGTACTGTCCCTGTGGGCCGAGCGGAGACCGGTGCTCTTAAACCCAGCATGGTGGTCACCTTTGCTCCAGTCAAGGTTACAACTGAAGTAAAGTCTGTTGAAATGCACCATGAAGCTTTGAGCGAGGCTCTTCCTGAGGACAGCGTGGGCTTCAGGGTCAAGAACAAATCTGTTAAAGATGTTCGTCATGGCAGTGTGGCTGGTGACAGCAGAAGTGACTCACCGACGGCAGCAGCTGGCTTCACAGCTCAGGTGATTATCCTGAACCATCCAGGCCACATCAGTGCCGGATATGCACCTGTGCTGAATGGTCACACGGCCCACGTTGCTCACAAGTTTGCTGAGCTGAAAGAGAAGATTGATCGTCATTCTGGAAAAAAGTTGGAAGATGGCCCCGAGTTCTTGAAATCTGGTGATGCTGCCTTCGTTGATACGGCTCCTGGCAAACCTGTGTGTGTTGAGAGCGTCTCTGACTATCCTCCCGGCGGGCGGTTTTTGCTGTTAGTGACGTGAGACAGATGGTTGCTGTGGAGGTCATCAAAGCAGTGGACAAGAAGGCAGCTGGGGCTGGCAAGGTCACCGAGCCTGGCCAGAAGGCTCAGAAGGCTAAATGAATGGAATCCCCAATAACTGCCACCCCAGTCTTAATCAGTGGTGGAAACATGGTCTCAAAACTGTTTGTGTCAGTTGGTCTTTTAAGCTTGATAGTAAGACGTTGGCTAATGAGGGGCACCTGGGTGGCTCAGGTGGGTAAGCGTCCAACTCTTGGTTTCGGCTCAGGTCATGATCTCAGTTTCTGAGTTCGAGCCCCGAATCAGGCCCTGTGCTGGCAGTGCAGAGCCCATTTGGGACTCACTCTCTCTCTCTCTCTCTCTCTCTCTCAAAATAAGTAAAGAAACTTAGGGAAAAAAGACTGGTTAATGATAACAATACATCGTAAAACCTTCAGAAGGAAAGGAGAATGTTTTGTGGGTCATTTATGTGTGTGTGGGTTTGTGTGTGTGTGGCAGTTTTAAGTTACTAGGTTTTTTAAAATTTTTTTAACGTTTATTTATTTTTGAGAGACAGAGAGTGAACGGGGGAGGGGCAGAGAGACAGGGAGACACAGAATCCGAAGGAGGCTCCAGGCTCCAAGCTGTCAGCACAGAGCCCGATGCAGATCTCGAACCCATGAACTGTGAGATCATGACCTGAGCTGAAGTCAGATGCTTAACCCAACTGAGCCACCCAGTCTCCCCAAGTTATTTGTTTTTAAAATCAGTACTTTTTAGTGGAAGCAATTGAACCAAAAATCTGTCACAGAATTTTGAGAGCCATTAAAACAAAAGTTTAATGAGAAAAAAAAAAAAATCCCGGTTGGTGGCTTAGCTTTGGCCGCGTTCAGCATTTCATACTGCAGTTCATGTTTTCTAATTATTTGCCATACCAGACTAGAATTATTGAGTTCCAAATTTAAGTCCACACATCCTTTCACTTGGCATGAATCACTATATAATAATTAATACCCAATTTACCCTTAGTAATCCACAAAGAATGTTTGTGGGTGGAAATTGAAGAGTATTGCTCAACAGTCTGTTAATTATATTATTATAGCAGTTGTTTATTATTGCTTTAACAATTTCATCAGTATAGAAATTAACTATTATTAAGTTTACTGACTTGTCATCTACATATTATTTTAAGATGTTAAGATTCTATGGTAAAATATCAACCCTATTTGACATCTATCAAGAAGGAAAAAATAATCACGACTGGAAAATGGAAAGCTATCATAAAACTAATTGGATCACAGAATACATTTTTGCAAAAAAAAATAAGGTGGCAGGGAGAAAAAAATTTTCCACAGCAGCTATTTCAGCAAAATGTAGCTAAATGCAAAGTTATTAATGATTGACATGAATTTATCTCCTACCCTTATACAAACCGTGAAGGAAAAATTTCAAGAAATGAGTGGAAGGGGGAAAATGAAAAATCCTTTCATTAATATGTTTTTGCCAATCCAACCATCTAATTCAGATATTAGACTCCTAAGTTTAAGTTCTTAAAATGTCAATTTTAATATTGGTCTCAAAATATTAAATAAAATTTAATAATTTTAATATGTTTGAATATTAAACACTTAAGCTCTTAAAAATTATTCACCTCAAAGGGTGCCTGGGTGGCTCAGTCGGTTCGGCATCTGATTCTTGATCTCGGCTCAAGCTATGATCTCACGGTTTTTGAGTTTGAGCCCTGAATGGGGCTCTGCGCTGACAGGGCAGAGCCTGCTTGGGATTTTCTCTTTCCCTCTCTCCACCTCTCCCTCTCTCTCTCTCTCTCTCTTAAAATAAATAAATAAGCATAAAAAATAAAAAAATTTTAAATTATTCACTTTAAGTAAAAAATTTTAACTTTTGAAGGACATAGTGGTAGACAGAAACATGATTTCTAAGACCTGTTCAGGAATGAAGGCCTTGCCTCTCTCAGTGGCTGTTCCCACGGGGATTACCTCAGCTACTGAGAGTTCCCCTGGGGTGGACCTAGACTTTGTTGAGAATGAATTACAGCTCAACTTCTCCCTCTGTCCAGTCCTGCTCCTTCACCTCCCTTCCACGATTGTTGGTCCCAAGGTCCTGAGCACTGACCTCTGTCTCGGTGTCTTGTCTGCCAAACAGCCATGCAAAGACTGGCAACATTGATCACATATTTGAAACTACGAAAGTGAGGGCACGATAGTGCGCATTACTCAAAGCCATGATCTGATTTATTATATATCCAACGGAGTTCAAAGCAGGGTCCCCAACAGACGTTTGTACGCCCATGTTCGCGGCAGCATTATGCACAATGATAGCCAAGAGGCTGAAACAATCTGTGTGCACACGGACAGATGCATGCATGAACAGAACGTGGTATATACATACAATGGAATGTTATTCGGGGAGCCTGGGTGGCTGAGTCGGTGAAACATCCGACTTCAGCTGAGGTCATGATCTTATGGTTTATGGGTTTGAGCCCCAGGTCGGGCTCTGTGCTGACAGCTCAGAGCCTGGAGCCTGTTTCAGATTCTGTGTCTCCCTCTCTCTCTCTGCCCCTCCCCCACTCACACCTGCATCTCTCTTTCAAAAATAAATCAACATTTAAATAAATAAATAAATAAATAAATAAACATTAAAAAAGCAATGGAATGTTATTCAACCTTAAAAAGGAAGGAAATTCTGATACGTGCTGCAACATGGATGAACCCTGAAAACAGGCTAAATGAAACAAGCCAGTCACAAAAAGACAAATATTAATGATTCCACTTAGATGAGGTATTGAATTTCCATTCAAATTAATTCATAGGAACAAAGTAGAATGGTGGTTGCCAGGGGCTGAGGGGAGGGGGCTGGGGGAGATGCTATTCAACAGGTATAGTTTCACCTCATCCCAATGGAAGATGAGTAAGTTCCAGAAATCTGCTGTAGGACATTGTGACAATACTGTATTGTACACTTAATGCGGCAATCCTCAGGCAACCCCTCCCCCCAATCTAGGGACATACTAATATGGCACATACTCATCAGGACCAAAATGGCTCCAAAGACAAGCTCTAGAGTTTCAGTTTTGCAAGATACAAAAGCCCAGGAGATCAGTTGCACAACCACATGAATAACTATACTTAACACTGCTGAGCTGTAAAAAACAAAAAAAATAAATAAGATCGGATATGAAGAAACTATACATTGATGCTGCAGGCAGCATCTCTGTGAAAATAGAAGAAAATATAGGCACACAATGTGCATGAGTCCATTTTTGGCGAAGCAGTGATGTGGGCTCCAGGGCAAAGCTCCACAATTCTGACAACTTATGGAAAAACCGTTTATGCAGAACATAAAGATTGGTCACATGTGGTATTGCACATTATCTAGGCGATGACATTTAAGAAAACATTATAATCATAGCATGTTTGACTAATGAAATCATTTTGAATAAGATAAGGAATACTGTTTCTCAATTATTTTGCTGACAAAGCCTGCTTGTAGTTAACAGATCAGTTAGTAATGGTTGCTAGATGAGCAGATTTCCAGACTGCACCAATTCCTAGATGTAGGAAAATTGGGGAATTTTGTCCACTTTGGGGAGATAGTTGATGGCACATTTACTAACCTGCTTAAGGAAACCAACTTTGGTGGAGGTGCGTCAGGGGGATCATTTGAGAGGTCAGATATTTGCAT